>NW_009970725.1:8969073-8982542 GCF_000747805.2 Chaetura pelagica
CGCTCTTCCCTGGATGTCCCTGTGCCTGCCAGCCTGGGTGGGAGGGAATGGAGCTGTCAGGCCACAAAAAAATCCCAACAGAAAATCACCGCATCACCCCTCCTTACCCCAAGTAAGACCTTTCTTTTAAAGGAAGTTAGTGTTCAGCTTTTTTTGCTCTTCTCTTGAGATGGGGTACATTATTCCCTACATAAGGATGTAGTTTTCTTGTCCAACAGAAAATCACCGCATCACCCCTCCTTACCCCAAGTAAGACCTTTCTTTTAAAGGAAGTTAGTGTTCAGCTTTTTTTGCTCTTCTCTTGAGATGGGGTACATTATTCCCTACATAAGGATGTAGTTTTCTTGTCCAGCCATGTTGCACGCACTGCCACAGATATTTGCCATGCAATTCAGTTCATAAAAGTCAGCAACCTGTTGAAGTGATTAGCCATATTTGCTTAAGAGACGCCCACTATTGGAATTGCTGGGAGAGTGTATTACAGGTCAGAGTTACAATATTGACCAGGATCTGGGGGAAGTTTTACAATCACATTAACCATTCTTGTTTATGACTCCTAGCCTAGTTAACTTAAATACAGCTACTCTTAAGAGATACAGGTGGGAAGTAATTCTGTATAAACTGTGTGCTGTCTGAAGTTTATGTGCAGCCAAGTTGAAGATGGTGAGATGGGGGAGCAGATCCTTGAGACGCAGGTTGCTTCAGCTGCTAGGCAAAAGCTGGCGCTGGCTGGAGCATCAAGTGTCCTGGTCCAGACATCAACATGTTCTTGAGAGAGTGCTCAATCAAAGAGTGTAAGGTCACCAGGCTGGCTTCGTGCCTTGATGCCAGGAGGATTTCCATCTGTGCCTGGAGAATTTTCGTCTGCATCTTCCGGGTGCTTCCCAGCCAGGTGGCACAACGTGAGGCCAGAGCACGTTTGGCGCAGGTGTAAGAGACATAACATGCAAGAAATCTGTGACTCTCTACCTTCACCAGAAAGTAAGGCAGAAGTAAGTAAGAAAGTAAGAAGTAAGAAACTAAGACAGAGCAGGTATTCATTACAGGAGTTAAAAAAAAAGCCTCTGTGATGGAGCACAGCCCTCAGAACACAGACTGGACAATGGAAACGGCAGTGGGATTTTTCAAAGCACGAAAGTAGCTTAGCAACACATATTTATTTCCTGTTTTAGAAAAGGTGCTATGGAGGCATGAATTCCTAGGAGATGAATCATGTATAAAAGATATGCATTGTTTAGCTTTGAAATTGCACTTGGAATACCAGTGAGATAATTCAGCATATGCTCCCCTCCATTCATGAAGGCTTTGTATGCTGATTGCCCAGCACGTGTGTATCCAAACACAGTATGGACTTGGAAAGTCCTTGTGAAAGAGCATTTAATGTCTTTCCCCTCACTTTTCCATTAGTGGCTCAATAAGTAGCAGGTGCAAATACATCTTACAGAAAAGTAAGACCTGTCTGAGAGATTATACTGGTACATGAGAAAAATGAAGTTAGAAAGTTCCTCTGTGCTCCCAGCTGAATAAGTAATAATGTAATAACCTATTACAGGAGTGCAAAATCTGAAGAAAATGCTTGTTGCCATGTTGTTTCTGTTTGGCAAAGTGTAAAGCTCAGTGAGTGAGGAATTATGTTTCAGTGAAATAAAAAGAAAATCAAACTTTACTAAAACAATTGCCAGTTTTTGCTTTGCCTGAAAACCATTCTGCTTTCACAGTGATCTTCAATTTTCAAAACTGGCAATGTGGCTTCTGAAAAAATCAAGTCTGAGTGGGCATAGTTTTACAGATTGCATTGATGACATTTATTGTTCAGCTATAAGTCTGAGATCTTTAATGGTCTTGAGCAAGCTAAACTCTATAGCTCTGCCCATAACCATGCAAATATTGTTCTGCCTGTGTTGAAAGATATTTATTGGCACTCAGCAATTTACATGAGGTCATCGACCTTTCAAACAGGTCTCTATTTGAAAATTTTATTGCCATGTTACATTGCTTGACTAAAAATAATTAACTTTTTACAACATTATTTAATGACACTGCCAAATTATGTGAAACAGAGATGTGAGCCCTTAGAAAAACCTGCCTCCTGCCCACTGAACTTTTTTTAAAAACAAAACAAAACAACAAACAAACAAACAAACAATAAAAGCATCATTTTTTCAAAAATCCATGAAAGTATAAAAATGTTCTAGTTCTATTCCTCAGGGATTTGTATGGTCCAGTAACATCAGTATCCCCACTGCCTCCTAATCTTTTATGTATGTGTCCCCACAACACCTTTGTGAGAGCGTGAAAGGACTATTTTTCTTTCAGTTGATGGATATCTGAGCAATGGAATAAATAGGAATGGATAAGGTATGGTCATGGACTGATTCTTGAGATGCTGCAGGCAGTATCAGTATAGATAAGCAGGAAAATGTCCTTGGGGCTAAATGCCTGGGTATGTAACAAGTTTTTTCTCCCCATGGGCTATACTCAAAGCAGCTCTTGGTAATTAGTCATTGCTAAGAGGCTTGCTTACCCTGTTGTGGAGATTATTTTTAAAATTTGTCTAGCTGCCTACCCCTGCAGCTCTCTGAACCTGGAGGTGCCTGGGCACACCCTTAGTCCTCTCACATTTGCTGTCTATGGCATCACTATGGGAAACCCAAGAACCAAGTGCTCCTTATGGATAAATTCTGAAGGAAGGAGGCACAGCCAGCAATAAGACTACACTCTACAGAATTCTACAGAATTTTAGCAGTTGATAAAGCATAAACGTGGTACCTTACAGCTGAGTGAGGGTGTGGAATAACACTCATTTAAAGATCTCCCAGATGGCTCAGCTTCATTAGCTGTCTTGAAACACATGAAAAAATGGGATCTCTTCAGGTTCTCCCATTCTGCATAGTTTATTTTGATAAACCTGTACTTTAAATGAAAATAGCGATTTAGCCTGTCTTTCATATTTACCTTCTCACTGACAAAATTAATAGCCTGGGCTCGAGTAACAAAGATTTATCCCTCCCCAACACTTTCAGTCTCCCTGTGCCCAGCAGAAGGTGGGAGATGGTTCAACCCAGGGCAGAACCTCAAGCAAGGGCTCAGGAAAGAAAAGAGTGACTCTTTCTCTTGTGTCTTTCCTTGCCTCAGGGGCCCACACCAGCCAACTGTGTGTCCGTGACTCTGTATCCAGTACGAGAGCTCAGCAGCCAGAAAAGCAATTGCCAGAGTTTCTGGCTTGCTCAGTTCTCTGCAAGTTACCATGCACACAATTTCACAGCTGATTCCAACACAAGCCACTAATGATGGTAGTAAGAAACAAGATGAACAGGACAGATTACACCTATGAAAATATGAGATTAAATTCTGCTTTCACTTGTATCATCCCTATTTAAGAATCATCAGAATTGGTGGCCATGTACCACTGATTTACATCTTTACCATTTTGTTGTAAATACAAATGTATATACCAAGAAATCAAATACCTATGCATGTATATAATAGACCTTGTTATTTTCAAAAACAGAGTTTGCCTTGTTCTTGAAGAAAATGGGAACTGATTGCTCAGTTTGCACATGTCCCAGAGGCACATGTCCCATTGCTTGGGAGGCATTCCTCACTCCAGCCACTTCCCACTCTGCCTCTGCTGATCACTTGGAGAGCTCTTGCAAAGCAAAAGTTACACTTTTTTGGCTGGGTTTAAAGGGAAACAAACTCAAGTAGAGGCTTTGCACATGTTCACAGGAGATGGACTGCATTGGTCTGCCTGTAAAACATAGTCTGAATGAAGGAGAAGGCAGTATGTGTGCGTTGTATTAGGTGTTAAAGCTGACTTTTGGGTATTCTGGAGACACTCTGTGCCTCCTTACCTTGCCTGCCTGTGCCAGGAGACCCTTGTCTGTGACTAGACACCTTCTACTGAATAAGAACTGCAGAGACCCCAAAGCATGCGTCCCTCATTACTGACGTGGGAAATGGAAACAAGAACAAATGCATGTTAACCTCAGGGCTAGTGGGATTTTGCCTGAAAATTGCAGGGACAGAAGTAAAAGCATGAAACATGTATAACATGTTGATGGCAGTATTTCACACATTCAGGCGATGGGATTGCATTTTGAAGGAGATGGCTAATTTTACAGACTTCAAAAATATTAATAGCTGTGCAAATGGAGACAAGGGTATTTTACAGACTTCAAAAAGCTATTAATATTAATAGCTGTGCAAATGGAGACAAGGGCATATCCACTCAGGTGTTAGGAAAGCCCTGCAGAGTGCCTAATGCCTGTGTACATTGTAAGAGAGTTACATCTTAGACTCACAGAGCTGTCCAAGCTGGAAGGGAGCCCTGGAGGCTGCCTGGCCCACCCTTCTGCCCAAAGCAGAGCCACTGAAGCATGGAACTGTAGGTAAGCATGAAGATTTGACAGACCAATACCTTATTCCACTGGGGGTCCTAGAGTATTAATAGAAATTGCAACTACAGCATGATAATAAATTATATTATTTGAGTAATTTAAGTTATTCTAAATCAATTAAAGTTGGGAATTACTGAGATTTATAAGGCTGAGAAGTAGATGGAACAGTAAGCCTAACTGTTACATGAGGAGGGATTCTGTACAGCAGGGTTGCAAATACTGTATATTCCTCCACACCAGCATCCTGCTCAGGTCTGAGTCTCTGCTGCCTCTGAAAAAAAACCATGAAAGATTAAAACCCTCAAGCAAATGCCCAGTGTAACTGTTGCAGCAGTCTGCATGGCAACAAGTAGCAGCAATTGCTTTCAGGTAACTGTCTGTCTCATCTAAAGGTAAGTCAGAGCGTCATCAAGCTACTTTAACGTTCAAGACCATGTATTACTTGAAATAGTGTCACAGAAGAAAGTGAGGCTCCTGCATTGAAAGTTTATATTAATTCAAATGTATCAAACTTAGAGGAAGAAAAGCTAGAAATTATACAACTTTTTTTTTTTTTTTTTTTTTTTTTTTTTCTCAATATTTTCCTCTTATTTGATATGGTATATGCACAGATTTGTGATACTGAATCCAAGAGCACATTGTGTCATTTATGCCCAGGATATGAATCCTGTGAAGTCCTATGCTGAATACAGACTAGGTAAAATTTTTGCAGCTCAAGAAAAAAAACCAAAACAACTGTAAGGCTGATTGCTTAGAAGACTAAATGTTTTGTTCCCCTTCCTTCAGCACAAGCTGCTCTAGCCAAGAATATTAACCCAAGTAACAAAAGGTATGGCTGAAGGGGAAGTGCAAGATGAGGTTTAACATCCTCCGGGCCTGAACCTAAAGCACTTTCTGCAGCTGAAGCTGCTGTTGTTGCTAAAGAGCCTGTTGTCAGTTCAGGGACACAGGAGCAAGCCTGCCTATATTGCTTGAAATGCAAGGAGAGTAGATTACTGGAGCTGCAGTGTGAAAGCAGTGTTTTGTCACCTGAGAAGACGCAGAAAACAGTCTCACACACATATTTATGAAGGTCTGCATTTTCCTAGATTTTAAGGATTTTCTTCTTAACAGTAAGTGTCCTCTGAAAGCCCTGAAAGTGTCTGAAGTTTACCCAGTCAGACCATTAGGCAGCTGTGCTGTGTGGAGGAGTGCAAAGGAGCAGAGTGGCCACCCTCCCTGGCTGAGCCTTGGCAGACACCAGAGCAAAGAGATTGTCTCAGTTGCACACACCTCCATCCCTATGGCACAAGTGCATCTTTCCATTTCCCATGGCTAAACTCAGAGCCTTTGCTCAGGCCCAGTTACAGCTGCATCAGTGTTAGTCAAAGTACAAAACCAGTAACTAGCTGAAGTTGTTGCCCCATGTTGCCCTGGCATTGGACCACATAGGTGTTTGTCCTGGGGTGCACCCATGGTGGGCAGGCAGGGGGCTGCTGGCACCCTGGCTGCCGTGCTAAATGCTTCTGGGGCTACTTATGGACCTGCTGAAGTGGGAAGAATGGTGACTCGTGCAGCTGGGTCTCTGCTCAGAAAGGCAGGGTGGTTACCACGCATGAACCTAATGCTTTGTGTTTTTCTGCTCCCCCTGCCCATGCATCAAATAAGTGATTTAAGGCTCAGAGAGCATTTCCCACGAAGGCAGAGGGCAGTGGGTTAGTGGCTTCCTTCCTTCCAGAGCCACAGGGCTCCCTCAGCCATGACGTGGCAGGGGACAATGACAGAAGGAAGCGGAAAACACAACACGCCAGCGTCCTGCACACCCCGGGGGGTGGGGGGCAGAGGAAGAGTTAGAGGTTGTGAGCTGTGAGTATCCGGGTTGGAGAATAAAAGCCAGGTGATACTGATCTCCAGATGGGGCCCGAGCTCTACCCCAGCACCACTGCCAGGTCTGTGGGAACTGCTCAGCAGCTGAAACCCTCCTGGGACAGTGAGGCAGTGCCTCTCGTCCTGCCATCCTGCCATCCTGCCTCTGACCCAAGCCATGGGGACAGGCCATTTGGGTTGGGGAAAACAGCATGGTGAGTCCAGCCCAGCCCAGGCTTACCCCTGGATGCAGTGAGGCATTCAGTGTTGGGGCTGGAACAACTTCAGCAGAAGACAGAGGGAGAAATTTCGACACTAACTTATTAGCAAAATGATGCTCCCCCCCTAAAAAAACCAACCCTCCAGGGTTCTGGTCCTATCCATATCATTTTTTCACTCTATCTATGGTTATATACTTATTACCTGTCTTAAAAACAAGTAGCATTGCCAGGTCAATGTATCATTTATTATCTTCTGTATGTAACCTTACTTCCTTCTTCAGCCTTACTGTTAAATGAACAAGGAAGCAGCAACAGTCACTGGTTTTGGTGAGAAGCCTAGAGTTTCCCAATATTACATCTCATATTTTAAGTAATACAGAGAACAGGACAAAACATAAAACCCATGAAAACTGCCGTGAAAATTACAACCGAAGTATTATTCCAGTATCAAATTACACTGAAGTCAGAAGGAAATGAGATAACATCTGGGTCAGGTGAATTCATCTGCAAGACTCTCATTCACTCTGCTGGCAGGTCTTTCCCAAAAACATGTCAGATTAGCTGAAGGTACCTGTTAAAAGGAAGGATAAGGAAGAAAAGGAAGTGAGTGTAAGTGGTAGCAAATAAGCAAAAAAAAGGAAAGCTGATAAGGTCTTGTGATTCACAGAGCCTTCCACCAGGCCACAGCTTGGTATGAGAGAGACCAAGAACACTTTTTAAAAATTTATTTATTTTTAAATTTTATGTGGCTTATGGTTCAAAGATGAAACACTGGGAACATCTGTGCTCTGCTCTGCCCTATTTAAATCACTTCAGGACAAATACAGTCCTCTTGTAAGTGGGTGTAACTCTGTTCAAGCTAGTAGAGTTGCACCTGCTTACACTAAGGCGAAATTTGGCTCAGCTTGGATCCAAATTAACTCAACATTTGGAAGTAAAAATGAGAAGCTTAGCCTATTCCAACATTTCATCTGGAATCTCATAACGCCTGAGATTAGTTTATCTAGTAGATTTACAGCTTGAAAAATATTTTGTTCTGCTATCAACTCAGTCCAAAAATCTCCCTATTCCCTTCATCCTTCCTCCCTCCTCTCCCCAGGCAGAAGAATCAATCCTGCCCTGGTCCATGTTTGCCTGCTGCAACCGGTGGGGAGCACAGCTAATAACAGCACATCCTTTTTGATCTCTGAAGGGCTCCACAGAAGACAGATAGATTGTTCCTGTTGGTAAGGCTGGCCCTGCTGCACTCATCCGCCAGCTTCTCCTCAGACCATAAGGATGTAAGTGTCTGAGGATGAGGGACACTTCCTGCACTGGCACTGCCAAGGGCCGGGACGGCAACATCTGGCATCACCAGGAAGGAGGAAACCTGGTTTCCACCCTTAATTGCTTAAAGAACTGGTACAGAGGCTCTAGTGAGGAAGAGAAAAATTTCTCTTTTTTTTTATGTGTGTGTTTTAAAAAAATTATTATTATTTTTGCAGCTTTGTAAATCAACCACATTTCTTTAGGAGTCATAAGGGACAAGTAGTTAAGCCTGGAAGCTGGCAAGCATTTAAATGGGTGTCTCTCAAAGAAATTAAAACACAAGGAAATGCTGAAGATCCTCCACACCAAACCCACCCATTCAGAAAAAGCCTGAGTAAATAGATAGCCTGTGCAATGAGTTGGGAAAGTCAACAAACTCAGGTTCTCTCACACGAAGAGGGAAGTGAATTCCTGAATCAAGGATTCTTCTGAGGAGACCCTGGGAAGTACAGAGTTGCAGCCTGTTAATGCAATTTCTTCCTTAGCCCTCCAAAAAGAGTAGTCCAAGAAAGCACCCTGGAGCCTAAGAATACCTAGCTCAACAGAGCAGAATCACTTGCATTACTCTTGGAAACCAACTGGAGGACAGATTTGTCTTTGCATTAGACGTTTGTTATGTTTGAACACTGTTACATGTGCATAAGTATGCACATGGTACTGGGAGCCTTCAGGGAGCACTCTGTCAAGATCCAGGAAGGGCTGTGAAGCCACCAGTAACATTTGCAAAACTGGTAGGTGGCAGGAAACGTTGCTTGGAGAAGAAGAAAAACACATATGGCTCAGCTTGGAAGGTTGGAAGAGGTCTCTGGAGGCCACCTGGTCGAACTCCCCTGCTCAAGCAGGGCCACCTCTAGCGCAGGCTTCCCAGGACCATGCCTGGACTTTTGGTATCTCCAAGATAGGGGGCTCTGAAACCTGTCCGGGCAACCTGTACCAATGCTTAGTCAATACTGCCCTGGTAGAACCACACGGCCCAGCATCTCTCCAACATTCAATCACAGGATTGCCATTTCAGCCTCATCTCTGCCTGGCAAGGGAACTGAGCTGGTGCCCTGCCTGTGTGAGACAACAGGTGGGTCACCTGAAAGGTCAGCAAGGTGATGATGTCACCACAGGGCACATTGTCCCACTGCTTCCTTTTTCAGCTTCACATTCACATGAATATGCAGGTTATATCCATCCAGAGCCCAACCCAAATCACACAACTGGAAAATTAATAATCTAAATTTTCTCCAAGTGGCAAGAAAGAGGCAATCTGAATGGAGCTTTGTCCAGCTTTCATTAATAAACATGCACCTGTCACCTCAGGCTTCAGAGTAGCATCTCCTACTGGGTAGATGCTGGTAGAAGTTTGAGAATCCATATTCCCGTGACACCTTCATCTCTTACAGGAGGAAAACAAGTGCATGCTACAACAACACTCCTCATCTATCCCAAATCTCCAGCCAAATTCAAGTTGGTCAAATTATCTACCTTGTCTTATCTTGTATGCTGCTTTTGTCACTCTCTGTTTTTTTCACAGAGACTGTTTCATTAAGCCTTTTTTATCAAGTTGAAGACAGAAGCTTGATGATATTGTCCGTGTCAAGATAAGACTGAACACATTATTTGCAAAATGGTGAGGCTTGGCTTTTCTGAAAGGAACTGTCAACAGTTGCCACAAAAGCTGTTTGCAAGAAATTGCTGTTTGCCTGTAATGATATAATCAGCAATGAAGAACCTACCTTCAAACCACAGGTAGCAATCAGCTCACCTTCCATTCCTTCTTGAGTTTTCCTATTTAAAGCATACTGGATTATTTTCTAGCAGCCTGCAAATAACAGAGCTTGGATCAACAATGAGCTAAAGAAGAGCAGAAGGAAACAGGGGACCACACCACCCCGTCAAGTGCAGCAAGAACCAAGAAACCTTTTATTAAAGCAGATGTAAATCCTGCTTAGTGAAAATCAGTGGGAATTTTGCCATTCACCCCAAACTGCTGTCATCTGATCCATGAGAATTTGAATATAAACACAAAAAATATTGCACTGACACGTTGGACACCGAGAAGAACAAGATAAATTAATTGTTCAACAGAAATGAGGTAATACATCAGGTTTGGCTCTGTTTGGGACCTTTTGGGGCTGAAAACTTTTGTAAGTATACTTAACAGTTATATTTTATTTCACACAGGAAACAAGCTAGTTTTTAATTTAGCCTTCAAATTCTCAGAAGTGATTTTTACACTCAGTAAGTCTGCATTAAGAAGGGATGAAAAGTCGAGTCTGTTGGTGTGCCTTGGTGTGCCTTGAACAGAAGATTAGCAAGGATTGGCAAAAAGGCTTTTAAAGAACATCATCAGGTTGTTAGTTCTGTGATCATTCATAACTGGGAGCTAACTCCTGCCCTCCAAAAAAACAAGAAGTACTTCATATTTCCAATTATTGTAGTATCTCTGACTTTTCTCCCTGGTCACATGGACTGGTGGCAAGATCCAGCCAGTGAAACTTGGAACAGTGATGACTTGTGTCACACTTCTTTACCAATATGTAAAATCTAGAAAAGAATTTGTTCAACTTGGCTTCTGGTGACGCTTGTGTCCATCATGTAATCTACCTTGGATTTAGAGGGAGTTTTTTAGTATTTCATCAAGATGAGAAATAGAGCCACCAAGTTTCTCCTGTCATTGGAGTCCAGGTTCCATTAAAACCACATATTTATAAGTCTGGAATTTACCCAGAAAACAGGAGTATTTTTGCCTTTCTTGCAGACATCTGTGGGATAAGCCTGTCAATCTGTGCAGATGCTTGTGATTCCACACGCTTGTAAAAATTCTCATAGCAGTTCTCATAGCTGCCTGTGGTAGTTACTTGCTTTGTTTTGACTTTCTCTATTACTTATTTCCTTTTGTCTCCCAGTCAGAGAAAAATGAAATTGCTGATAAACAGGACTACTGTGTGATATGAAGTATTTGGAATTGTGAACAAAAAAAACTGAGGAGGAAAAGAAGGGGGAAAAGAGCAGAGGGTATTTTAACATATCTCTCTGACCTGAAGCAGTAATAGCTGTGAAGTTTGTATGATCGTGGGTGATGTTTTTATATACGTATCATATTTTAGATTAGTTTGGGAGAGAAACACATAAAATTGATTGACTGGTGATGTGGCAGTAATTATGCAAATAGAGCAACTTGACCATAAAACACTTTAAAGGGGAGAAAGTAGCTCAGTAACAAGTAAGCATTAAAAATGTGGTTATTTTAACCATCCTAATGCCCTGACATCTCTCCTGCCAAAGCATGAAAGGAATGAATGTTGTGTAACAACATTAAAACTTTATAAAATATCAGATGAAGGTCATAAATAACTTGTCCATATAACAAGTATGTCTTTAATTGTTGGCTGTGTGTTTCTTACCATTCTGTTCAGTCTTGGGCAAAGTTCAGTTTTATGAGACCAACCTTGTGCAGCAAACACACCTTTGCTCTGCTGCTTTACTGCAGTGTTAATGGCTCATTTGCCTTTGGGGGCAGGGGCAGGTAAGTGCTGCTGTTCCAAACTACCTTTGCTGCTCAAATGAGAACCAGGAGGTAATATTAGTTCATTAAATCATTCCATGAATTATTCTCAGCTGCTGTGATTGCAAGTAACAGCAGAGTGTGTCTCCCATGCCCACACCAGTCCTTGTATTTTGGCAGCTACATGAATCATAAGTGATGCAAAATGGTGGATGCTTGAGAAGGGGAAAAGGAATGATGCACATTTTCATCCTGATCCCACATGAAGCCAGAATAAGAGTACTGTCTGTTTTTTGTTTTTTTTTTCTTCCTTGCCACCCTCTTCCTTGTGTCCAAGATGTTTTTACCCTGCCCCAGACCAGATACATCTCTATATATGAAATGGTTTAGTGGTGAATTTGGCAGCACTAGGTTAATGGTTGGACTTGGTGATCTTAAAGGTCTTTTCTTACCAAAATGATGCTGTGATTTTACATGTCATCATAACCCCAGATGAGCTCCACCCTGGTCTGTGGTGCATGCAGCAAAACCTTGTGGCCCTTCTGACCTTCCTCAGCATGAGCCCTGTGCCAGTTGCCCTTGCTGTGGGGTGGAAGCTTAAGCCAGCAGCCACCTCTCCAGCAAGTCCCTGCCTGAGTCATACAAATACCTGCAGTCAAACTCTTCCTCCATTCCTATGGGCTTATTTGTGTTTGCCTCAGTCCAACAGGTCAGGTAGCTGGTCAGAGCTTGAGGCATCTCTACCCTTTAGCAAAGAACCCAGACAATCTTTGAGAGAAAACCAGCAGGCAGGGGTGGAATAACACTCACCTTGAGCACAGGTTGGGCTTCATTTGGCCTTAATTTTGTCTATATTTGGGTTGTGAGTGAAGAACTCTCCAACACCTGGGAAATAAAAGATGTTTGTCCAGAGGCAGCCATGGCATTACTTTTAGCAAAGCAAAAATTGCCCACAAGGACACACTTGTGAGCAGTAACTAACCAAGGAGACCTTCAAGCATGCGACACAAGTCAAATGGGGGTGTTCTTCTTGTGGCAGGTGCTAGATCTGTGCTGTTTCTTGTCAAAGGACCCTGTGAATGCACACAGTTTACATGGGCTGAGAGGGGAACAGGGCAAGCCCCGGACAGGGGATCCATTGCAAGCTACTACGTAAATAAACTGCCATGCCGAGGAAAGTCCAAAATGTTCTGAGCTGAAAATGGTCAGAGTGATCAAGGGAGCTAAAGGAAAACATTATATATACTTGCCTTGTTCTCACACTCCCCAAAAGTGTAGCCAGCTCTTTGTAACCAGTTTTAGAGTATTGGGTTAGAAGGATCCTTGGTCTGAACCAGTATGTTTGAGTGAATATTTTTCCTACAATTAGACTGCTAGATAATTTTTGCCATCTAGGTAGGACATAATAGATAAAATGAAATGAAATGAAATTAAATGATAAGATAAAATAAAATAAAATAAAATAACATAAAATAAAATAACATAAAATAGGAATTAAACCTTGAACCTCTCTCTTGAGCAGAAAGTCACTCCCACTCCCATTATTTCACAACTAGCTATGGAGACCAGCTGAAATCAAGACTGAAAAGGTGAAGGTGAGTAATCTCAGCTGCTCTCAGCAGGGTTGTAAGGCAAAACCATAATCATGCTAGAAATAGTCATGATTGTATAGTCCAATAGTCAATATGAAATCAACGGATGTTGATTTCTCCCATGTGTGGCGACAGTGGTTTTCATACTGTATGACAAGATCAGTAGGTCATCGAGCAGAAAACATCATGTCATGACATGTGAAAGTCTGTGTGCTCTGGGAAACTGGGAGCTCCTGCCTTGTATGGTTTTCATGATGACTGTGCACATACTTTTTTTTTATTATTATTATTATTATTATTTGGTTATTGTGCAGGTTTCTGGAGCCCTTCTCAGGCATGAAGTCTCTCAGCCAGATAGACAGCCACAAGGGTTACAACTTCCATGGCTCCAGTACAGTACCTTAGTGCTACCAGGTGAGATGGGTAGGACTTGATAAGGCCATGCTTTTTAGCCCTGATGTCATCTGCATTTAGTCCAGTGTCCAGCTGGACTAACACAGATTAGCTAGAGATAGGAAAGATGATTTATTCTCTAACACCAACAGTCCTTCAACACAGGACACATCAGACACCAAAGAAAAGGCAACATATCAGCTGCAGCTGCTCC
>NW_009970725.1:8982557-8993135 GCF_000747805.2 Chaetura pelagica
TGGGGTCACTTAGCACTGAAAGGTAACTAGTAGGCAAGTGAGGAAAAAAAAAAAAGGAAAAAAGGTCCATCTCTGATTTAAAAGCAATGCTTGAACCTGGTGCAGCAGAAACAATAGGCTGTTTCCCAAGTGGAGATCGAGTATGTTTATTTTACTGAAATATATGGGTTTGTGACAATCAAAAGCAGATGTTCCTTAACAGGCAGAGACGTAGGTAGGTTTCCAAGGCATAAAGCATGAGGAGGGCAAAGAGGCAAAACATTCAGTCTCTTGCCTTGCACCTGAATCTGCCCAGCCCCTTAAATCAGTTTTCAACAATGCTTTTTGGTTTTCGTATAGGAGCTGCTGCTCCTGCTCGCCTTACAGAAAAAGCACTTCAGAGATAATTTTGATTCCTATTTCAGGGTATTTCCCTTTTGTTTGCCTTTAACTTAACCTGGGATCTGGAACTACATTCAAAATCTGATGTCTGAAGATGTGCAGAGCTGAGGGACTTCTTTTATAAACCCTCTGCAACCTTCAGTCTGGAGCTGAGTTCCTTCAGAGCCTGAATGTTCTCAGATCCCATGTTTGATACAGAGGGATCCCTGTGGACGTGTTACTCCTTATGTAGCTCTTCTGTGTCTCCTAACAGCTTGAAACTCCCTTGCTGGAGGTGAGTGATATTGCACCTGAACAGGGCAACCTTATTTCAAGCAGGAACTGTCAGCAGAATCAGTGCAGGGTCAGCCACTCTGGTTGTTCCTTTCAGGAAACTACTCCTCCAGACACCCTTATGCTAAACAAACCCCCTTAAATACATGTGCTGCAGCATTCCTGCCTTTGCTGGCGTCATGAAGACTGGCAAAAAATGCCATGGCAGCAAATGTTAGCAGGCTGCCAGACCAAGTCAAGCCCCATTTTCCCTTGTACAAGGACAACTCCAAGATAACTTAACAGTTGGCTGAGTTTTTCTTTCCAAACAGCGCAGCGGAGTATCAGCAAAAGAAAGTCTCAGGAGTGTTTCTGCCAAGGAAATTGAGTGATGGGACCTGTAACTGGATTCAACACCCTGGCAAGGGAATTATTTTTATCAGCCAACCCTGAGCCCGCCTATAAGAGCATGGGTTTTAATTTTTGTCTGTAAGTGTATCTGAACTGCAGTTCCAAACCAAACTGAAGTCCACACGTTTCAGACCAGTCACTTGAGTGCTTTAAAAATGAAAAGCAGACAAGAGAAACAAGGTGCATTTTGACTGGTGAAAATCCTCCAAATGGCACTCTGAATTCACTTTCCTTCATCAAAAAGCCTGAGACACCTCTGTCTACCCACCCATGTGGTTTATGTTCCCAGAACACATGTGCTCTCAGGCCAAGATGGTTGGTTGTCCACTAGGTTATGTGGTCTACACATTATCCTCAGTGGAAAGGCTCATGAACCCACCTTGTAAAACAGCTCTGAAGAAGAGGGGACCCAGCTCCTCAGCTGCTGCCTTGCAGGGATAATGGCCACAGCAGCAGAATCCTAGTCCTAACTCCTGCAAAAAAACTTCCAGCTATGCAATTATACAACATATGATACCTCTGACATAGAAGGCAATAATATTAGCTATCTGAAGTTGTAATAACTAATTAAAGGTCCAAGGCTGAGTCCTTGTTCTCATCAGCAGAGACTTCTGGATCCCTGCTACCTTGAGAGGGAGGTGGCAGAAAGGAGCTTGAGGACGGCCTAGAGAAGGACTTCAGGGACACTTGTGGGCCAGGGAGCTCCTCACAGTTCCCCTATGCATAGTGCAGAGAAGTGTTTTGGCAAGGTCAGAAGAGCAATCGGCATGTAGGTTGTTTGTCCACACCTGGCACAGATCTGGAGGCCACGTGAGTGGTAAATAGGTCTATTGTCCACAGCCACAAGAGATCCAGGAGCTGAAGTCTGAGCTGCAGAGATGTCTCTGCATCCCCTGTCTCTGCTCGACTTCCATTGCCTAATCCCTGAGCTGCAGACCATGGAAAGGGGATAACAAAGTTAAAACAGGTATTTGACAGCACAAACCTTATTTCACCATGTTATGAAAAGTCACACAGGGCAGTCTTTACTTTCCAGGCTCAGCATCCAGAGCAAACACGCTGCTGTAATCTTTAGCAAATACATTTTTGCTTGCACAATAAATCTGTTCAGAAATCACATATTTCCATTCAAACTAGTCACTAAAGAGTCACGTGTTGGGGCCTATCTCTGCTTTGTGCTGACACTGCATGGGCAAAGAATCACGTGCCTGCATGAAAAAATATCCGAAGTCTTAAGGCAGGACTTGGCTCCGGGTCATGTAAGACTCATCCACATTTCATGTTGTGTTTCCTCTTCTTTCTTCACTAACGAGTCTTGAAATATGTCATCTCAGTGCAAGCAGACCAGGACACACCACAGATACACACCAAGTGGCTCTGTCTATGCTGGGAAATAAATTGGGCCAGGGAACAGTCGAAGGAAGAGTATTGCAAAGCATAGCCTATGTCCCTCCAGCTAAACTCTCTTACTGTCCAAAGCAGGGGTGCAGTGATCCAAACCAGGAGCCATCCCTGTTCCAGATGCTCTTCCCTAACCATTGGCAGCAGCTGGGAAAGTGCTAGGTGGTCTTGATCAAAACCATGCCAAAAAATCGCCAGTATGAGCTGTCATACACTACTGCCCATATCTTGGAGCTGATGGGATACTGCCAGAGTCCACCAGCTGGGACATCACCTGGGACCTGGTAGATACTCAGTAAATGCCTTCTCTATTAATGACTCCTGTGAAATTTTGGGAAAACTATAGAGGCTTTCTCACCCCTGTTGATCCATAAAATGGGGACAATAAGCTCCACCATATATCTCAGCAGTGGAGGGAAGGCAGAGCATTTTCCAACTTGGATAGTACTAGGAAAGGACATGAGTACCCTGGCTGTACGACTGGGTTTATCTCATTGTGTTTGATAATTCTCATTCAAACAGAGACTAAATACTGATGTAAGTACTTCTGATTCATAATCAGAAGAGAATTTTGGCTACTGCTTTAAATTACAAGTAAATCCAGTCATCTGCATTGCAGACTCAGTTTTGGGTCCAGTCTTGTTCAATACCTTTATTAACAACCTAGCTGAGGGGACTGTGTGTTTCCTAAGTAAGTTTGCAGATGACACTAAGCTGGGAAGAAGTGTTGATCTGCTTGAGGGTAGGAAGGCTCTGCAAAGACCTGGACAGACTGGATCGATGAGCCGAGGCCAATTGTATGAGGTTTAACATGGCCAAGTGCTGGGTCCTGCACTTTGGTCACAACCACCCCATGCAAAGCTACAGGCTTGGGGATGAGTCGTTGGAAAGCTCCATAGTGGAGAAGGACCTGGGGGCGCTGGCTGACAGCTGACTTACATGACCCAGCAGAGTGCCCAGGTGGCCAAGAAGGCCAAGGGCATCCTGGCCTGCATCAGGAATGGTGTGACCAGCCAGAATAGAGACATGATTGTGCCCCTGCATTTGGCATTGGTGAGGCCACACCTCGAGTACTGTGTCCAGCTCTGAGCCCCTCACTACAGGAAGGATGTCGAGTTGCTGGAACCTGTCCAGCGGAGAGCTACCAAGCTGGTGAAAGGTCTGGAGAATAAGTCCTAAGAAGAGAGCCTGAGGGAACTGGGATTGCTTAGTTTGAAGAGGAGGAGGCTGAGGGGAGACCTCATTGCTCTTACAACTACCTGAAAGGAGGTTGTAGGGAGGTGGGAGTTGGCCTCTTCTCCCAAATGAATAATGACAGGATGAGGGGAAATGGCCTGAAGCTGCACTAGGGAAGGTTTAGACTAGATATTAGAAATCATTTCTTTACCAGAAGAGTGGTTGGACAGTGGAGCAGGCTGCCCAGGGAGGTGGTGGCGTCACCATCCTTGGAAGTGTTTAAAAGAGATATAGATATAACGCTTAGTGACATGATTTAAACACTGAATGGGTAAATTAGGTTATGATAGGGGGATTTAGGTTATGATTGGACTTGATGATCGTCTGGGTCCCTTACAACAAGGGTGATTCTATGAAACAGGCATATTTGAGATAAACAGCAAAATATACCTTTGTATTGTTAAAAATACTTTGCCATATTTTGAAATGATGCTTTGCATTTTATTTCCTATTAGTATATATATGTATATATAAGGCTGTATTTCTGCCTTCAGGGAAGGTGTAAGTGTGAGGGAAGTGTGATGGAAAGCTGTTGTTTTCTGAAGAGTTCACCACCCCCAGCAGGGCTTTACCTCTGGGTCATGTAGGTCATAGGGGTGTAGGCTCTCCTTTGAAACTCATGCATGAGATTGTTCTGCAAAACAGGCTGCTGCTCAGCAGAGAGGTTTTTACAAAGACTGGTGGATGAAAGACTGTCAAATGCATGTATTTCATGGTCATGGGAAGCCGTAAATGCAAGACTACGTCCTCTGCTGCTGTGGGTTCAAAAAGCTGCAGTGATACTGGTGGATGGAGAACACTGGACACCAGGTGAGGGTCAGCGGCAAAATGTCTGTTTTTCCATGTGGAAGAGTTAACTGGAAAAGTGGTTAAAGAACAATATTCCATGACGTCAGTGGTGTTTATGACATGCCCTTTAATCACCCTTACCAGTAAATCAGCCCCTGCACTTTAGTACCACAGAGTAGGGCATACTTCAAAGAAAATAATAGCTCTGTTGATTATCTAATGAATATACTATCAGAGAACTCAAGGAGCCTTTTCAGTATTGCTCACTTTAAATAATAATGCTAATTAAAAACATATTGCATGCCTTAGGTTAACTGCTCAGCTTCTGAAACCATGCAACTCTCACATTCATTCTTTCAACTACCTGTTCTGTATAAACAGAAGGATGCTGCCCTGTCCCCTGGCTACCTCCTTAACTCAGAGGAGCATAGTAGCACACATAGAACAAAGGAGTGAATCCAATGTTATCTTTGGCTGGAAGGTGAACCTCCCTTTTCCATAGGGCTGGGGAAGCCCTCTCCACATCTGCTCTCTCCAAGCCTTCAGCCTGAAACACAGTCTTGATGTTCATGTGACATGCTATTCTACAGCTGAGGGTGACAGCGTAGAAATAGAGTTGGCAGCTTCCTCTTTCCCCCATTCACCTTCTGATGTGGCTGAAGACAGCACATCAAGGGTTTAAGGGAGCTCAAATAGTCACTACTGTCTCTCCTCAATGCTTTTACCTCATCTGTTTCCATGGTGGAATTCCCTTCTCTGCTCAGAGCAATTTTACCTAAAAGATCCATTTAATCTGGACTATGACTCCTCTACACACCCCTAAACTCACATAGACTTTGTAGGCCAGGATCTGCCCTTCCTTAGGACTCCTTGGGACCAGCTGTCTTTGGGACAGCATGCAGCCACAGTGGCTGTGTGTGCCTGTAAGGATTCTCTGATGCAAGCAGGACAAATGTAGACCATGCCAAAATTGCTAAAAATTACTGCAACAAGAAGTCTGGCAAATTAGAAATTTCCCTTAGCTCCACTAAGAAGTTTGCCATAGGAAAACATACAGTGCAAGATATAAAAAGAATTCTACTGCATTTTCTTAACCAAAGAATTTCTGAAAAACATTTGTAATCCTATCAAACGAGACTGGTTGTGATGATTTTTTATTTTTTTTTTCAAAAACAAGTACTTGCAACTCATGAAATGAGAACAAACAGAATCACTTCAAAAACCTTTGTTGAAAAGAGTTAATCTCCTCAGCACACTACAGCTTCTGGTTCATCCTGCTTTTCTCCTGTGCTGCACCTGTCCTTAACCTTAAGTCTTCCCCCTAAAAATTTATATCCCTTCTGCCTTCTGCTGCAATGCTTTTTATTAGCAGAGCTCCACCCAACCGATACTACCCTGCTTCCCTCCCACCCATACTGAGTAGGTAGCACACACTCATTTCTTTCTTTTTCTTTTTTTTTTTTTTCTTTTTTTAGCCACGGGGAGTATTCAATCTTCTTTAAACAGGGTGTTTTTTCTCAAGGCAGAATTTCTGGGCTCAAAGTGCAAGCTGCCTCAGCAGCATCCCAGGTGGGTGCTGCCCTCCTGCACCACCACTTAGGTGGTGGAGGTGGGAGCATGATGCCCAATACCCCACCAGCAAGGGGCTGATGTGCCCTCCCCCAGGTACAGGTGGCAGCCTGGGTGTCTGACAGCCAAGATTGACTGATAGCTCTGGCACCTGGCAAGCCTCTGAACCACAGACTGCCCTGCTCAAACTGCTTGGGAAAGCTAGCTGAAGCCTGTCCTGAATTCCTCTGGCTTTTACGAGGCTGCTCCCAATGGCTGGGGCTTGATCTAGGTGGCTGCCTTGTGGTAGTCTCATTAATTACAAAGGTGTCAAACACATACTCCTTGCCTTTCTACCAAACACAGCTTTTCCATCTAACCAGACAGCTTGCTGCTTCCCTTGTGCTTGCCTGCTTTTTAGCCAGCTGTAATTTAGGGCTGGGCTCATCTCTTTAAAAGGTCCTTATAAATCAGAGTTCACCTCTGCCACTGAGCTGCAAGGAGTTTTGCTCCTGGCTGCAAGGGAAGTAAGAATCTCTCTCTGGGAGAGAGATGGAAGATCTCAGTGTAAATGGGCATGGAGAGAGAGAAAAGGTTAACATTTCTCAGAACTATGTATGGCTGAAACCTCAGAGTTAATGTTTCACTCACATAAGTTTCCTCATCAAGAGTGAAGCATCCTGACCAGCTTTTGGGTTGCCTGGAGCAGGGAAATCAGCATGTACATCACTATCATAGTGCCTCAGTACATAACAGGTGTGAAATATGAGTTTCTTTCAGCTTTTCCCTGCGTTTTTGATACGTGGCTCATTTCAGAAGTGCTAATCCTTTGCTTTAGATAAGAAAGGGTTTCACAGTGTGACAGGTTTGACCCTGTCACACAATCCTGAAGCAAGCATTCCAGCTCACACCCGTGGGTACTTGCACAAGGGAGAACTGCACACACCATTAAAGGCAGTGGGATCAGGACTGGTTTACTCTGGAGAAGAGGTATGGCACACAGCTGCAGTGCCTATCCACATCTTCCCTGATGAACCCAGCCGCATAGAAATTGTAAGATATGGTCTTGTTTACAAAGCCCAAGTCTGCTGGAATCTGTACTTGAAGTTTCTTATTTTTTGCTGAAAACTGATCATGGAGACTTAGAAAGGCAAGCTGTTCTACCTGAATTTCCTGCTTATACAAAGCTTTCATTTAATCCCAGGAATTTTATCACTACTCTGAGTAAAGCATAAGAGTGGGTCATAAATAGGGAGCTCTAACTTTAAAGACACCACTGGCCTTCTTCTGCCTAGTCTGAAGTTAATCCTAACAATACTTTGAAAGAAGTTGCCTTTCTTAATTTTCTGAGAGTTGTCAAATTGCACAGAATATGTTTTTCCAAATGCCTTTTCTGAGCGTAGCCATGGTGCTTCCATAAACCTTGAAGCAATCACTTGGTAGTTGCAATGAATAAGCATTTTTGTCATTTAAACTTTTAAGCAACACAATTTTTTTCCCCATTATATAAAATAACAATGGTATTTCCCAGGCTCTCACCTTGATCTGAAAACAAACAAACAAAAAAAAGGCAAGTTACTGGAAACTACATCATCTTGTTATATGGAAGGGAGTATTGCTGCCTTTGGGAGCCTGTTCGTGGCCAAAATGTTTAAAATTAAATTAAATTAAATTAACATTGTGACATACTGAATTTATTCTGTGAAGAACAGAGGGTATGGCTCATTTCTTGTCCAGACTATGGAAACACCAAGAGGTGCCCATACCCTGTGCTGGGACAGGTGGGTCTGCCCAGACCTCACAGGTTCTGCTCCTCACCTCTGTCACTGATCCAGAGATGGTCCTTCAACCCAGTGCTTCTTTTTTTAATATATTTTTATTCAGGCAAAATTGAACAGCTACAGACCACTGTGGGTTATGGTAGAAGACAGAGAGAAGAGTAAAATATATAATTTTTAAAACTGAAGGCACATGTACACACACACACGGCGAGAAGGGCACAAAAAGCAGCTTTTTTGATGTTGTTGTTATTTATTCCCATGAAAACAACGAGTAGGGTTTGGATCATGGTCAAGATCACAGTTGGTTGCAGTGCAGAATCCTACCATTGCCCTCCCTTTTTTATAAACACCACGTTTACAAGATGCTCCACATGCCTCTGTGCATTCTTCAGGCTGTCATCTTCACAGGTCATAGCCTGAAGACCTGCAGACTGCGGCCTCCAAAGGTTTCCTTCCTGTTTCTCCAGGAGCAGCAAGATGCTTAGCAGGCCCTGCCTATGCACCCTGAGACAGATTTTCAAGTTTTGTTTGTTCAACTTTGAAACATGGCCTTTTCTTCTGTGGAATTCAGGATGTATTTTAACAGGAAACAATAATGATGTAGGGCAGTTTTGGAGAGGAAGTAGGGCATTTTAGGTAGGCAAAAAAGAATTACTTCTGTTGAAACTGGGTCAAGACACCACAGTGTTTAGCACCACTCTCAGGAAGAGTGCCGTGGGGCTTTTAGTAATGACAAAAATTCAAGATCTCAGCATTGGGTCTCATCCCAAAAAGTAACATGGTTTCAGGCCAAATGGAAACTCATCCAGCCTATAAATCATGATGGAGCGAACATAACCAGCGCAGTCCCGATCCCAGTCACTTTTGGTTGGCTAAAGCCAGCTTTGTTGTGAAGGCAGCAAGAAACTGAGTAGTCATCTTCTTCCCTTGCCATTGCTCCCATAGTTAATTATGCTCATTGTTTTGGCTGAAGCTAACTTCTCATTTGTAATAATCTGGCATCAGCATCACCTCCCAGCTACTAGATCTTGTTATGTCTTTCTCTGTGAGATCAAAGGCCCCATGGAACCTACTGTTTTGTCCCAGTGAAGGGACTCACTACACTAGTCACCTGAGTCTTTGAGTACTCTAAGCAGGCTGCAGTCTTTAAATTTGTCAAGGCCAGATGTTTTCCCCAGGTCTTAAATCACTTTTGCATGTTCTTTCTCTACCCTCACCTGTTTTTCAACATCCTTTTCAGGTGTGGATTTCAGGTCTGGATGTAGCATCCCAAAGTAAAATTACCTTCTTAGTCCTGCTCAGTATTTTCCTATTTATTTGCTGAAGTAGCACCTTTGCAATTTTCTGATGACTCGTTTCAGTGCATGTCCACCCAGACACCTAAGTCCTGTTCCACTCCCTTATATATTATACCAAATTTCATCAATTATCTTTAAAGAAAGACAGCAAGAAACAATTCCAAAACACGTTTAAAGCACATAACGAGGACCTCAAGCCTTTTGCAACATGTAGAGCAGATGGCACTTGAAACTGTTCCTCAAGCCCTCAGCTTCCTTCTCCTTGCCCCACTGCAATAACCCTTGCCCTATATTTTAATACTGAATTCAGTGCATTTGACACAACCCTGGAATGTCCAATGTATACAGATTTAGGAACTGGAGGATCTGTGAGGAATGAAGTTCAGGACAGCTGGATAAGGAAGATCTGGAGCTGCAAGCACACAGGAAGAGTTGAAGTCCTCCTGGGGTTTCTGCAGCCTGCACTCAGCTGAGGCTCATGGTAACAGGGACAGGGTGTAATCCCTTCTTCTCTTGGAAAGGAGCAGAAGTTATATTATTTTTATGCATGAAGAGCCAGTAAATTATCCCAAGTTCTTTATAGCAAATGTTACAGGGCTGGCACATAGCTCTGTCTAGTTTTGCAGCAAGAAAATCAAAATAAGTCAACTACTTCAGCTCCTCACTTCTCACTTCACAACCAGATCCTGGCATTCTGATCATCCACATGTGAACAAAGCCCACTTGTGCTTCTGGAAACAGCCAGGCACCTCTCTTCCCCTTTAGTCAACCTGTCCAAGGCTGGTTCTCTTACCCAAGTCACCAGCACAAGCCCAACAGCTGTTGCACCCTCACACATCTCCACAGCACTCATATACCGCACCATTAAACACCCTCAATGCCTTGCTGAAAAATACCACTCTGGACCATGGTAGAGGTCTCAACTTATTTCAAGCACTTTGAGCAGAAAACTATAATTACATGTGAGGGTGAGGAACACTGCCAAGACAAAACCTAGGACCTAGGGAAGACTGGAGCCCAGGGCAACACATCTGGCCAGGAGGAGTCTGCTCTTGAGGGGCTACCCAAGCCCATGTGACCTCTCTTCTTCTAGTATTGCTTGGTGGAGGAGCCTGAAGTAGATGCCTTGATTCACTGGCTAATTCCATTTGTTTCCAGAAAAAAAGGTGCTAAGGAGACAAGAAACCATATGCTTCAAACTACACCTCTACCTGCTCAAAATGTCAACTCTGAAGCTTCCTTCTGGTACTAGAGAGCTGCTCTGAGGTCGGTCTGGCTCGTTCAGCCTCGCTAGTAACCAAGACCCATGGTTAAACTCTTCCTTTGTTCTTTCTCAGCCCATCCCAGGTGCTGTCACTGAGGAAAAACAGGGATAAGTGAAGAAAGCATTTGGCCAAGCCATCCATCAATATCAGTGCTATTGATGATGTATGAGCCAAAGTAAAGTCCACCTTGCACAGTCAGAGCTCTGCTGGTTCAGC
>NW_009970725.1:8993682-8998810 GCF_000747805.2 Chaetura pelagica
AAGATAAATTTTAAAAAAATAATTAAAAATCAACCTTTATTTTGTCAAATGGTAGCTGCTGCAGCAATCCATACACTTGGAGAGCAGTTTTGGTGAGCCAGGAGGTACTGTTCTTACTCTTCCTGGCTTTGAGCTCCTCAGCATCTATACAGTAAACCAACATGGTACTGCACTCCCCCCTGCCTCTTGCAGAGGGATAAAAATCTGATTTTGTCTGGCTTCTGGTCCAAGGAGGCAAAGTATTTAATTCTTAATGTTTTTGCTGATAAGAAATAATGGGAAGCCTGGGGAAATCCTTCCCTAGGAAATATTATTTCTATTTTTTCCCTTTTTTTTTTTTTCCTTGATAATACCTAAAAGAGCGTTTTCAGCCTCAGATCCAAGGGAAGTGTTTTCACACAAGGCATCTTTCTATTTATGTCCCCTGCAAGACTTAAAACCAGGAGCAACCCTGGTTTAGGGTGGTGCTGAAAGGGGAGCAGGATCACCTGGGAGGGTTTCAAATTAACATGGCCTTCCACAGCCTGCCAGCAAGAGCATCAGCAGCCACCTGACATTTTCTGATGGACCAGCAGCCCGAAACTGGGACACGCTGGTCTAAACCTCTTGTTTTATAACTTCGAGCGACACAGCTCTGACATACCTTGCAGTGAGTTCTGAGCCAGGCTTTTCAGAAGCAGCACACCCCTGGCAGGAAAAAAAAGGGGGGGAAAAGGATGCCAACTTCGGCAGAGCACTCTTCAACACAAGGTAGCAACAGCTTTTTTTATCCATTTAAATGTCAACACTGGGAAATCACAAGAAGGGCATTTTAGTCAACAAATGTTTCAAAAAGGAAGATATTTACTCTCTTCTCCACACCTTTTGCTTTTTAAACTCAATGCTTCTCTGCATGACTCACTTCCCTCTTTTTGTAAATCATGAAATCTAAGACCATGTGGCCCAAGGCTAGCAGGGCTGAGGTACCTGGCCACATTAACCCCCATGGAACAAGGACATGAAGTGTCCCAGCAACAAGCCTGGCACGATGGCCCCACCAAGACAAGTGGCAGGTCTGCATTTCTGACTGACCAGAGCAGCCCAAGCACCAGGCTAAGCTTGGCCTTGCCCCTTTTTGCTACAAGCTTTACTCCTCCTCCGGAGGCTGTGCTGCAGCATTTGGTCCTTACTACACACCCCCAGGGACAAGGATACAACCTCGACTGCCTGAGCTGGAAAACCAAGTGACAGATTCTCAGCTGGTGCAAATCAGCAAGCCTTCGCTGGAGGCCAAGGTCTGATCCCAGTTCACCCTAAATGAGATTCTGGCTTAGAGAGGCAGAGAGACACGTTGCAGCCAGTCTGTGTGTTGACAGCAGTGCAGGGCATAAATGTTGGGTGTCCCAGCTTCCTAGTTCAACAGCACTGCTGAGACAGCTGGAGATCAAACGTGGTGCTGTCTTGCTCTGATCAGTCGAGCAATGCAGAGGGCCAGTACTCAGAGCCAACACTCAGTAGCTAAAATTCACTGTCTCCTCAGCAGCAGCGCCTTCAGGTTTTGCTCCCTTACATTTTCAGGGGCCGGGGGATGCCAGCAGACACACGTTGGCTCTGCCACCCAGTTAGCTTTACCCAGTTACATCTACAGAGGGTGACAAGCAGGTATTTTCATACACAGGGAACCTGGGCGGGACCCTTTAGCTATGGTGTGAAGGCCAAGCTGAACCATGACAGTCCTCTCAGGTGTGGGATTGGCTGCCCAGTGTGGGGCCTGTGTTTTTAGGAGCAAGGGCCTGGTTTTATGTATCATCAGAAGGTGCAGTGAGGAAGAAGAGCCGTATGCAATGTAGACTGAACTAGACAGAGCAGGCACTTTAGCTGGAGACCTTTCTTGCAGCCATCAGACACACCACCTGTGCCAGGTACATTTCCATAGCTTTTAATGTAGCTTAACAATTGCATTGGAGACAAAGGAGAAGGCACAGTGTACAGGAATAAAAAAAAAAAAAAAAGTCCCAAAATGATACCCTTTTATTTGTAAAGCTCTGATGAAACAACTTTTCAAATGACATCCCACTTAAAAGCCAATGGAAACCAACCTAACTATGTGTCAGTCACACTATACAGATTGCATCCTACATTATCGAGATGCCTAAATATCTTATGGAGTATTTACATATGTATCAGTTAGGTAGTAAAGTTTCATTGAGATTTGTTTCTTTCCAGCACATACTTATTCAATGGCAAAAAAAACCCAACACCCTGGGGATGCATTTGCATTTTTGTACAACGCTTCCGAGCAAACGGCTAGGACAGTTTCCTGAGAGAAGGCTTGTTCTTTCAAACTCTTGCTGTAACAACTGGAAATACAGAAAGTGGATGGGATTTTGTTGCACTAAAAAGCCTAAGGATGCCTAGTTAAGTTTTTCTTTTAAATTATTTACGTACCATTAAGTTAAAATGTTTACATTCATTCATTCGTATAAAAACCGTTGTTAAATCTTATGCAAATGATTTAACACTGATTGCTGCAACGCAAATTGCACTTCTTTAAAAAAATTATTGTATATATGGAAGAAAAATATCTGATTGCTACCCTGTTTACAAATTTCGACTGACTCTATACAGTTCAGCCAGAAAATAGGAACTTTCATAAACCTCAGTCACAGTGTACTTTAAAAGTTGTATCGCAGTCTTGCAAAGTGAGTAAATATTTTAAACCAAAAAAAACAAAGCAACCCAAAATCTCCTTAACCAGCTGGACCTTGTGAGACTTGTACCAAATGTGATTTCTTCCAGGGACATAGCTGGGCTCTGAAGAGCAGAGCAAGACACTCTGAAGACGGAGGGTGCAGGAGGAGAGGAACAATGGTGTGAAGACATCAAATGTTTGGTGCAAGACATCCACGCCGACTCAAGCAGTAGGCACTTCTGATGCTCATTCAAAAGGATCTTACTGTCTCTAGTAATTAAAGCTATTGGTATTCCCTCTGTGGCACTGACGACTTCCACCAAATTCTCAGGGTGAGAAGGTGATGAGAGAGTGAAAATAACTATACAATCTGAAAGGCAGCGTTGCTGGGGTAAGTCGAGGATTTATTTCTGGAATCTATCAATAGGTCTAGGTTTATCTCTTCTTTTTCTTCAATTTTCCTTCTTTTTAATTTTTTTTTCTTTTTTTCTTTTTTTTTTTTTTTTTTTTTTTTTTTGAGAGAGTGTCGAGCTGCATTCGCTATCCCCAGCGGGCATTTGTTTTCCCTATATTTTTCTTGCATAGATGAGGAACTGGATGCTTTGGCAGAGCCTCTTTCAGAGGCTGAAAAACACCTCTGCCACCAAGGCACAGAGACAATTTCAGAGGGATGGTCTTTGCCAGCACTCTCGCTGCCGCCGCGACTGCTCCGCAGAAGAAACCGTGCACAGATGTCCGGGGGCTGCAGCCCAGCGCCGGGATCCAGCTTCCCTCAGGCCAGGTCATGCCAGAGCCAGGGCACACCAGGGATCCTGTCTCACGGACGCCGTCACTTCAGCCGTGGAAGTCAGGCTGACTCCTGTGTACAGCCCGTCTTGACCTGAATACTTAAGGTTGCTGCTTTCGGGGCTGGTGCTTTCCCCGGGGCCGGACATCACCGATGAGCTCGCCTGGAGAGGGAGGGAAAAGCAAAGAGATATTACACTGAGCAGGCACCAGGGTGTGAGTGGGAGCCTGGCAGGCTCAGGGAACAGCTGCTATCCCAGGATTTCTGTGGGAAAGCAGGGCTCACCCTCTGCTCGGCCCTGTGCCTCGGAACCCTGAAACTGAAAAAAATGTCTCAGGGTCAGCCCACTCATTCAGTCCAGCTGATGGGAGTGATATCTGAGTTTGGAGATCAGCACATGGCTATCCTCATGGCAAGGTGAAAAAGGAAGTATGTGATGTGCAGCAAAAAAAGGGAAATCAAACCATGATGAAGAAGGTAACGCGTGTGTGTCCCGCTGCCCCCTACTGAAGGGACACAAAAGCCAACACCAAAAATGTGATCCAGAAGTTGTGGCACCTATAGCTTTACTTTCCTGGTGGGAGAAACCAACCACGTGCCAATTCTCCAGCAGCAGATGCGGAGCACCTCCTGGAAATCAGCCTTCTTTGGGTCTGTCCCTCGAGACCCAAAAGGTTTCCCTTGAAATGCCTAGTATCATTCCTCACCCTTCAAAACAGTAGCCACAGCCACTTCGTCCCTGTAAGACAGGCCACTACAGCAGATGCTCTTTTCATCTCAAGTGGAGAAACACTCTGCTTTTGAACCAAGAGTTTTTTTGTTCTGCCACCTACCCACACAAGACAACACGCAAGGGAGCCCTAATAGGCACAAAGAGGAACCTCTGAACTGCACTGGAACCAGTCCATTTATTTGAACAGAGAAACAGAGAGTTACAAAGACAAAGGAACAATCATTTTTTCCATGAGGCTGAGCAGATCTGCTAAAGAGGAAAAATTTGCAGTGCCAGACAGAGAAGGGGCAACAATTTCACCTGATAAAGGAAATGTTTAAGAGCTGACTTCATGCAAAATTAACTCTTGGGTATGTCAACTTTAAAACCTTAATTTACTTGTTAATGGATAGTCTTCGGATGAGATTCCTTAACAAGAAAAAGAAAAACAAAACAAAACCTACCCTAAACTGTGACTGCAGAGGCTTCCTGCCTGCTGCTTAAGTGAAAAGTATACATATTTAATCATTTTACAAGAGTAGAGCTCTTGGGTCTCCTGGAGCTGTGCCAAGCTAGCAGTCCTGACATAGGAAAAGCGAAGCTTCACTTACTCAAAGGCAATTTCCAAACGGTTCTGTGCACCGTAATCCTTAACCCAAGGAGAGCTTCACCTTCTGAAGGAGGTACTCCTTGCCAGTGGTCACTTTTGTCTGAAATAACCCAGACTCCAATATTTTCCTTAGCTTTTATTCAGATGGTGGATTGCCACTATCCTTCCACTCAGCCATCAACTGGGATCCCGTTCTATCAGTCACTACCCAGAAATGTAGAGACGGAAGGAACAACTGCTTGCCCCTAAAAAACCAGACAAAATAGCTCTAACCCTAAGAAATATGTTTTATCGCTCTCTCAAATACGCAAGCGCCAATCAGTGACAAAAAGTCTCTGTATCCTCTTT
>NW_009970725.1:8998924-9007488 GCF_000747805.2 Chaetura pelagica
TATGCTTGGAGAATTCAATGAGGCAAGTTTTACACTAACCTTTCAGTCCAGTTTTGGTCTTGCATCAGCCTAGTTTTTTTTTTAAAAAAGGCTTTTTTAAATTTAAGAGATCAAAGAGACTCCTGTTAGCACAGAAGACATGATTTTTAACAGCTTGAGTCTCCCAACAGCGGAAGAAGGATTTAAATTGAATTTAAAATACTAGGAACTGTTTCGAAAGGTTCCCGTTTGCCCATATTTGCCACTGTTGTTCCGGTAGGCAAATATCTTATCGCTACCTGTTTTTTCCGGGCTTGGAAAATCTAATTCACCCTTTTCCTGATTCAGCCCTATGAAGGTGGGGCATGGGGACCTGCAGTTTCCATGCAGGGTTATCAGCTACCCCTCCCTCGAGCACCCAGAAGGGAGGACACGGAGGCACGTCCTGTTTGAGGACTGCCCACCCGCCCCTGCCCGAGCGAGGCCAGATCCTGGCTCCATTGAGCTGAGGCGGGCAGGACCTGGGCAGGACAGCCAGCCCTGGAAACCCCACCCTGCTAATGTCATGACAAATCGAGGCAGCTCCCAAAGTGAGACATGGAAAACAAACTTTAGCCCACGAAAAGGATGTGTCTGAATCACAGCCCTGCTCCTGAGCTTGCCTACCTCTGCTGTCCCCTCTCCAGCTCTAAGGGATGAAAGATGACAGAAGCTACAGTAAATTATTAGAGAACATTTGTCAGCTGGAATAAATGAGTTGAATAATGCAGCTGAAGTTAATCAGCTCTTTTAAGTGACAGCAGCTGGCTTTATCAATAAAAAGATAATTGATTTCTTTTTATTGCTGAAATCTGATAATAGGATAGATAATCACCTGAAGCTCAGCTTCCTGAGGAAAAAAAATTAATGAAGCCTGTTGGGAAGAGCTTGCATCCCAAACAAGCAGAGGAAATTTGTATTTGCAAAGATAGTTTAAGGATCCCTTCTGTTTATCCAAACCAGAAGGAACTGGTCATGGAGCAGCCCCCAGGCAGGCTGTGTGGATCAGAGGTGGCCTTCCTATACATAACCTGCCCACTACGCTCAGCCAGAGCCACAGAGACACTTAAGACACCTACATCCTACCCAACCCTGCCAGCAGCACCCCAGAGCCAAATTCACAGAATCACAAATTCACCCCCACTAGAGCTGGCCCAGATCAAAACCAGGCTGCACCGACTGTGCAGGCAAGCATTTGGGGAACAGCACAGCATCTCTGGCTGAAGGACCCCTGGTTTCTTCTACCCACTCCTTCCTGCACTGTCTGCCCACCACGGAGAGTGGGCAGAGGGGAGGGACAACCCTGGCCTCCCCCCACACCTCTGCAACCGAGAGGCAAAAGCTCTGAGCAAGGAGTTGTACTACCAGCTGGAGGGGGTGGTGAAGGGCCTCAATCTAGACCTTTGCTCTGTCATGACCTTTGCTCCATCTGCTTCACAGGTTCAAAATACTCCATGAATTTTGGACATTACACTAGGTCTGTAGTAATCTGAGTCTCAGACATACTCTTCAGTTAGTGTAGCTCCGTTTTGTTATACTTAAATGACAAAAATATTCAGTTGAAACACACTTGCACAATCTTCTTTTGTATATAACATGTTGTGGCAAACTGTGGTGGACTCCTTTATTTTCCAGCCTCAGCCTCCCTGCAGTGACTGCAGTTCCCATCAAGAACATTTTCTACTAGTACAGTCACTCCCTAGTTTCTGAAGAGCAAGTCTCGCCACTGCAAAGCCACAGCTTTTTTTTTCTGATTTAGTGACCCTCTTAATATGCAAAGTTGTCATTTCTTGCTAGTCCAATTGATCCTTTGGTTTATATTGCAGACATCTGAGTTTACATATCTTCTAATCTCTCCTTTGTATTACAGCAACATAAATCTGTGGTTAATACTTCATTAATTTCCTCAGGGAGGCAACTTCCAACGTGGCTTGGGAAAGCTGATGACTCCACTGCTGTCAAGGACTATATGACTAACTGGCTTTATTGCTTTGGCAATAAAACAAAACCAAGAAAAATATGTGTGTCCATACACATACAGAAGTTTTGGGTAGAACCAAAACCACTCTTTTTCCTTGCTTCTCCCCACTGAAACAAACAAGCAAACAAAAGCTGGATTGCTTTGTTCTGTTGGATATTAAATGAAGTGCTCTCTTTAGGGTACCTGTACATGGAGCAAAGAAAGTTGATGACTGAATATAGGAAAGTCAGCGGGGCGAAGAAAGCATCCTATGTCATCTAGGAGCAAGGACTAACACAGAAGAGGTAGGAGACCAAGAAAAGATTTAAACTGAGGTATCAGATCTCCCAGCATAGTGCCCTGACTACCATACCATTTGGTATTTTAAGTTGCCATGTTCCCCATGCCTCCTGTTAATCTTATTCCACCTGGTTTAGATAAATATTTACTCATACCAGGACTGAGGCACCGTGTCCCCATTTTCCAGGTGAAAGTCCTAACAACCATGCTAGTGAGTCTTTCTCATGAAAACCCTGTCCCGACAGCAATGAAATTATTCTATACCAAAAGAAATCTTATCGTGAGAGAGTGTGAAGGACCCTCAGCCATTCAACTTTCCAGTACCCGGATGACTAGGAGACTTTTTAAGGAGGTTGAGTCTGTGGGTTCATTCAGACTCTGGGAGATTTTGTACTGAGTTTGATTCCCTGTTGCGCGCATGAATGTCCTACCAATCTGCTGCCTAAGAAGTAGTGAGGATCACCACCTCTAACCATCTCAGGAACTCTCTTCTGAAAACAAAAGCAAGCAAATCCAGGAGAAGCTATTCAAACAATCCAGCCCATGTTGTCAGGCCCTTTCAGGACAGTTAAGAACTGCATTTTTCTACTAGCTCACCACCTGCTGAGGCCATTTCAGTCAGCTGTCCCACCTCCCAGCCTACAACACTATAGAGCCAGTTCAGAACCACTTCTCAAGGTAAACTCCCGAGGTGAGTAAGCACTAATTTTACCAGCAAGACAACTGTCCTAAGTTATGCTTTGGTGTGTGACTACAGTCCTTCTGAGAAAGCTCCAAACTGGAGGCAAAGGGTGCAGTCGTGTCTTCTGTAAGAAGAGCTCCCCTGGTGCTGCTGAGCCCCTACTGACATCAGCCCTGGCTCATGGAGCCTCCATGTCCTGCCATAAAAAGCAGATTTTACAGCAGTTTTCTTACTGCCCTTTATCCTAATAAGGGAATAAAGTCCTTCTGGTAATCACACCAGTTGGAGCCCCTGCATGGAAATGCATGGGTGTGTGCTACAGAACGTGCCCCCTGCTCAGCAATTTTTTCTGCATAGCTTTTCTCTGTACAGTTTCATCAGCATCAAAGGGATAGCAGGTATAGATGCAGATGCAGCTTGTCTGAAACCTTCAAATCTTCTTTTTATGGGGATGTAAGGCAACTTCATATATCATGCAGCTGGACCCTTTCCATATTAGTAACACAGGACACCCAGTACTTACACTGCTTAGGAAAACAGAAATAGGCCTAAATCCTAGATCCAGATGTGAATTTGGCAAATAGCCCCTTTACAATGGGACAACAAAATATCTCCGATCCAAACACTTCTACATTTTGGGATGTTTGAAATCAACCTTACACCCACAGCAATTCATTAATCATATCTTTTAAATGTTTAAGCTTCAGCTAAAACATAAAATCAACATTTTAGGTTCTTGCTAATTTGTCTCAAAATTGGCATAATTTAAGATTCCCTTCATGAAATGGATAGTCTCAAAGACATTTCTAAGAGTAATTGCTGCCCTTCTCTTTTTCTGCCCTCCCCTCTTTATTTTACTTCAAAAGAGATAAAGAAAGGTAGGGCAAAAAGTGAATATTACTGACACAAATGAGTTATGCTGAATTTCATTTCCATTAGCTTTCTACATAACTGGGAACTCTTTTGGCAGCCTCCCATAAAAGGCATAATAAATTGCTTTTGTACCAGTAGAGGAATTCATTTTCTCTGTTTCATTTAGCAACAACATCACTGTGAATTTCAGACAACAGTTTCTAAAACGTCATCAAATTTCTCTGCCTAATGTCAATTTGGCATTTTTCCCCTCTCCACAGAATAAGGGCTGGAGAAGTAAAAACAGAGAAAAACACAAACAAGTTGCCATGCCAGTTGTGTAACGCGCAGGGAACGAGCCAGTTTTGCTCTTCCAGCAGGTGCCCGTGTTTTGGCAACGTCACCGGCGCCGCTGGCAGGAATCGATACCATTCCCGTTAAAGTGACCGAAGATTACAGAGCCTGGATTCATCCATCTGAGGGTTGGTTTTTTGTTTTGATTTTTTTCACTCCTGAAATGGCCTGGAGAAGTTTATGCTCCTTGTGTAAAGCCATCGCCTGTTCTAAGAATAAATACAAACCTTCGGGCTATCAATGGGTCAACTCAGATTGAGAAAGAAAAAAATAATCAAGGAAAACAGACGTCTAGTGAAGTGTCTTTGCTTCAGCATGTGATCAGTTTGCAAGCTGTCTTGCTCTAAAATGCCAGCATCCCTTCACTCCCAACAACTTCAATGGGCCTTATGAGCACTCAGCCCCTCCCATGGGATTTAGGCCCATAAGAAATCATTTCATCTCCTTCACAGATAGTGATAATGTTCCTAAATGATGTCTGGGGCAACAGGAGTCAGTCTTAACTGCCACCACTTCTACTTTCAACCTCCCCAGTCCTCATCTCACTGAGTTGCAGATGCTTGGGCAAAGCCAGGAGCCCAAGGGAAGTATGTGGCAATGTGGCCATACCCTTAACATGTCCTGACAACCGCTCCCCTGCAAATTCCACCTTCATTTACACACATATGAGGCTCGGGTACAGGAGTGGGAGATCACTAGCCCTTCACGTAGGGCAGGGGGCAGTCCCATATGTCCCAGATGCCCATATGTCTGGCCACTGCTTCAACCTCCCTGCTTCTGCACATTTCTAAGCCTCTCCCCATCACCTCCTTTCATTGAAATTTTTCAGGAAAGGTAGTTTGTAAGTGCTTTGCACTTACAGGGCACATCTGAGCAAATAGTTGTGGGGAAAAGGCTGTACAGATGTTCCCGGGCTGCCAGCTGAATACAAAGGGACAGATTTCCCCAGGTGTCCTCTCCCAACCTGATGTAATATGTCAGGGATGGAGGATGCCATCAGGTAATTAAGAGCAGCCTCAGGGTCCCTGGGAATTGCTCTTGGTTGCTAACGAGCCTTTTGGCTCACAAACTGTGCCCCCACCACTCTCTTCTCTGTTACCCACACAACTCCACCTGGCAAAACTATGTTACAAATTGTGCTATCAAAATTATAATGTAAAGATGATTAACAATAGGTTTGATATGCTCTCCTAGGGAGAAGGGCTACAAAGAGGAAGGCATGTTTTAGCCAGACAAAAAGGCAACAGCACAGGGGAAATCACTACATTCCTCAGGATCAGTAGTCCTGCTTAAGACAATCTAAGGAAAAATTAGGAAAAAATTGGCTGCATATTTTCCTTTGCAAATATTAGGGCAAAGCCTAAAACAGTGCATAGTAGTTCACTGGGGGAAGCCTGAAACCCAGTAACAGTTCACTTTTTTTGGTTAGCGTTTCTCTTTTTCTGATGTGATCTGTTTATTTTATTGGACTGACGGGGTTTTCTCATGTCAAAGACAAACCCTTTTATTAATATCCTTGTCTGGCAGCATCCGAACCCAAAACCCAGTGCCTCTGAGACTGGGTGGCCCTGTCAGTCCACGAACAATCGCATTTGCTGAAAATGTGGTGGTTTTTTTCTTCCCCTTGTACAATGAAACTTTGTACGTCAGGAATTAAACTATTGAAAGGAATTTGGATGCGGGAATGCCAAGACATATTGAAAAATACTTATTATAAACAATTTCTTCTTTTTATTACAAAGAAATGGTGTGGCAGATTAAATGATACAGAAGGCCTGAAGAGTGAGTGTGGGTACAGATATGTATAGCCAAGAGGTTAGAAATTAATCTACATTAAACTTCACAGTTTTAGTGGTAGTTATTTGTTAAGGCACATGCTAACTGAGTGAAGAAAGGAAGTTTGAGTGTATTATGTAGAATAAGAATCAAAACTAAAGTAAGGGAGGATCAGCAGTCCTCTGGAGCTCCTCTGGAGCTCAGTGCTGCCAGATACTGAGCATCTGGCCTCTGAAGAGCAGAGGGCTGATTCCCTACAGACTGCAAACAGTGGGTCTCCCTGGCCTCGTTTCAGCTGGGTCTGGATCAGGGTTTAAGTGCACGTCTTATTTTAAAAGAAAATCTTTTATATTTCCTTCTGTACAGCAGAACAACCTTTTACTGAGATTTGCCAATCGTTTTGGATTATGCATAAAAATGCATACATATGCAGCTTTTGGAAAATCTGAGAGCAGCAGTGCCCCAAATTATAAATTCTCATAAGATCATTTCATTAAAAAAAGAATACATGCACAAAGGTTTCCTGAAAAGATCGGTTGGGCATGATGTATTGTCTTTGCCCCAAAAGGAAACCTTTGAAATGAAAGAACCTGACCATTTCTAAACAAAATGTCTGGGGTTAAGCCATGGTAAACGTAATAATAAAAATTATATAGATCTTAATTAAGAGGTTTGTAAAGTACTCCAGCTTGTCGTTCTGTTTACAGCTATATGTAATATCCTCCGAAAATCTTGTTCCAGTATCAGCTAACAAAACTGGAAAGTTTGTTTAGATTATTGTTCTGCTAGATAAGATAAAAGCTGTGATAACACTGCACAGTGATCAGCCTGCTTGCAGATAGGGAGGCGGCGTGAGGCTTACCCCGGAGGCTGCAGTCTGTGTGCTGGGAGAGGCGGTTTTGCTACAGTCATCTGAGTTAGTGGAAGACGTGGATGTTGGAGTCATAGGAACGGCAGTAGTACTGTTACCTGAAAAATCAGGAACTGGTATCAAAAACAAATATTTTCCAGCCAGGGACAAAAAATCTCTTGCAGCCCAATGTCTTGTCTTTTTTTATTTACCAGAGCATGCCTTTGACTTATTTATGTTCTTAGGTTTTCGCTTCCTGGTCTGAATTCCTTCTTTTTTCATAGCAAGGGGTCGGGGAACCTGAAAAAAATTAAGTTTCCACACCAATCATAAAGTTGTATATATTCTCTAGTACCAAAAATCAAAATACACTACAAGATCAAACAGTGATGTTGAAAATGCCTGTCGAAGTAATGCATAGCAAGCCATTTTTTTTTCCTGTGTCATGAAAACGATTCCAAAAAACCCTTTGCATTTTATTTGGGCAAAGCAATGAATTGTTCCAAGAAGAGTTTTGTCTGAATGAAGAAATCAGGGAAGCTGTTTTCTTGATGTGGCCTAAACAATATTACCAACACTTCGGTCAGTCCATAGATAAAAAGCATGCTTTTAGGGAAAACCAGCATTGTTTGGCTATAGGTCATATGAAATTAAACTGTGTGGGGTGTATCTAATTCCTGACTCCTTATTCCAGTCCATCAGTTAGGAATTATCTTTAGTGGCTGATTCTGGAGATCTAGAATGCATATGAGAGGAAAAGTCTCCTTCCTGTGGAGCAGCTACACAAACCAGATCATCACCCGTAATTGTCTTAGGACAGAAGCTGTAGGCCATAATCAGTTTAACATTTGTTCTTATATGCAATACAGCTTGGGATACATCTTTACAGTACCCAAATTTATATTTATAGGGAAAATGTGCTCAAAAATCAGCTTTGTGTACTGTATCATCACAATGATAAACATTATACAGAAAATATGAGTGTAAGATATATTTTAACATAATGATTACAGGAGTTTGTGGAAAGACAATCCAGGCACATGTTTGCTGTAATTATAATGTTTAAACCTGTGATATAATTTACTTTTTTCAAGTCTAGATTAAGTTCCAATTGCTCCAAATGCCCTCACTCTTCTAACACTTGTGCTTGACTGTGACTTAATCTACAGGGGAATAACAGGCTCCAAGTCTCACCCAAAACATATTACAGCACATTCATGATAGAGCTATTTTCTTCCCCTATTATTCCCTGGCAAAGGCTGGAATGACATTTAAAGTTTTGCTGGCATAGTTATGACTTAAATTATATCTAAATGTTTGCGGGCATAACTATGTCTGTCCATGAAAATACTACCATATTAAAGGTACAGGGTTTTCTTTTTCCCCAGTGAAGAGCTGGTTTAAATCCCAGTAACAAAAAAAAGACCTCTGCCACTAAGCCAGAGGTGGTTTCTTCATACAAATCTACAAGTGGCAAACACATAACTTGTCAAAACCATAGCTTACTAAAGTGGTGTAACCATTTACATTTTTGGGGCATTTGATCATGGTTTGTTTTTTTTAACTCAGTGGTCCAAACCATGAGCCAAGACCATTAGCATCAACAGAAACATTGCCACAACTTGAGGAAGCCCGATGCCTCCCCCCTGAAGCCACCAGGCACCTGCCAGGGGGAAGAGCAGCCTCTCCCCAAAGAGACAGCACGGAATGTCCCATGGCGAAGCAGGCACTTACCCCGTGGAGCTTCATGTAGAGGCCACAGGCATTTCAGA
>NW_009970725.1:9007501-9009775 GCF_000747805.2 Chaetura pelagica
TGCGCCACAGGGTGGTGGTCGTGGTGTGGCAGTTGGCACAGGACAAGCCCAGCCGCCGGGACGAGGGCTAGAGGCAAGCACAGGCAAACACAGGCTTAAACAGGCGGGCACAGTCATTTATGTCCTTATGCCTTACAAAAAGTACTTTAACAAGCAGCAGAGATGGTAGGAGTGGTTTTTTTTATAGCATCTACCAGTGAATTAAATCAAGATTATCTTCACTTCAGAGCCTGGAAAGCTGATGTGAAGAAGTACTGAGCATCTGCAACACACGGCAGAGCCAAAATTCACATTTCGGGAGCTGCAGACCCAGACACCTCTGTTCACACCACTGGGCACTGACTCTTCCTCCAGCAGGACAGGTAGGAAACACCTCCACTATAGCTCCATCCAGCTGAGGAGAAGGCACATCATTCCCATGCCACCTCTCCACCCGGTTCAACGCCCTCTCCCCTCGGCAGTGGGCAAAGCAGGAGCTCCAAACCTGCTGCTGATACTCCCCACTCACTGGAAAAATCAGTCTCACTAATCACCTTCCCTCAGGGGCACCACATTAGGGGGGAAATAAACTCTACTGGGTGCCAGAGTATAACACCTATAACAGCAGCACCTTTATAAAAAGGTCGTTTTGTCCTTGCCCATTTTATTCTCATGCAAAAACCGGTGTGCCTCTGGAGCATGTTTTACAGAACAGAGCTTCCCCTCAGCCAGCAGAAAAGCTGGTGGGTGACAACAAGGTCCCCACTGCAAACCAGCCATTTATGACACTCTTCCGCGGAGTTTGGAGCCAAGATGAAGCAACCTTGTATCAGAAATAACCGTATAACTCGGAGCTTTATGGCTTCAGGCTGTATATCATAAGTGAAGGCAGTCCTCATAAACATGTGAAATGAAGGTGAATGGGTCATAAAAGTCCCTGTAATAAGTGATCTCTTTTACGTTCATCACAAGCAAAGAATTCCAGCTACATCATAAATCTAGTTTTTTTCAACGTATTGCATTGTCAAAAAAAATATATATATATAAAAAATCTGTGCCTGGCTCTGTGTCTGGCAGCTGAACAAGTTTACATGCAGAAGTCAGTTTTAGAGGATTGCGTTAATCTCATTCTGACTATAAAGCGCCCATAACCGAAATTACTAACTTCAGGGTACAATGCCCTTCCTCTTGAATCATTTACTGCTGGGTTGTTAGACGTAACTCGGTCACCTTTGATACCCCGAAGCTGCCTCGTGCTTGCGAAACAGATAAAAATGTTTTGAGAATGAAGAATATGCCAGAGTAATAACTGGGTGTCTTGAAGTTTATCTGTTTTAAGTTTCTTTAGCAGTTAAGTCTGACACTGCAGCTCAGAAAGGACTCCAGATTAAATACGAATTTTGTAACTTTGAATCAGTAATTCATTATTAATTGCACAGCAAAACAAAATGGTAACAGCAACATAAAACCTAACAGCCAAGTGTAACACAGGCTGAAGTACATGCATGTATTTTTAATTTTAAAAATTCAGGTTTTATGAAAACGGTTTTTGACCTTGATACTAAGTACGCATGTACACAGTGTCCAAATTGCACTGCTTGATTTAATACAAGATTTACATGGTTGGGGTAAAAAAAAGCTGGTCTCAACACATATTCTTTGTTTTATTTCTTCGCCAGTGAAATGCTGTCAGGGATTTTACTCTGTTAAATCTTTCTCCCTCTTGTACACAGTCTGGTATAAATCTTCATATATTTTATTTCAATAGCTTTTCCTCATTCCCATATCTAAACAAAAGGGAGGGTTTTTGGCATGTTTTGAAGCTAAAATGACTTTTCTGCTGCAGGAATTTTATCAGAAACTTTGGGGCAATCTAAACATGTTTAGCATTTTCAAAACATTTTCCCTTCTCACCTACATATTTCTAACTGTGTGAACACAGAGTCATGGCTGATTTATAGTTATGGCCAACGTACTGGGTAGGGATTGTTTCACAGAGCTATTTCACAGTTATTTTGTCGAGGTGTCAGGCTGAAATCGGGCTGCAGTTTGACTCTCTTTTAGTCGCCTCACCCCCACCCACCCTTCACAAAAGAGGAAAGAGACACAGAAATGCCAAAGCCAGGTATCAGCTACTTGAAATCTACACTGGGCCGGGGTGCCGCGGCTACTCGAGCTCTGACACTTCAGACAAGCGGCAGATCTGCCCCATCTGCTGCGTTTGCCTCCAGTAAGGAGATAACACCTTGTGTCATGAAATTTTGTGGGCGACCAGCTAGAAAAAAAACGGGCACC
>NW_009970725.1:9009845-9014149 GCF_000747805.2 Chaetura pelagica
CGGTTCGTGGTGATTTTCTGCTTTGAACATTGTGCGTTTTCTTTGTGTTCCCTCCCTCCTCTCCTGCAAGGACATTAATTCCAAACGGTTGTGAAATAAAGAACGGGATGTTTTAACACCAGGAAAACAGGCACGGAGCAAAGCAGCTGCGTGATTGAGAGGGGCTTGAAAGGCTGATGGGTTTGATACACTGTCTCCACACACAAGGGTCCAAACATCAGCCAGGATTATACCCGCATGATTTATTGTGGCTCTCTCGGTAACAGCCATTACTAAAGAGCATATTCTTTCTCTCTTCTGACCTCCACCCAGATTTGCTAAACATAATGTGCAGTTCCCACTTGTTAAATTTTCTCCTTGCCTATTCAGTGCCAGCCTGAATTATAAACAGGGTTCTGGTTTGTACTATTTATTTCCCTCCCTAGTTTTAGGAGTATATTTTTAGAAAAATTGCTGCTTATTTCTTAGGAGTAAAACAAAACAAAGGCTATTATAGTTGTTTAAACAATTGGTTTTCTTTGAATTATATACAAAACTTGCTTACATTCCCAAGGATCGAGCTCTCAGCAAACAAAGCAGGTCTGGAGAAATTCCTAGCCCTCTGAACAAACACTTTCCAACCTTTATTTTTTTATTATTATTATTATTCTTTTTTTTTTTTTTTTTTTTCTGTTGGAAATGTCCAACATCAGCAGCACAAATTTCTTCCCCCTGACTGACGGGGTCCACCAGCTCAGAGGCCGGGCTGGTCGGTGCCCCGGCGTGCAGCTCACCGAGGGCAGAGGGAGATTTTGCCAGCCTGGATCCTGATGATGGGGCCGAGGAGAAGGAAGCTCAGAGGGCTCCCAGCCCCGTCACCTATGCCATGACCGCTTTGGCCTGCAAACCTGCCCAGGAGCCCCACTCGGGCTCTGCAGCCGGCGGGATCACCGGGCTAACACGCTCTGAATTCTCTCCTCCAGCCTTGCCCTCGCTTTCCCCGTGGCAAGCGCTGCCCGGTGATCCCTGGGGACGCAGCTGCTCTGCCCCCCTCCTCCCTTTCACCCCCACTCACCACTCTCTTCTGGGGCTTGATGAGGGGCCGGCTGAGGCCGTTCATTTTGGTGTAGAGCCCGCAGGCGTTGCACAGGTAGTTGCCGGTGCCGTCCCTCCTCCACAGCGGGGTCTGGATGGAGCCGCAGTTGACGCATTCCCGGCTCTCGGACAGGTCCTCCAGCAGCTCTGTGGGGAGCGGGAGCAGAGGGGAGAGGCGGTGGGGCAGGGCCGCTTGCAGGCGCGGAGCCCCGCGGAGCGATGCGCGCTCCCACCGCGCCGGGAGGACGGGCTGCGGGCGAGCGAGAAACCCGGTGCGGTGCAGCCCTCAGAAAAGCAAATCCCGGGCAGCGGCCGCGGCCACGCGGTGGTTTGTCGTTTAAAAATAAAAATCGTGCTTTTCAATAAATGATTGAAGGGCACCAGGCTCGCTGCCGGCCTCGGCGGAGCCGGAGCTCCTCGGGCCAGGCTGGGAGGGCACCGGGCAGAGACCCCCACTCACGTCGGGGTTTGGTCCTCTGGAAATCTGGCTGGAGCGGCGCGGGTGCCCCTCGAAGGGTGAAAGCCCCGTCGTGGTGCCCACCGGGAGGAGACGGGGGTGCACTTGGCGTTTTAGGGGGCCGAGGGGGAGTTACGTGCCCGTCACCACAGTCAGCTTCCAGAGCTCGCCTTGGATAGAAGGAGCGGTGGTTTTCCCCAGAGTTTTCCCCCGGGTCGAGGCTGGGCAAGGATGTTTTACCCCAACTCTCATTTTAAATGCCTCGCAACTAGTAAAAACTTCAAAGTTAAGAGACAGCCTTTGAGACTCGAGTGAGCCAAGGCAGCGACAGGGAGCGATCAGTTCGCCTCGGTTATTTGGGCAAATTCGAGCTGGTTGGTAGGAAACGGAGGAAATGGAAAAATATGCCGTGTTTTGCCTCCTGCTCTCACAGCTATTGAACACGAGGGAGGGTCTAAATTCACGGTGAAAAAAAAAAAAAATTTAAAAAAGAGAACCCAACTGTAAGAGCGAACACCTTAATTCCTACGGATTCTTACATTCTCGTTCTGACTCACTTCTCTATATTTCGGGTGTAAAAAAAATAACACGGATTTTAAGTATACCGTGCAGAAATAGTAAAAGGGGTGTTTGGATTTCTGCAGTAGCTTTCGAGACGAGGCTGGGAAAGTCTGCTTCAGACTCATAGCTTCATAATTATTTTTTAAAAATTTTATTTTATTTATTGTCTCTCCATCCCCTCCTCTACCTGCCTTAATTCGTCCCTGGTTTATTTTCTTACGTTTCGCTTAATAGCTTTGCGTTGTAAAGCGAAAGGGAGCTTGTAAACGTCAGGCAGCTTTGGAGAGGGGACTGCGATGACACGGCGGGCATTGAGCTGAGAAAGAAACGGCCTTTTGGCCCGCACCCACCAAAATACATTTCTCTCCTCCCTTCTTTTGCAAATTATTAGGAGCTAAACAGGACCGGGCACACGGCAGAGTCCAGAGAGCACAGTTCAACTCACGTTGTCAGCTTGTAGCTCTTAGTACATCGCTAAGATTTATTAATCTTTGCACTAAAAGCCCCATTGAAGACTGTAATCAGGAAAATGCTTAAGGCTTCAAGGACGCTGGAAGTTAAACAGTTATTTGTCTCAGCTATTTACTTTATAACATTACCTTCGTGCCTGCAGAAAGAAATTCTGCCTTGACAGTGTTTCTCTGGCATTTAAAAACATTCCTTCCTCTTAGTGGGTCAGAAATATATTTATCTCCAAGGGAAGCAAATTAAAGGTTTAATTTCAGATATCGTTTTAGTAACCCTATGAGCAACGTTAAGAGAGCTGTATCAAGCTGTGTAATATTTAGCCGTAAAAATACATCTCGCCTACAAGGCTTCTGACCACGGAAGGCGATTATTTGAGATGGGAGCACGGGTGGCTTCGGCATTTTGTCTCCCAGAAACAGAAAGAGCGTGTCCCAGGGCCCCATTCCACCCGTTCCCAGCACCGAGGGCCGCAGGCACCGTCCAGGGAAACTCGAGGAAGGAGCCCCAGCGCCTCGGCTGCCCCCGGCCCGCCCTGCCTGCCCCTTTCCAGCCGGGCCGAGGCTCTGCGGCCCGCGGGGAGCGAACAGAAAGGGCTTCAAAGACCCAAGGGCGGGCGAGAGACCCCGGGAGACGGGGAAGCTGCCGTGCCCTCCTCGGCTGGCTCGGCGCTGCTGCCCTGGCTCCTTCCCTGCTCTGCTCTTCTCCCCCACCCCTCTGCTCTCCCTTCTCTCTCCAGAAAAAGCAAAGACAGGATTTATTGTTGTTTTCATGCATCGCCTAGTTTTACACTGCAGCTTTTGGGAATTTATTTAAAAACCTCAACTTCCGTGTCACCTCAAGACGCGGCTGCTCGTCTTTGCTCTGACCTTCTCCTACCAGCACTGCAACTGAGTCTCCTTCCCTAGCTCATGTCAGTAAACACTAAATGGAAGGCTTAAAATGCCTAAATCTACCGAGTATCATCGAGAGAGAGGAGGAGGAGCACCGTGTACACCCCTATAGAAAGATGGAAACCCTACCGATTATTTTTCTGCAACACTGCACTGGAAGAGAAAACCACAGTGCATATAAAATACACCTACCTGATGGGTAGGTTATGATTAAAGCAAATGCCGATCAAATGTGTATGTGTATACACACATATATATACATAAATATATGTAAATATATCTATAAATAAATCTGTAATATATATAGACATATACACACACACATTCTCTATATAACTGTATTTATATATATATACACACACATGAATTATAAAGCTGAAGAGACTGCAATAATCGTTAATCTTTCTATATCTGACTATATCATCGCAACCCAGCCTACAATTCTACGAACAATTTGATGACATCGAGAATTTCCTGAACTAAAAAGAAAAGAAAAAAAAAAAAAGAGAAGGGACACCTCGGAAGCGAAAGTAAAATCCCATCAAGAGGTGCCATATTTTAAGATCAATTTATAAACATTGTTTCTCCTTCATACCAGAGGTTTTCCTTTGCTGCTTTTCTCGTTTAACGAAGCAGCCAAGTGGTTTTTACTTGAAATAATCCGAAATGGGTTGAGCGAGCCCCCGATATTCCCTTGACGCTACATGACAGGTTAAGTCGCAGTGAATTTATCACCTTTTCGCGGCCAGATTGTCGCATTTAGGGAAAGCAGAAAGGTACGGAAACTTTAAAAGCGAGGTTTACACCGGTGGGATCCGTCTGGGGAACGGGGGGTTTGCAACCTCGGCTGCCAT
>NW_009970725.1:9015597-9016509 GCF_000747805.2 Chaetura pelagica
CAGCGCCCCGCGGGGGCAGGGCTGCGGGCTCCGGCCCCGCACCACCGCCGCACCGCTCCCCGCTGCCTCCGCATCTTGGGCTGCGGGTTTGCACATAGAGCACCCCGGAGGAGAGGAAGGTGGGCGGGAGGGAGTGGGGAGAGGGAAGGGCGAAGCGGGGGAAAGAGGTACTTTTCCCGGTCTGTGCCAAAGCCCCGCTGTTGTTATTATTATGATTATTTCAATGAATGAGTCATTTGACTGCTCTCCACGATCCCTTTAAGGTTACTTCTCCAGAGAGCGATGTTAGCTTTTCCGCTCATCGCCTCGCTTGCCTGCTTATTTCCAGACCAAGGTCACGGAAAGGAGGAGGTGGAGGAGGGAAAAGCACCCGGGAGCCAAGAGATGCGCACGGGCCGGGCCCCGACGTGTGCGCGGCTGCGACGGGGCCAGGGCAGGGGCCGAGCCGGGCGGGTTCTGCCTGCCGCAAGGGCCGGTGCCAGCCAGCAGCCCTAGCTGGAGGCCTGTTCCGAGCCCGAGCACATCTCTGGGGGATGGCACCAATCCCGCAGCCAGCCTCGGCGCCGGAGTCCCCACCGAGACCGGTCTCATCCCGCAGCTCGCAAGAGCGAGAGAGACCAAAGACAGACAGACAGAGTTCCCAGTGCCCAGCCTCTGGGAGAAGGGGCAGAAAGAGAAAGGGAACCCAGAGAAGTGACAGCAAGAGAAGCGGGAGGGGAGGCTCTCTTCTCTCAGCCCACCTCGGGGCTCTCCAGATAACCGCAGGCACATGAACACAGGACACACACACACACACAGAGCCCCCTCGTAGATAGGCACCAAATACGTCTCTCCCTCCTGCGAGATAACTGGGAGATAAGGGCTCCGGCAGATAAGGGCTCCAGGCACCGGCATCGGATGTTTGCCCACAGC
>NW_009970725.1:9017049-9019144 GCF_000747805.2 Chaetura pelagica
AGAGTCTCCCAGACGCTCTCTTTTTTTTTTTTTTTCTTATTTATTTATATATATTTTTTAACTCTTATTAAAAAATACTTTCCCCTTCCCCGTAATATCTTATTTAAGGTGAATATTCATCTTTTATAAAGTGTTGTGGTTTTTTCCCCCCCGCGTCTCTTGACCTCTCAGCGGGCGGCCCTGGCAGCGGCCCGTGATGATGTGCGTCTGGATCTCGCCCTAAACCTAAACTAGCTAAACCAGCCTTTGCCCCCCCGCCCCAATCTCCTTGGTTTTGGTCGTTAAAATCAGAGCTATTCGAGGAGAAAAAAAAATGTGGCTCCTCCTTGAGATGCCCCAACCGCAGGTGAAGCCAAAGCATGGTGCAGGATGTGTCCAGCCCAGCTGCAGCAGGCGGTAGGCATTTTCCCTCTCTTTCTTTCTTATTCTTCTCTCCCCTCACCCCTCCCCAAGCCCTCTTATCTCAGCTGTGTACAAACTGATATGGTACTTAGCAGGAAAGTGACTGGAAATTAAAATAACTTCGTTCACCAGAGGTTATCAGCTGGATATCTGTCATCATCAGTTTGTACAGAAAGAGTCATCTGCGGCAAAGGGCTGGACTAGAGCAGAGCCCGGCTCTCGGCAGCCGACAGACATGAGCCCTCCCGGCAGAAACCGAGCCCAAACCTGCTGATGCGCGGTGCTGTCACTCCCGGGGTAGGCACGGCTTTTCTTTCCGTCTTTCCAGGCAAGGTGGTCGGGAGGCGAAGAATTCGCACTGCTGCTGGGGGACAGGGTGAAGCTCTGGCTGTAGCCACCCAGTCCTGCCAGCGCGGGTGAAGCGGTTGCGACCTCCAAGTTTTATTGTGCTCGTTAATTTTTGTGCCATAGCGCGGCAGGGGTTTGATCGGGAAATAATCACTTGAGAAACCGTTTCTCTGTTAACCTGTATAATTAAATCTTTCGTCTCACCTCTCTCTAAATAGTGTTGTTCTTTTGGTCGCTCTGCCAAGTTGAAGTGATTTAATTTTTAATTTTTTTTTGTCTTTTTACTTTTAGATGTATTTTAGTGGATGTAATATTACATAGAAAATAAGCTTTTGCAAGCGAGGGCAGCAATTCGTTGTCTGTAAATTCACAGCCCGAATTTGCGAGGTAAAACCTTTCCTTGTGTGTTGGGTTTTTTTCCTACAAAAGCGCGACAAGGGCAGGGCAAGCCACGGCTGACGATGACCACGCCACTTCTCCCCTGCTTGGGTGCTGCCATTGTAGATTTCTGGGCTGAAAAGCGCCGAGCTACCGCCTTTTAGACCCCGTATTTCGTTTAAGCCTTTCGGGTGTCCTTTCTCGAGTTAAACCCGCGGGTATTTCAAACGTGTAGAGGGTGGGATTGAACGCGGGAAAAGCCGCGTTTGTTTGGTTTTCTGTCCTTGTTTTGTTTGTTTGTTTTGTTGGGGTTTTATTTGGTTTGTTTGTTTTCCAAGAGACAGGCTTTGTGTGCCCCCTGGGAAGGGGGTGTCGGTGCCGTGAGCCCCAGAGGGTGGCTGAAGGGAGCGCGGCCGCGCTGGCCCGGCAGGCGCCTCTGCCCCCGGCTCCCGAGTGACCGCTGCTTTACACTTCAGGCGCCTCGGGTTTTTTGTTTGGTTTGTTGTTTTTTTTTTCCCCGCTGATTAGCCTGTTTACGTTATAGCCAGGCTACAAGTTTCATTTTATTTCCCCCGATAGACTCGATAAGAAACCCCGGATTGAACAAGAGGCTGGCGTGGGAAACCATTCCCAATCACCCCTTTCCTCACCGCTCCTTTTCGTTAGCAGGTTGCGCCCGCAGCGCTCAAATAATAGGACCTTCGGTTCCTAAAACTCTTCGTGACGTCACTCTCTTCCCAAATCGCACTCTCCTGACGTAACTTTCGCCCTGGGGCTCCGGGAGCCTTCCGGGTGTCTCCTGCCCGGGGCTGGGGTAGGTACCCGGGCAGTACCTGCGGGGATTTGCGGAGGCATTTTTTTTGCGGTGAAAAGCCGGGCGGGGGGATGCGCATGTTGGGTGCAGGAAGGCACCGCTGGAGAGGGAGGTGGTGCCGTGAGGTAACCATCGCTCCTGCTCTCTGTGGCC
>NW_009970725.1:9019746-9021035 GCF_000747805.2 Chaetura pelagica
GCTCGAGGCCTGGCCTGGACCCCCAAAGCAGCAGGGTCATGTACACACCGGACCAAGGGGGGGGAGCGGGGGGGGGACACGGTGGGAACGCCCTTTGCCAACCTATCAGATGTGTCCCACGGAGAGGGGGGGAACCTCCAACTCGCAAAGGTGAGGAGGGGTTGTTTTTTCTGTCCCCTAAACTCCTAGCGAAGGACTGCAGGGTGCTCAAGAGGCCGAGCTGGAGCTCCAGCCACCCTTGCTGGCTGCAGAGAGCAGGCTCGTGGTCCCCCTGGTTGCCCCCGTCCGGGCAGGACACCCTGCCCTGGCTCCGGGGAGCCTTCCCCGGCGGGTCGGCTCTCCTCTCCCCCGGGCTGCCCGACGGCGGGGAGCGGGGCGGAAGGTTATTCTCCCTCCAGTAAGCGGCCTCCCCGCCTCTGGTGACCCGCAGCCGCTGTGCTTTTGGGTGATTTCCACGGTGTATTTCAACCTCAGAGGCTGGAAACAAGCAGCAGGCAGCAGAAGAGCCCTCACGGACTTTTATGTAATAGGTGCTTGTGAGGAGTGTGGCTTTTGTGATTATTTTTTTTTCGTCGTTGTTGTTGTTGTTTAGTTGGAGCTTTTGTTTTGGTTTGTTGGTTTGTTTAGTTGTTGTTTGATGGGGTTTTTTGTTTGTTGGTTTGGTTTTGTTTTAAATAATGACCTGCAGCTTCTTTTTACTTGCCCCCCTTCCAGCCTCCGAAATCCGCCCGGTTAATGATTTCAGCCTTAAAAAAAAAAAGAAAAGAAAAAAAAAAAGAAAAAAAGAAGAAGATTAAAATCAACAAAACGCGCGGAGGAGCCGCTTCTGCTGCCCCGTAACGTGACTCCGGGAGCCGGCGCCCCGCGGCCCCCGCAAAGTGAGGGGGGGTCTCGGGGTGACCCGCATCAAGGCGGCTGGCACCCTAAGGAACGCGGTTAGGATTTAGCTGCTCCTATCCAGCAGACGCTCTTTGACTCTTTCAAACACTGACACAGAACCTTTGGAAACGCAGAGCTAAGGGGTTGGGTTTGTTCCTACTCGGCTTTAAGGGCTGGCGAGGAAAATGGCCTGACCCTGATGTTTTTATGTGAGGGTACCTTGACGCCCTCGCTGCGGAGCGGCTGGGCTGGGCTTCATGTATTCATTCCTCGCAGTAAACGAATAATGTCTATTAACAAATGTTATTTTTAATTGCAGGCTGAGGCCAGAAGGAAGGCTCCCTGAGCTTCGGGGGTCCCTTCACCTTTCCCGAGGGGCTGGCGGGGGCCGCGGGGGGGGCCCGCGGCCC
>NW_009970725.1:9021211-9037705 GCF_000747805.2 Chaetura pelagica
CCCGCCGCCTCCGGGGTCCCTGCCCGCTGCTGCTTGGGTGCCGGGGAAGGTTTTCAGGGGTTCTCTCTACACGGAGAGCCCGGGAAAGCTTTCTTAGGCTTCTTACTACAAGAAGTCGTTGCGGGGGAGCCGCGGGACACGGCGGAGCCGCCTTTCTCCTCCCCACGGCTGAAGAGCAGGGCTTCTTCTCATCCTCCTCCTCGTCCCTTATCACCCAGGTTAGGCAATATCAAATCCGATCTGCAATTAGCCGTTCTGCTTCCGCCCCCATTCCCACAGCAGAGGCTGCAGAGCCCGGGTTATTTTTCACTTAAACAAAAACTCGGCACAGGCAAAATCCTCCAGCACCAACTATTCCCTCGGCCGGTTCCCAGCACTACCGAGCACCGGGAAGAACATCTCCGTTTTCTGCATCGAACACTGCCGGAGAAATCCCTTTGCCTTCTTATTTGTCTGCCCAGGGAATAAAATAAACCACCAGAATTGGTCAGAACCTTTCAGCGAAATGTTTCCCACAGGACAAAACGAACCCGTCCTCCTGGAGGCATTTTGAGGGAGCAGCTCCGTTTCACGTGTGTCCGGGCTGGGCTTCGTGTCTCTTGGCATCCTGGCACTGCCTGTCCCTTTTGAAACCGTTTTCCCTGACATTTACCTGCCTTACCGAAGTGTCTGACACCAAGTACCAACCCCCCCTCAAAAAAAAACTCCCCACAAACCAAACGAAATTCGCAACCTTAGTTAAGTAAAACGCTTCCCTTGAATCAAACCAATATTTTTTTTTCAGTTGCTGCTTTCGTGAGTAATGTCAAAATTCGGGGACTTTGCTCCTGCTTGGAATGAAAGCTGATTTTAAAACGTTAAAATAATATCTTCAGGAGCGAGTCTGACCAGTTCTGTAAATGCAAGCCCTACTGGATTGGAAAAACAAATCAAAACAACCACATCACAGAATCAGAGACTTCAGAGTTAACAGCTCGGAGTAATTAGATAGCCTATTAATAGCCTTGCTCCTCGCTGCTATAAAAAGTAGGTGGCTGGTTCCTGCCTGGGAAGGTATGCTCAAGCATAGCACGGGAGGCACGATAGAGACCGAGGAGATGGGAGGTTTTCCATGAGGTGTGTGGGACCCCACGGACAGGCAAAGTGTGCGACCCCCCCCCCCCTTTGCTTTGCCTCCCCCTCTGCAGATGTCAGCTTCTCCCTTCATATGATTTATCGAGGGGTTGGAGGCAGGTCCCGGCCAGACGGGTCCCATCCCCACCGGCCCACAGATAAGAGATGCTGCTAATTCACTTCCGAGGAGGCTACGCCTTCCTTCCCTTTTTGCTTTTCTTGCTCTTTTATTTTCTTTATTTTTTATTTTTTTTTTCCTCCTCGGTGTTAATGGCTTCGGGGACACAGCCCTCTGTTTGAAGTTAAAAGTATAAATATATTCATTCGCCTGGTAAATACCACAATTTCTTTCCTGTAATCGCTGGCAGTGTTTATCCATTTCGCTTAAGCCCCTGGGACCAAAGAGGCCGTGCAAATAATTCGCACCTTTCGATTGTTTTAGGAAAAGGTGGGTTTCTTCAGGCCGTTATTGCTACTTACGTTGAATTAACAATGAATTATTAAAGGACAGCTGCATTTTCAAACCATGAAAAGAGCAATTAGAAAGCATATTGTCCCAAAATAGGCTTATAACTATGTGGCTATAGTGTATTGTTCCACTGCTGCTATTGTTTAATTTTTAAAAGGTTACACATTTACCACAGATACTCTATTTTAACGCCGATTAGATGGATGTGAGCAAGAAATCTAGTCTGACATCTATAATTTCTTTTTCACACTGTAAAGATATATATATTTTTTTTTAACATACACACATTTTACCTGCATAGCTTGCTGTTTTTTCTTATCGTTGATGGGCATAAGACCATTATGCCAGCATTTAAAGATGCAACACAGCAGTGGTAAAGCAGGCAAATCCCAATATCACTGGGATTTAATTTTTTTTAAATTCATAGTATGGATAGAGTTAGCTGCCTTTTTTTTAAGTAACCAATGCTCAGAGTAAATCAGTGTAATTGCAGGCTGTACCGTGACTACTATTAACAAGGAAAAAAAATAAAAAATATATATTTTCAATAAACTCAGAACATACCAATGAGGGACTGTATTACAGGACAACTTCAGGGATTTGCTGCTAACACCCATCAGTATCCAGAACAGTATCTCTGTTGCGCATTTAACATTTACTGATTACAATCAAACAAAAGTTTAGCCACCCAACTGTAATATTCAGATGTGAAATAATGCCAGAAAAAGGTTTGCTATAGAATTATGTATATTATTTGCTTGCCTTCACCCTTACAATAGTGCTTTTTCTCTGGGCCATTGCTCCAGGTTTTTCTGATAGTGAATAATACACTAAGTCTAGTGCATGTGGATTGGTGCTTACAAAGAAGTCCTGCTTCTTTGCTCATTTATTCAGACCCTAAAATGGTCTAAGGCTACTCATTCAGATGGAATTTGTCCTCGTTCAAAATGACCAAAGCATGAAGAGCCAGTTCCACAGATGTCCGTGGAAATACCTGTTGAAACCATAAACTTCGATGATGGATCAATTCTGAGGTTACTAACAAGAATTGCTACTCAGCCCAGAATTCAAGTCACAGTTAAGCCAGCTTAACCAAGCTGGCTTTAAGCAGATCCTGTCCCAAACTCAGCTGCATATTTGGACAGCTAGTGCAGAGTCTTCTGCTGTCACAGCTTGGAAGCTGTTGTTCTCAAATTCAATCAGCTCTGACTCAGCAACTACCATAGGTCCTCTAGTGAACTTTACAACAGTGAAGATGTAGATGCAGATGCTCTCTCTGTTTTATGTCAGCAGAGTCCTCTAGACCTACTTTGTCCTTATTTCTAGGGGCCAGTGACCCCAGTAGAGAGGAGGACAAGCACAGTTACAGTGGAAGCATCTTATGGCATCACAGTTAAATCCATGAGAGATGGACTATCAGAGCCCTTGGAGTGCTGGGAGACGGAAACTCAGCAGTGCTCAGCTGGCTTGAGAGCTTTTCCCTAGTTACTTTTTGCTTTCCCCAAAATACCCCTAATGTGACATCCTGTGCAGTACCACTTCCCACAGCCCACCAACCCATCTGTAGTGGCCACAGATTTAGATAACATTACATAAATCAAAGCTTTTCAGCTTCTACGCCAAACCAAACTCTCTCTGTCCAAAAAAGCTCACATTGGTGAAAACATTTAATTTTATCCCAAATAAAGGTTTTCCACGCTGTTTTTTATTATTTAACCCTTTAAATATACAGTTCAACTTGGACACAAGTTAGCAAAAAGGTTCATTTTGTGAGGGTAGACAATATGTTTTGCATTTTCCTTTCTCTTCCAGTTTGGTAATGGGGTCACACCTGAGGTGGTTGGAGAGGTCTGTCACACGTAGACCTCAGCAGCTTGTTCCCGCTCAGCCACAATAAACTGCAGCAGACCTGTTGTTTTCTGTCTGGATAGAAAGAAAACCAGGGTACAGGGAAAGCAAGAGTCCCTGAGCTCTGTTAAACTGCTGTCTGTGCTTTGGATTTAAAGTTTTAAATGTTTGTTACTGGAAAAGTTAGGAGCTAAAATGAATATGCTCCAAAATGTTTCACCCATGGAACTGGAGGGGGATGTAATTCAGCCTAAAACCAGAATTTAAGCTGTCCTCTAGTTCTAGGGGTTTTTTTTACCTATAAGAATGGTACTGCTCATCTCACTAACCCTGTTTGTGACCTGTGCTAAGTTTTCAAATCTGTTTGGTTTTGCTTTTGATAACTACAACAGAATTGATGAATGTCATTTCCTTAAGAGGAGTTTTCCAAACAATATAGCTTCATATTTCTGCTTGCAAGAAATGGAAAAAAACATATTTTGCTTGTGCCTGCTTGGAACTACATGTGCCTCTGGGGTCCAGAAGGTGACATATCTTCCACAAGTGTTTCCTCTAATAAGCACAGAGAAGAGAAACTAATAGTTGTTGGCTGTAGCTACTAGAAGGTTAAAAATATTCTCTACAGAAATGCCCTTACCATAGCTCAACATTTGGACTTGTGGAACATAGAGGTGATTAGGGTGAATCCAGAGAAATAATCAAAAGGCAGACAATTAAACTTCAGCTGGAAACAGAGGCCTCCTGAATTTAACAACATTATGTACTTGGACCAAATGAACAGGACCAGCCCTAGAAGTGTTTGGCTCAATGCTAAATGAGAGTATTTCAGCTGAATTCTTCACAGGGGCTGCAGATTTTGGATAGAGCCAACATTATTTCAATGAAAACAGACTAAGTTGACCATTTTGTTATGACTGAGAATAGAATTGGAGAGAAATGCTAAGCAGATGGGAAGGAAGGGCTGATGCAGACAATCTTGTTCAGGACTTTGTCTCTCTTTTTAACTGAACAGAAAACACACAGGTTTGGAGTTAGCAAGTCAGCACAACAAGCCAGAGCTGTGGTGGCAAGGAGTGTGCTATTATCCAGGTGCAATGGAAGGAGAGAAGGACCTACCCACACCCTTGCTGCCTGGAAGATGAGGTTTGCACCACGGCTCCTGCACCACTCCAGAATGGCAGCAGGGCCCCTAGAGGTGCGTTTCTTCCACACAAAGAAGTGCTGCCCTTGGTCCATGCCCCCAAAGCAGGCATGGAGCTATGGCCAGCTACCCCACATTGTTTCAGAGGCTAGAGCTGGCTCACAGGCTGCCTTGAACCCACCCAACTCTGCACAAAAGCAGGATCCAGCACACCTAGAATTACGTTTTACTGCAAAGAATGACAACACACATTCCTTTAAGGTATTCAGCATTACAAGGCTTCCCATTGTCTGTCAGCCTGCATGTCAAAAATAAAACTTTTAATGAATTAAATTAGTTTATTAGTCCTCTATTTAGAAAGCAGGAACCTGCTGTGTAAAGCTCAAAAAGTAAACAAAGTCTCATGGTGAGTTTTGGTCCAGTGGGAGTTTTGCTGGAGAAATGCCTGCACAAGTTGACCTATTTAATGAAAATGTAATAAAATGCAATTTCCTTTACATAATTACACTCTAGTGTTAACCTTGGAACAATAAATTTGTAAAAAACTGAGAAAAGTGATTAATCTGTGGTTACCTCCTAGTAAAAAAAGAAAAAACAAACCACAAAAAAACCCCAAACAAAACCAACAAAAACCCAAAACAAAATAAAAAAATAAAAACCCAAACAAACAAACAAAAAACTTCTAAGGAAGTGTGTTAATAATTAAAAATAACTTTACTGGTCTAAATGAAGAGTCCTGACAGTATTTTAAGGGGAAATTACTTAATTTTTTTGTTTTGTTTGCTTATGTCAGTTATTCATTTGTGGGCCATCTATAAACTGGGGTAAATTATTGACTCCAATATAAACTGGATATGTGCCATATTATTCAAGAAAAACAATACACTGCAAAAACAATGCAGAGAAGAGGTAATTTGTACAGAGTTCATGAGACAATTATATCATCTAATTACGAAACTGACTCACTATGTCCTTGGCTCTATTTATTAGAAAAGAATTGAAGGACATACTAAACATACTCAGTGTCTAGTAATTTAAATTAAATCCTGCCTGTACACTCAAACATCCAGGAACTGGTGTGATCCAGCACATGGATCAGAAGTCCCAAAGGAGGATGTCTTGATCTGGGACTCAGGATACTACTTCACGTTTCTGTGAGCTGGGAATTAAACTATTGCCCCATTTTGCTGAAAAATGCTTTGAAACTCAGCGCACGTTACAGAAAACGTTTAATAATGTTAATAACACACTCACCAAAGAAGATTCAGTGATGACTTATTTCAAGACTTGACAGCAGTTGGAAAACTGTCTGTGGTTTACGTGCTTCCCTGGCACAGCGCCTCGCTGGAGTGATCCAGCAGAAGCATTTGGATGTCAGAGGATGTGTTGCGTGTTCAAACAGAAGCAAATCATTGAGGTGTCTGAACCATAAGACATGACCAAGACTCTGCACATGTAACTCGCTCACTCCCAGTGGAGCTCATCGAAGCATGGAAATTCCCAAGACCAAAACAAAAGTAAGTTGCTGAATTATCCTCTGAACTGTCAAATTGTAGCTGCACTGCAACCTTTTGAATTCTTTTCAGATGTTTTTCCTTGAACTCTTAATGCTATTTAAGGAATGTACAAATATTTTCTATGTCGATCTTGTAAAGAATTTCATCAAATAAAACCAGCTTTTTGCACCTCATTTTCCATTCTCAGTTTACTGTGCATTATGTACTTGAATAGATTTTAATGGGTGAGATCCAGCCATGCTACAGCAAATTGTGGAGGAGGCTGCTATTCAGAGTGATTATAAGGAGTATTTGTTTATAAAACAGGAAAAAACCCTCAGTATATCTTTATTTGTTTTATTAATAATAATGCTGGCTTGCACACAATACTTTTTGAAATGAAGACTAGGAGCATCTAGGAGGTGGAACAGCAGACAGACAGCCTGGGACACCTGGGGCTGAGCTTGACCCAGGTAGGAAAGGCATAACTCCATGTTGGAAGGTGTAATTCTACAGCACATTTGCCTTGGTGCAATCCTGGTGTAAGAAATCCCCTCCCTCTGCCAGAAGGGACTCTTCTGCCTGGAGGAGTCACCCCAGTACCAGTGCCAGATCCACTGTGTTCTCCCAGTTGTGTTAATGAAATTCCTTGTGGGACCACACTGGAAGAAAGGTGTTGAAATGATGACAAATAGAAATAGCTCTCCCTCTCTTCCTCCAGGGAATGGTTTATTTTTTACCTCCATCCCTTCAGTGCTCTGGTTTAACCTCTGCTCTTTATGCAGCTGTTTTGGCACAACTGAGGAGGTGACACATTGCAGGCCAGAGGTGGGAACAAGCACCTGGGGCAGGAGCTGGCTGTGGCAGCTTAGCTGCCGAAAGCTGCACGTCATGGGACTATGATGTGATAGATCGTTGTATGCACTTAAACTTCACCTTTTCCAACTGTTTTTGCAGCTATGGAGCATCCCTACTCCAAATCCTTGGTATGTAGGTGCTGGACCAGCATTGCTTTCCTACCCCAGTCTGGTTGATTCACATTAGAGATTTGCTATCACGTGAGTTGTATCATGGTGAAACACAGTGTAGGCAAAGCCTCAGCCAAATAATGAGCCCTATATCCCTAAAGACTTTTAGACGACTGGGTTCCTGTTAGTGGAAGGCTTAGACAGGGTTAGGAGCAGCCATATGGTCAGGGACAACGCCCTGGGCGTAGGGCAACAGCCACCTACGCGCTTCAGCTGTGTTCCCTTGCAGGTCTCTGATCACAACCTTGCATGGTTTATTTACATGGTAAGGATCAAGCTGTCTATGTGATTCAGGACTGAGTAAGGATGTCTGCTGGGTCATTTTGGATGGGATTTGGGGTTCTTCCATCTCTTCTTAAATCATAGGCCATGAGTCAACTTGTGGAAATCACTTCTTATCTCTCCAGCTTCCTGCTACTTCATGGACCTCAGGCAACGGTGGCCCTTTGATTTTCTCTGTCCTCTGCCTGTGACTTTTGTCGCTTGAGCACTCAAAAGCTAAAACCTGAATTGAGTTTTTGGATGCAGCTATGTAAGCACTTGGGCAAAGTTCCTTAGCCTTTAGCATACAGGAAGTCAGATAATATCTGATGTTCTTTCCATTAGGGTAAAAGTGTGTCCCTAGCACATTATTAACTATGCATTCTAGAGCAGACAACACAGAACATAATATACCCCATCCCATAGTTACTTCATTAAAAGTAATCTTCTAACTTGTTTATATGTGACAGCATCACACTATGGCATCATCCAGAACCCACTGAAGTCAATGGAAGAAGTACCAATTCAGGTGGGTTTGGACCTCTCCTTTAGTGCCTCAGGCAACTCACCTTACATGTCACAGTCAGGTTTTTAAGTGTCCACCATGTTCATCAGCCATTATTCTTCCTTCCAATCTTGACCTAGACTAGAAACCCTGAAGTTTTTGTTAATTGTGACCAGTACTTTTGGCAGATTTACAACTTTAGTGGTGTCAGACTTTTCGGTATGATGACCTTGTTTGCTTGCACAAAAATATTACTTCTCTTCTGCTCCATGCAAACTGTTCCAGTCCTCCTTGAGGTTAATAGGCCTTCTTGTAAAGAAAATAAATTGAAAATAAGAAAACATCACAATAGCTCTAAAGGAGCACTTCCATGGGACTCTACTGTATCTTAATGGCATAAGCAAAATACCTAATTAAAAGTCACTCTCAAATATCATCTGGCTCACAAAAGTGTGATTGTGTGATGGAATGGGGTGGTCCAAGCTTGGCTGAACCAGGCTGGGTCATGAGGGCCTGCAACTCTTCAAGAGCAATATGGAGCCATAGCCCTTCATTCTGTGCAGAATTAGCCCTGAAACTGTTTCTTCAAACTGGTGAGATACAAAATTCCTTATGTGTTCACCTAGTTCATTTTTATCTGCCATTTCTAAACTCCTTCCCATCACAGATGGAGGAGGGGCTCTCACCGATTTCAGTGACTTCTCTTGCATTTTCTGTTGTCCCAGGATCCTAATTCATGCCTTTTTCTGTCCTCACTTCCCAGATGTGAAGCAGCAAAATCAACCTATACAGCATACACAGACCTACACACTTGCTCTGGGGACCACAATATTGGTATGTAAACAATTATTTAATTTTTTTTTTTAGCAATGTGTTTTCCTAGTGACACTCATCAAGCTGGCAGCTGTTGTAGAAAAGACTCATGCTGCTCAGAAAAAGCCCTTACCAAAGTCAGCCATAATTCCAAGAAAAAATCTGAAGGGCAGGCAGGTAACTAATCTGTTTTAGAGCTGTCAGGCTGTGACCTGAGACATGCTTTTAGAGGAAAGGCAGAAGTCAGATCCTTTCTCAAGTGGGGAACAATATGATAGTTTAAATATGGGAGACTAAACGATGAGCCTGCACAGAAAACATTCCGAAGAAGAGGATTGATCTGATGTGATCATAGTGGATGGTTGCAAACTGAGAGACAGGCAGTACTGACTCAAAGCTTCCACTCCTCCACTCCCTTTCCTGGCTGTAGCTTATGTAAAAGAGCAGAAAGAAGGAAAACTCATAGAATAATGAAGATAAATGCAATAAATATACCTGAAGCTGTCTACTTGTTTTAGGGGCTAATACCACTAGAGAAACCCTGCAGGGCTTTAAGCAATTCTTAGTGATGAAGATTTATGAAGCCCTTTAAAAACTTCATTAAGGGGTCAGGGAGATTTAAGTGGCCTCACAAGCTCTGCACTGAGCCAAGAGATTCACTTTGCAGGAACTCAGCCAAAGGCAGCAAGGGGAGAGCTGGCCTCTGAGGACTGTGTCACGAGCTCTGGCCTGGGAGGAATGATGCTGAGTACCCTATGGATCTGGGCAACGCAACATGCTGACAACAAGAAGCAGGGTTAGAGAGCTCCCTGGCAAAAGCAATTGCTATGAATAGCGTCAAGGCCAGCGTACAATGCCAGGGAAACCAAGTCTGCACACACTGCTTGCATCTCTCTTTTTCCAGTTTCCCTCCATTTCACCAAAATAAGGTGTTTTTGCAGTTCGAATGAGATGTGTTTTCCTTCTTCTGACAAGCGCTGCCCAGATCCTTTCAAATCATAACCCAGAATCTTACCTTCGATCCTGATGCCTCCAAGCAGTTGTTTAGGACTGTAATTATTTAGATATAAATAGCAGTGCTCATTAATCTAGCAATCACTTACTCCCAGCTATGAAAATGCAAATTGGGTTGTCTTGTTTGTGTTTTTGAGAGAGAGAGAAGGTGGTGGAGGTAGGTGGGAAGGGGAATGCTGCTGTTATCACTGTGAGCCAGGGACTGTTTCATCTGCACCCTGCAGAGCTTTGCTGGACTCTGTTCCACTGCCACTGAGGTGGGTGTGCATCCTTCACATCTTGTGAAGGTGCTTCATGGACTGACGGGTTGGGTCAACCCCATAAAAAAACATCTTCTGCTTTTTGGGGAGGGTTTTGTTTTTGTTTTGTTTGTTTGGTTGTTTTTTTGTTTTTGTTTTTATAGGTGTGAAGCAAAATAAGTTCTGGTAGCTGGCAAAGTCAGCAAGCTTTGACAGAGTGAGAAATGAAGGCTGCTCTGGTAGTGTCACAGCTAGACCGAGCATTCCTTTTGGCTCACTGAAGCTGCCCGACCACTGGGAAGCAGCTGTGATGGAGCAGACACCATGAGCTGTTATAAAATTCAGTATAAACCAAAGCAGCAAATCTCCTCCAGAAGCTGTGTTTCAGCTTGCCTGCCCACATGAAGTAAACACCCTTCACTAGATGGCTTATAACCCAATATGTGGTGCTTCAGATGAAGTGTAGGAGGTGTTGCACAGCCACAGTGCCTGGCGAGGAGGTGAAGGCCTCCCCTGGACTTAGAATGAAGGAAGGTGAAACAAGAAAGACAGCAGAGGATGGAGAAAGGGAGAGACCTGACATATTAGTCATAAAAACAGAAATACTGGACTGAGCCCTCAAAGTCCTCAGTCACCTTACTGGCCATCCCTGACAGATGCCAGCAGCAGGCGCTTACAGAAACCTCCCAAAAAAAGGCTGTAAAAGGCAAACTCCCTTTACTTATCCCCAGCATGTTAAATACCTTCAAAACAAAATGCCTTCAGCATGAATGGAAGTGGGGTCCTGAGTTTTAGCAGTGCATTATTGGAAGGATAATCTCACCACGGTGTCAGTTTATCAATTAATTTTCATTATTTTAAGGGAGCTTGCTCACACCAGCCCTCATTCAGGGACACATTTTTTACATGCACAGGGCTTAAAGCACCTGCTTTACACCAATTAAGAGGGATGGAGGGAACCAGGCTCATGTGAACAATATTCCTCAATCAGGTTTCATGGCAGAATGGCTCAAGCCTGGGGTAGTCTCCAGTAGGGGTTAAATTTATGAATGATACAGCAGGTGATGCTCAGTCACCTCTCTGGTTGACAGCACTATCTGGCACTGCTTTAGTATCTTAGAAGCTCAGCACTGGCTATAGAGTCTTCAAATTAAGCCATGGCAATGCTTCCCAAACATGTATTCAAGAAACTATTCAGTATTAATGAATAGTATAAAGAAGTTTGTCTACCACTACCTCTATCCTGCAGAGTTTTTTAAGGGAGAAAAGGGCCTTACCTTGTTACCTTCATTTGAATACAATCATTTCTGATGCAACAAAGGCAAGAGGTGTCCTCCCATCTGCTGGAGCAAGAAGAGGTTTGGTAGCCAGCCTATCACTGATTACTGCTGGCAGGAAGGAGAAGTCTCCCTCATGACAGTGAGTCATGAGATTTCATGTTGACAAGGAGAGCTACTACAGAAGAGCCAATTGCGTAATATCCCAAAGAAGAGCAATTAAGTGGCTTCATTGAGACAAGTTTTGCATGCGCTACACACTACAAATAGCAGCTTCATTCAGGCCATTTCAATGACACATGCTAGAGATAGGAAGAGCCAAGATAACAGTGTTTTGCCATGGCATTTTGGGAAACTGGGGATCAGGGATTTCTCCAGAGTGGCAAGATCGTTTTTCTCACTGAAAACTTTGTTTGGATTTCAAGCACTGCTGACTGTGCACGGTTGCCACATTTTTTAGATACCATTTTTATTGGTCCCTGGATGGTAGAGCACAGGGAGATTTCTGCAGCAGACAAAAACTCTTCTGAGGCATGTGCTGTAAGAGTGAAACGAATCTGTTCCAGATCTTCCATAAATACAGGGTTAGCTCACTGTACTTAACTGCCTCTGCATCAGGAGCATTATCTTCCCATACCCACTGGAGACTGGGGATACAGGGTGACAAGAGAAGGGGTGAGTGGCTCAGACAAGGGGTGTCTGAGTTCCTGGGTGCCAGTGTCAGCTCTGGGTGCTGTTAGTTCCCTCCACAGTCCCAAGGTGTGGCCCTTTGTGTCTCTGATGCTCCTGCCTGATGCAGATGAGATGTTGCAGTGGCTCAGCTAGGAGAGCAAAGCTATCCTGAGCTCTGCTGTACACAAGCCCATGCCACTCCAGTAGGCAAAACCCTGAGTTGTATGATTTTGGGTAATAGCAACTGCAGAGAGTAAAAGCACTTGGATGGCTTTATACCAACTCCAGAAAATAAATTCACAGTGAAATGTACCCTGATCCTTAACCTGGAGACATATTAATAGGTTGCCAAAGTAGAAGTCTGAGGTGACAGGAATCTGTGAATCAGGGACCCATTTGCCACTGTTGTTTGCTTTTTTCTTTTCTTATTTCCCACATGCAAACAAGACAAATACTCATAAAATTATTTAGGGATTTGTGCTGCTCTCCCATCAGCATGCCTAAAACTTCTGCTTGCTTCAGTTTTGTGACTGAAACAAAAGATAAACCAAAGCAGAACACAGCCCTGCTCTTCGTTGAGCCAGCAGGGATGATGCCAGTTATTTGATTTTTTAAATCTGGTTTCCTCAACTAATTTAGTGATGCAAAACCAGCAGGCTCAAAAAGGAAAGTGTGAGTGTGCTACGCCCTTTATACCCCAAAGTGGGTTACCTTTCCCATTAGTTCCCTCAAACAAAACCTCTACAGCTGTAAAGCACCATAATTTTTTTTCTCTCTCTCTGTGGTGAGGCTTTAGCAACAAGTGAGCAGCAATGTTTGTTGCAAACTTTCTTCTTTTGGGCTTTGGGTGCTTTCATGGCTCTTACCAGGCTCTTACCTGTCAGCCCAGCTGCCACATCCTCCTTCTGGAGAAGGGTAGGAGAACATTACTCTCTCCTTTCCTTTCCATGTGGTAAGAAGTTAGGGAACCACAGGGCTGTATCATCCTGAATTGCTGTGATGAGATTTGCCAGGGAGCTTTTCCGACTGGAAAGCAAAATTGTCACAACTCCTTGTCTGCCCGTGCATGAACCCTGGGCTGTGTCTAGACACTGGGGTGGGCAGAACAGTTCCTGCTCAGCACAACACTGTGTCCCCCCTGCTGCCCAGCCCTGTGCCATCCTGATTCTAGGAGAGCAGGAAGCATCGGCAGGAGAAGGAGCTCCCGGCATTGGCAGCCACCGCAAAACTGGCGCGTGGGCTCAGGTCCTACCTGCTGCATCGTCTGGACTGAAACTGAGTATTGGGGCACTGCCAAGTTTGGGGATGGAAAAAGTAAGTGGGTCTTCAGATAACAGGTTTCAAATATATAAATGAGGCTGCTGCAAAGAGAGAAAGGAATAGTGTTTTCTCTGTTAGCACACGGAAGCAATGGGGTGCCTGTTTAGCGAAGGTACTGGCAACTTTAAAGGTCCACCAGAGAAGAGTGGAGAACATTCATCATCTGTGCTTTTAAGGGCAGGCTAAACACCTTAGGGGAAGGCAAGACAGAGAGAAAAAAAAAAAAAAAGACAGGGTAGCTCTCTGAGAGTCTTTGCTTTGCAAAATCCAAAACAAGGTCTCAGCGTCTGCTCTGGTGCTCCGGGTGACGCCAGTGTTTTTTCTGTCCCTTTTGAAACTGAGCTGGAGTGTTCCCGACTCCTCTGTTCAACACCTCCGGCTCCCTTATTCCCCTCGGTGAGTAAGGGGAGGGGGGAAGGAGACTGGAAGGGAAAGGCCAGAGCAGAGGAGGAAAGAAATGCCTGGTATTGATCCACCAAGGCTGGCTAGACTGCAAGAAATTCCGGTTTGTGAAAAATGTTGCGGTTTAGGGCATTTGTTTTCATTCCATGGTGGGATAAAACCAAGAGTTTCTGGAAGGAGGGGGGAAAGAAGGGGAGGAGAAGCAGGAGAAAAATTACTTTTTTTGGGGGAGGATGGTTGTCGTTTCGGAGGGATAACCTCCCTGTGGTAAGGATGCCCATACCACAGGGCTGGGGAGTCAGTCCTCTCCTGACAGCCTCTCATGGGTATGCAGCCTGTGCTCCTCTAGGAGGAGCAGGGACTGGAATGAAACTGCCACTGGAATGAGGGGAGAGCTCCTTCTGCATCCAGCTCATATCCCTCACAACAAAATACCTCTTTGGCTCTGCCTATGGGCCATGATCCACATCTGCTGGTGGACAGTGCAGTCTCAGGGGAGAAAAGTTACATTCCTCAAACAAATGATTCATTGAAAATCAGCAACCAGCTCCAGGAACAATTCACTACCAATGTTTTGCTTCAAACTTACTAATGAAATCAGGAGGTCTTAAAAAAGGAACTGCTCTGGCTGAGCAATAAAATTCCTTCAGCAATTAAACCCCTCCGATAAATACCAGTGAGTGCTGGAACGAACCCTTAGTTCTAGAAATTATTTTAGCTGTGGAAAATATAAACTGTGTCTTCCCTGCAGACACAGCCAAAACTAATCAAAATACTCCTCGTAACACAAAGGAAATACCTCTGGGCTGCGATAAGGAATATGAATGTAGTTCTTTTAAGTCTCCACTAGCTCATAACAGTAAGATGGGCTGGTGGCACCATTTTCAGCACGGAGATTAATAGCCAGGGAGATACTGAGAAGGAGAAAGTACACTTTCAGTTTTCTTTCCGATGGCTAATTAAAAAGCCCATATCTGAGAGGAAACCTTGTGGAAATGAGAGCTATTTGGATGTGCCTTCCCCCATATACTGTCATTCTGCTTTGTGAGGAATGCTTTATTAAGGCTAATCTCATCCCTGTGCTTTGACAGAAGTTACGGTTTCCTTCCTTCGCAGCCGCTAAGGCTCACTTCTATTATGGGGTTTGTTTAATGGGAGCTTTATTATTTTACTAAATTACCTCATCTTCTGGGAACAAACTTAACCTTGAACTGCAAAGCTAAATGGCTTTTTAATGATGCAAGTCTGCTTGGAAATTATGCTTTGATGACTCTTCGTTTTCTTCGTTCTGCATGTTCAATGTGTGCAAGATACACAAAGGAGTGACTCATTTCTGCAGACTTTCCTGATTCACTATTTTAAAATCAATTTGCTGTAATGATTAGGGTTAAGAAAAGTGGGAAAAAAACATTCTTAATGATATTCAGACAGCAGTGAGAAGCCAGTCACATCACTAGGGAACCCATCTTCAGTAAGCTGGGCAATCACACAACACTGATGTTTAAATAATCATATCTTTATATGTTCACATTCTAAGATTATTTAAATATCACTCCTAGGTGCATGGAAGAATGGATCCTTCTTGTGCTGCCATGACACTCCATGAGAAATCACGAGAAACAACAAGCAACTACCATTAACCAAAATGAGATGGTGATTGGATCCAGAGTTTGTAAGTCAGGCAAAATAAATGTGATTTTCTAGAATGACCTGTGAGATGGTGGGTCTCAATGATCCCAGTGAAACCAGGCTTTTGCTCACAGGGTGTCTGTCTGAGAGCAGAGGGTAAAGCACAGTATGGGGCTATTTTGTTAAGATCTGATGCATGCTGCCTTGGTTCCTGTTTGATTCCCGCCCAAATGCCTGTAAGTTGCAGCAAACCCACACAAAAGACTTCTTGACTTTGGAAAAATGTGTGTCTATGTTTAGGGTGTGTGCAGTTTGGGTACTTCTGAGGCTGTATTGCCCAGAGGTCACCTTTGGGCTATGCTGGGGGCAGTGTTTTTTGTTTGTTTGTCAGACTTGGGTGGGAAGAAAATACATGAAAAATCAGACAGAAATATGCTGTTTGCCAATGGGGTAGCTACACCGTGATGAGTTATCTACGAAGGAATATTGTTAAAGCTTGTGAACTTCTTGCCATGTCTCCACTTACAACACCCCTGGATCTTCCCGCAGAAGGAGCAGAGGGCTGGGCTCTGCCTCCCCTTCCTCATCAGACCTGCACAGTCAGGCACTGCCCATCCTTTGATTCCCAGAGACACCAAGGTGCTCCTGAACTGTGGCACTCGCACATCTCCCTTGCCTGTTGCCTCAGAAAAAAGGTGCAGCCACCTGCAATGATTAGGGAATCAGCATTGGAAAGGTTGATCCTTTTGGGAAGCAGCAACTTCTTTCCAGCCACTATGTCCCTGAGGGAAAGGGGCCCCAAAAGAAATAGCAACTGTGGGAAGGTTGCAGCACCGAAATAGCTCATCTGAGGTACCAAGAGGTTCCCAGGAGAAGAAGCTGCCAGGGCCAGGAGACAGGGTAGATAAATTGTCCCCAGGGCTCCAGGCAGCCCTTGCCCACATCAGGCTTCCAGTTTTGCCTCATACTGCAGAGGAATGAAGAACAGGGTTGTCCTGTTGTCCTGTTGTCCTGTTGCCTTGTCAGGCAAGTCAGTTTTAGCATGTTTTTCATTCTGCCTTCCTCAGGATGAAGCAGTCCTGGCACATCCTGTGAAAACAAGTGCCTCTTAAACAGCCTCAGAATTGGCAGCAGTTATTTCATCTGTTGTTAGACACTCAGAACCAGATAAAAATAACTGAGAAGAGAAACCAACAGTTCTGATACTTTGTTTCCTGGTCCTCAGAAGTTCCAAAGCTGCTGTCTGAATTTGCACTCAAATTAATGG
>NW_009970725.1:9037749-9046357 GCF_000747805.2 Chaetura pelagica
AAGTCACTCCACATCAAATTCTTACTCCTTTTTTGGTGCTGTCCCAGTAAGATCACCTCTCTTTCTCATTCTGTTGCTTCCTATGCAGAAAACTCTGCACTTGCCCCAAGGAATGGTAGTTAGTTGCCCTAAAAAGACCTCCAACACTCAAGTGCCCCCCTCCTCGAAACTGTTTTTCCTCCATCACCCCCATTCCTACAATAGTCCTGGGCTCCCTCATTATTACGTATCTCTGAAAACTCTTGCCCTACAAAGCAGGATGGCCAACTCTGCCCCCGGCAAACTTTCATACCTATGTGTCAAAGTCTTTTCCAGGCAAACACTGTAGGACAGCCCAATGCCTCCTCCATCGGAGAGTTGAGGGAGGAGTTCTGGCAGAAGTTCATTATTTGGAGATAGAAGCTATTCCACATTACTTTTCTCTGAGGTGGGGATAATCTGGATGTGGATTGGGTTATGAGGTCATTTAGCTGTGCTAATCCCAGTATACTCTCCCAGTTTTCTTCCCCCACTACCTGGAATTGCCAGTGCAGCCCCCAAGAATATCTGAGTTGGCCATGGAAAGAGAACTTCCCTTGCACAAGGACTCCTTGTGCCTTAAAAACTGCAGCTTGACCACCTCTGCTTTATTCTGTCATTATTACCTGTAGCATGAAGACAAAATGCTCTGCAAGAAGACACTGAGAGTGAAAGTCTGCATTTCCTGCAGATCCTTCACATGCAAAAGAACATAATTTCATATTTTCTTCCCTCTGACCCTCTGGTTAAGAGTAAGTTCTACTGCTATAAATTTATGGCATCGCTTGAAAATTCAGTTGACAGACAAGGTCCTGCTGTGCTACTAAACATAAACATTTCACCTTCTTGTTGTGTTAAGCCTCGGCTGGATTTTCTTTTTCCACCAATATTTTTTTCCGAACGGGAATGCAAGCAGCTGAAGCCCAGCAAGAAAACATTAAAATAGATTTCTAGGAAAGTAACCAAAAGGGCTTTACTAGCAGTACAAGTTGCTTATCGAGAACTATTTTAGGAACGTGAGGAAATGAAACATTGACAAGAGAGTTCCAAGAGGGAAGATTTACTGAGGAGCTGAGAGTTCAAAGCAGGATGACAACATGGCTATCAGGAAACCTTCTCTGCACCTGTTTCTCCACCAGCTGCCTAACCATACTCCCCCTCCTTTCTGCTGGCAGCTGAATGGCCAAGATCTGCATCCTCTTTTGTACTAATCCTCTCTACCGTCTGTCTGGAAATGTTTGCCAGTCTCCTCATCCCCTCCTCCTTCTAAGCAGAGACATAAGACACAGCTTCTGATTTGAATGCCCAGCTGTGCTCCAGAGACTTTGTATAAATCCATGTCACACTCTCAGAAAACAGGGTCCCAGCATGCCTCAATTTCCCATCTGTACAAGGGAAATACATTACAGCTTTCCTTCCTCCTTGTGTATATTATCTAGTGAGGCTTCAGGCTTCTTAGGCTGGGAGCTGCTTCTTCTGGAGGCTGTGTCCAGCATTTAAGGCCAAGGAACCCACTTCAGTTCCAGTTTACAGGTGCTGTTGTGTTTTAAAGATGCCTAAAGCATTTCTGTTATGGCCCATTCATGCAAATTTTCCTGTAAATCAATGCCCTTTTGTACAATGGATATGAGGTGTAGCCTTCTCCTCTGCTACTGCTTTGCACTTAGCACAGATCTCCTTCAAGCTGCACATCTGAACTGTTGGTTTCACAAGCCGGAGTCTCGTCTTCCTCCTGCACACCCCAAAATGCTCGATTGCTGCACTAGATCCCAAGATCCAAGAACATTGCACTTCTGATGCTGTGACATGATGAGACAAAAAAAGCAGGAATGGGTGGCGGTGCTGAAGTCACAGAATCATAGAATAGTTTAGGTTGGAAGGAACTTTAAAGATCATCTAGTTCCACCCCCCCTGCATGTGCAGGGACACCTCCCATCAGACCAGGTTGCTCAAAGTCCCATCAAACCTGGCCTTGAACACTTCCAGGGAGGGGCAGCCACAAGTCCTCTGGACAACTCATGCCTGTGTCTCACCACCCTTACAGGAAATAATTTATTCCTAATATCTCATCTAAATCTACCCTCTTTCAGTTTGAAACCCTTTCCCTTAATCTGATCACCACATGCTCTTGTAAAAAGTCCCTCCCCAGCTTACCTGCAGGCCCCTTCAGGTACTGGAAGGCTGCTATAAAGTCTCCCATGAGACTTGTCTTCTCCAGACTGAACAACGCAAACTTTTGAGAAAGCCTGCCTTCATAGGAGACGTGCTCCTGCCCTGTGACAACCTTCATGGACCTCCTCTGGACTTGCTCCAAGAGCTCCATGTCCTTCTTACATTGGTGGCCTTAGAACTGGACACAATACTTCTTGTGGAGCCTCACAAGAGCAGACTTGAAGGGGAGAATTACTTCCCATCAGCAGAGCATTATACAATGTCTTGGTTTTACGTGTCATTTTGGAGTCAGTCTAGGATGATGAATCACAGAAAAACCAAGACTGGAAAAGACCTTCAAGATCATCAGGTCCAGCCTGTGACCTAACACCACCACGCTGGCTGGACCATGGCACTAAGTGCCACATCCAACCTTTCCTTGAACACATCCAGAGACGGTGCCTTTGCCACCTCCCTGGGAAGTCCATTCCAATGTCTAATCACCCTCTCCATGAGGAAGAGCATGAAGCTAGACACTTCAGCATATAGGCACCAAAGGAAACTCACACTCCCTTTTTCATGTCAAGAGGTGCTACATCTAAATGAGAGAACCTGGGAGCACGTCACACATCAGCCAAGCCCCAGCTCTACCCTAGACTGAACCATTAGCTTGCAGTGGCCACAGCACTGTCCAGCCTTGCCCACTTTCCAGGAAGGGGGGTTTGTGGAGCAAACATGTCCCAAAGGGCTCCTTGTAAAGCCAGGGCAGGTTAACACAGCCTGGTGGCCCCTGGCAAGCAGGTCCAGGAGCACCCTCAGGTGCTTTCCCCACAGCACCAGCCCCATCCACAGCGCAGGGCAGATGGGGTTGGCAAGGCCTGGGCTGGTAAAACCTGCTAAGCAAACGTGCACTGGGCTGGTGACAGACACCTGGCAAGGTGAACAACCCCCTGCAGCCACGGCTGCCACCTGGTCACAGCTGAGGCTGCAGGAGGGATCTGAGGAGCTCCCCGGGCAAAGACCAGTCCGGCTGTGGGAAGGCTCTGGCTTGAGTGTGGTGCTTGCTGGCTCCTGGTGCACTTGTCCACCTTTCCTGGGTTCCAGCACCAGGGAGGCTGAACTCCAGGCATGGCACCTGAGGAGAGACAAACTGCCCCGAGGCAAAGTGAGGAAGAGTCACTGGCAGGGAAAGGAGGAAGGGAGGAGAACAGGACACCAACCCAGAGGCCCTGATGGGGCATCTACCTCTCAGCCACAAGGCAGGGACACCAGCACATCTCCACTTTAGATGGTGTGAATCTTGTGGAGACCTTTCTTTGAAGCATGGGCCCATTGTTTTCCACCCCCATTGCCGCAGACAGAGACGGTGGGTTTGTCTCCTCACTAAGCATGGCCCTGGGAATCAAGGAAAAGACTTGAGAGGAGAGAGACTTCTCTCAGAAAAGTGCTATCCTCCCTGAACTTGAACTACACCACCTAATGATGGATTTCAAGTAGAAGACAGTCCATTTAGCATGTAACTGAGGAGCCGTATCAAGTTTCCAAGCTTCTCCTCCTCCCTGACAATGAGAAAATCAGTTTTAATATATTTTATATATCAAGTTCATGACCTCCTTAAAGTAAATTATTCTCATTTTACCATCCATGGCTAAAATGTCTTTAGCAGTGTGTAAGCAGTATTGAGGGCAAAGTTGTTTCAAACCTATTAAACTCCACTTTACAACATTTCTTTTGCTCTTTTCCTCATGATTCCTCCATTTGCTCACAGGCCCTTACCTGTTTTTTGGTTGCAGTAGTGATGGCACAGGAAGGAGGAGCAGCTGATGGCAGATGAGTGACAAGACATGGGCTATGCCCTTGGAAAATTTGGGCAGACGTGGGGTTTTTGATGAACCAATGCCACTACTTTTTGCAGTAAACCAATGGGATTATCGTTCCAGTCATTGTTACTGTTGTTACAACAGTAGTGCCTGGAGGATTCAACCCGTGTTCCGGGCCTCTTAAATTAGGGAGAGAGGCACAGGGAGTGGTTCTTGTGTACTACGGATCTTCTAGCATTGATTATATGCACAGTGCCCAGATGTTTTAGCAGTTAGATGTATATAAATAGAGATGCACACACAATTTTTTTATGCGTATGTGTTTTACATATGCCTATGTGTGTGTGTGCATATATATATATATGTACAGATGTCTCCTACCACTGTACAGCCCTCTCGAAAGCAGCACTGTATTCTCAGCACCTGGCCACAAGGATCATGTTTTCAGTGTCCCCACTGAGTTTACCAGAAGCTGTGGTCTCCCTAAGCTCTGGGGCTTTCATGACCAGTCTCCCCATATCTGATTGCACAGCCAAAGGATGACAGTGGTCGATCTCTGCTTCAGGCTTCTTTTCTGTGTGGGCAGGGAGCTCAGCCTGGGCCACTGCCTGCCCCAGCACCAACACTGACATCTTCAACCACAGCAGCAAGTCTGTGTTTCAAGCTGAAGAGGCAGGCAGCACAGAGTAGGTGTTACCACACCCTCTGTGGAAAACTCTTGGGAGAGTGGGACCAAGCCTTGAAGCTTTTACCCAACAAGCTTTGACCCCTTTGGAAAAAGCTGCCTTTTCCCTCTTTACTTCCACCTCTCTCAGCAAAACAGCAGAGCCTACACCAGCCTGCCAAAGCCCCGTGGCATCAGGTCACTACATCACCCTGCCACAGCTGCCCTGTGACAGCCCGGTGGGGCTGGTTGGTGTTTGGGGCTGGGAGGAAACCCAGCACCTTTGCACATTGGAGCCGTTTACAATTACTTTTGTTGCTGATGGCGCATGTTTGGTTGTGCTTGTTAAATCTTGTTAAACAGGAAACAGGTTTCAAGGCAAGAGGGTCCCTCAGAGTTCAAGCTCCCGCTTTTAAATGTTCTTACAAGATGCACAATTGGCACCAGCGTACAGGAAATATTTAATTGGAGTCGGAAAGCACTGGCTCCACTGACCTTGTATTACATTCCTCTGCGTGCTCTTTTCACAATGATTTTCACCTATAGCTTAAATCAGTCATTTATTTATACCAGCCAATGGTGAGTTGAGCAGCATGGAGGGGACGAGAGGACCACAGAGATGCAGCAAAAGGAAGGGAGGAGCGAGAAGCAAGGAACAGTCTTATGAGGCAGAAGGGGCTGCCACAAACCCAAGAGTGACATATTTATGAGTCCAGTATCGGTTGCCTGCACTGATAAGCCATGGTCATTAAAGGAAGGAAAAGTCACCTTTGTGTATATAAAACATACAAGATTCATAGTCTGAAAAGACTCGACAGGAAAGCATTAGGTAAATAAAGGATATCCCATAAAGCATAATGTGAAAATTGAATTACCTCATAAGGGAGGAAGGCTGTCTGTTCCAGCAGTGAAAGTGAGGAAAAATGAAATTCCTCTATTCCATCCTAAAGCTGATTTCGCTTTGGGGTGGCTCTAGACACATTGTTCCTGATGTCTACTAAAAAAAAAAAAAAAGCATTAAAGTCTATTAAGTTGGACTGGAAATGCTGCAGCTTCCCATAAATTTTCCAGGTATGCTCACAAGGTGGTGAGAAGCATCTTATGCATTGCTGCTTCTGGTGGACAAATTACAGCAGTGCCATTTCAGGGGCAAGCTGGACTTTCAATGTTTTTTCCTGTTTTCAGGTCTCACCAGCTTTTCTTTTCCATTGATTTTGGAAGTTGTACTTGTGAAACACTTGAGAAGTTTTATTCCCTTGTCCCCTGACCTTTTCCGGCATTTGAAACATATCCAGGATTTACCTATTTTTGTTTTACCTGGTCAATGTGCCTCCAAAGCTGTGGAAATGTTGAAAAACCAGGGAGATGCAAAAGAAGCAAATTGTAGGAGTTCACTAATTCCACTATCCAGCAAAAGAGATAATGGGAAGAAAAGAGGAAGTGGAAAAGAAAAAGAAAATCCAGTATTTCAGACCTTGAAGGGGTTGTAGGGCTGATGGTTGGACTTGGTGACCTTGAAGGGTTTTTTCCAACATTAATGGTTCTATGGTATTATGAAAAGCTTTTCTGGTGCTCTTTTACTTCCTTAGCCAGGAACATATTATCATTAAAAACATAATAATAAAAAAACCCAAACTTCTTCTTTTTTTTTTTTTTTTAACAGAATTAACAATTTCCTAAGTTAGTGGTCTGCTAGTGGTTGTCCCTATGGAAAGCGTGCACAGCCCCTTCCTTGCACAGAAGTGGCTAACAGATAAGCTTTGCTCTACCTCAGTAACAAGTCCCGGTGGATACAGCCCTCAGTCCTTCCCTGATGTCCTGCATGTTTTCTCAGTGCTTTTTTTGAAGGAGAGATGATTTGACAAAAAAATCAAGCCAATCTCCTTTCTTATTGCAAACTTTGGTCCTGGAGACACAATCCCCACATCGGTTAGGTAGATCCTAATAGTAGCTTTTAGCCCCTATTGAAGTAAGATATTTATTCTTTTTTTCCCCAGCATAAATATCCATTTGAAAATGTGGCTGCCTACTTTGGTGCTGTCTCTGTATGAAGAAAGCTTGGAGGAAGCCACTACTCTGACATGCTGTGGTATTTTTGAAGGACAACTTAAACAAGGAGCTCAGCTCTTTGGTCTGCATTCCCAGGGGCATGTGCCACAGTTGTTAATCCATCTGAAAAACATGTTATATTTCTCTGGTGCATCACACGAACAAATCAAGCCACCTTGGTGCCCAGGCAGGAGCCTAGGATAGAGGGAGACACTTATTCAGCACAGCCTGCTTTTGCTCTGAAGTTTTCATCAGCACCTCTTCCCACCTAATCTTCTGCTCCAGACCTTCACAAGTCCTGGTCACTTTGCTGCTTTATCTCATTCCTCCGGTGAAGCCTTTTGCTCCTGAGGACAAGGAAATTTCCTCCCCAGAGCATAACAAACCCTTCAGGCCTCTGTGTCAGGCAAATGTCCTGAGAATTAATGTGGGTGACTGCTGAGCTATGGAAGGAAAGTAGGGAAGAGAGAAGGAAAGAATGAAAGAAAGAAGGAAAGCAGGAAAGCCAGCAAGTAAGCAAGCAAGCAAGAGTGAGCTATTCGGGGCAAACTGAACTAAAACCTCACTGGAGGATGAACCTAAGTTATCTTTTGAGACGAGTAATCTAACGCACACTTTTGCACAAGGGTCACCATAAACAGCTCTTCTCCCACTTTTTAAAACCCCACACTATAGACCCATGGTGTTAAACTTAGAAGTTTATTTTTCAAGTCAAAACAAACACAGGGCCTGGTTTTCTGCTCATGGCAATCAACCTCACTCCAGTGCCCTCCATTGTCCTGGCTTGTACCAGATAGGGAGCTCACTCCTGTGGAGATGCCTTTTCCTTTCAAGTGCATGGGAGAAAGTACCTTATTTTTACTATACTTCTTCAATATGAAAGGTGCCTCTGATAGAGGCAATCAATATTGCAGCCAGGTTTATGCCTAGGAAACTGTGACTAAGGGAGCAATAAAATACTGATTTGACACCTCTAAAAATGCAGTTTAGTCCAACCCTGTCATCTTTATCCACAGCCCTTGGGGACATTTCTTCATTTGTAAGGGCTTTACTTTCAAAGCTTTGCATGTGGTCCCCCATTAGATGAATAAGGTGTGATCCAGAAGCAAGAAATGGGAGCTTAGTTTTGTGAGAAGCCTGGTAGATGAGGCAGCTTCATTTAATTTGATTTGGGATTTTGCTTTTATTCCCTCCTTTTCCCTTTGTTGGTGTCTCAGCTCCTTCTCTAATAAATAACTAGTTCACATCACTAAACCACTGCACATAACTCAGAGCAATTTGTTACTGTTGGCAATGTCTGTGCAGCCAGGGGCCCAGGAACAGGCCAGCATGGAAGCAGTAATACCTCCCACTCTTCAGGAGCATGATTTCTGCCTGATTACAGAAGGGGTCATTGGTAGGACAATGCAGGAAAGGTCATATACAATTGCATGCACAGAAATTGTATGTGCTGCATGATCCTTCCATGAGCTACTTTACCCAGGAGTATCTGTCAGGAGAAATCAGTGCTGTGATATCAGTGCCACAGATGTGGGAGGACATTATGTATTCATAATCAACAGAATACAATGAAAGTGTTTAAGCATTTTATAAAGCCCTGGGCCCAGAGGATAGTTTAAAATACAGAAATTCCTCTAGAAACAATGATAAAAAAAGTCCATTAGGTTTAAGGTCCTTCCAAAAGTAAGACCATGAACATAGTCTCCAAAAACTTGGTGAGCTTGTAACATCCAGAGCCATGTATGGTTTTAAAAAGAAAAGAGAAGGGATTACCCATGGTTTTTTCCCTTGACCCTCATCTGTCTGTCCTTCATGAACACTGAGTGGTGCAAAGAGGATTCCTTTCCATAACATGCTTGTTTTGCTAGGGCCCACTATAAAATAATTTGGAAGGAGTCACACTGCA
>NW_009970725.1:9046402-9079678 GCF_000747805.2 Chaetura pelagica
GGAAAGAGGGATTTTCAGGGTCGTGCCTGGAACAGGAGAGCTCAGCTGTCCTCTGCCTGTGAAAAGCTCCGAGGGCTAGTTAAGGGCATGTGACACTATGCAAACAAGGCACCTGCTTTTCCTCTTCCCAGAAAACTCATGAGGGCTGAAGGAGGAGGAAGAGCAGCTCCTGGAGAAAAAAATCCTCAGTTTTGGAGAAAAAATCTTGTCCTAGTAAATACCATTCTGCAGCTCAGTGGGGTCTTTCTCAGCTTCTATGCACTTACAAGCATATAGTGTCTAATATATATTTCTTGTCATAGCCCCCTTCCTTGAAAGCCCTGGCCCAATTCAACCCCTTTTGGATACCAAGGCATGGAGGGAGGAAGCAGAGGGAATGTGATTTCTATAAACACTCTGGTCTCTTGTTGCCAGTTAGCTGGTCTTTGTGGATGTTGGCACTTGAGCCTGGAAACCTTGGGGCTCAATGGAAGAGCACCAAATGGAAGGTAAAAAATCAGTCAGCAGAGCAACTGGAGGGCAACTGTGGTTTACTTGGTCTATAACATCTGGCCTGTAACATCTGTGCTTTCCAATTTCAAAGTTGTCTTATTTGTTTCTGTGGGGATTTGGGGGAAGTTTGTTATTCACTGTTGGTTTTGTGTTTTTGTTTTGGTTTTTAACAAAGCACTTTTAGAAGGAGGATGCTTTCCAAAAAAAGCATTGTTTAAGGTAATAATATAAGAGGGAAAATGGGGAATGTGGTGGAAGGCAAGGGAGAAACAAAGCAGGAAGAAAACCTCCTAGTAGAAAAACACTGGGTCTGTAGGGTGTGATGAGTTGAAAGTAGAAGGTCTCCTGGAAATTTTCAGATACATTTCATGGAAGAGCATTTACTCTGGGGAAAAATGAATGGCCTTAGTTTTTCTTGAAATCTTACTTTGTTATTTAAGACCATGGTAAGAGCAAGGCAAGACGGAACACCAAACTCACAGGGCTCTCACACAAGAAGCAGAGAGGGCAAATGTGGTTTTGGCTACAACCACATTGATGACCAAAACAAAGGCCATGGTGATAATTTTGCAGAGGGAGTTACCACAGCCTTGAATAAAAGTCCCAGGTAGTCCAGGGCCCTCACTTACAGCCTCCACTGCTCATTCATTGGCAGAACTGGGTTGCCCATTTCTGAGGAGGCAAAGTCAACTGGGAGAGAAAATCAATATAACTCAGACCTGGGGAGAGGAAGGTGATTTCAGCTGCTCGGCTCCAAATGTGACAGGAGGCTGAAAAGGGAAGATGAGCAAACTAGGAAAATGCTGGAGCACAGAGGACCCCAGAGTCCCATGGCACTGCCCCGCAGAAGGTTTCCTGCCTTCTATGCTGCCACTGCTTTGGCAGACTTTGGGAAGGGCGCGATCATAAAACGGGACCATGCTGGTGATGGGCACTGCCTGCAATAGCAACCTGTGGGGGAGAACAACAGAAAGCAAGTCTGCTATCTGCAACATTAAACAGAAATATAAACTCAACAGTAGAAGGGACAGGCAGATTATTTTTTCTCCATCCATTTTAAGATTTGCCTTGGTCAGTCGATGATTAATGCTAATATGTGGATGCCTCAAGTAACATAAGGTTCAGATAGCCTTGCTAGTTACCAATTCATAGTTTGAAGACATCAACAAACTATTAATGAGATATCAATGTTGAGATAAAATTGCTAGATTTACTTGCCTAATTCACATTAGTAGAGTTTTGTTGGGCAAAAATAGTGAATGCAGGCGGCTTGTGTTGATAACAAACTTCACAAGATTGTGGCATTCACCTTGTTTTGGATGTGTCACAAAAGGCTAGGTACCTGATACAGTAATGTGAAGGAAGGCTTTTGTGGGGTACCTCTCTACCTGTGTCATACTTGCTGTAACACTGAGCTTCTACATAGTTCCAGAAAAATAAGGAAGCTACTCACATCCTTAAAAGCCAAACACAGTTACTTGTCTTGTTGGATCAAGACCAAATCTCTTGTGTCTCCAAAACATAGCAAGTAATCCACCTCAAGTTCTCATGAGATTTCCAGTCTTTCCCACTCCAAGGCAGGCTACAAATCTTGCCCAGACAGTGCTACACCTTGCAAGCTAGTTCTGGTCAGACCCAGCAATGACAGCAATTCCTTAAAAATGGAAAACAGTTCATATGAGGTAACGGTGCACATTCAAACTTCAGGTTTCAGTGTGGGGCTGGTCTGAGCTTGGGCTTAGATTAACTCTATCTTATTTTTAAGCTATGTTAATTTGCCTTCTCTTAACATGCTTTCTGTCATGTTTATCCATCACTGGTCTTGTCCAGTATTTCCAGAGCTGCTACATCTGCACCTTTTACCTTACTTATTTCTCTGGAAAGAACAAGTCCCTTCTCCTGCCTTCCCCTTATCCATGTGTAAGTAACATACATCACTGTATCAGCACCTGTCTGAACAGCACTATTTCCTACCTTTGACAGGTATTGTAACAACACCGAACCACCCCAGCTTATAAAAGTTTCCATTCTGCAAACTTCTGCATGTACTTTTCTTCCTGCTATTCCATCCTCTCTGGAGGCTTCTCCAAGGCAATAAACCACTTGCACTTCCATGAATGCAGAAGTGAAAGGCAGTCTTTCCCCATGTTGCATGGTGTCAAGAGGAGCCAGCACACATGAGCACAACCTCAGGAATCTTCTGCAGTGGCCAAGGTTGGTGTTGTCCCTTCTGGTCAGGCTCAGTCTCAGGTAAGATGCTGGGAAACCTCCTGCCAGGCAGGTTCTGAAAAAGGAGATCCAGATGAGCAAAACAACCACACAGAGGCAGATAAGTGCATATTAGGCACTAAATAGTCCTTGTCCATGGAGGGGATCCACCCACACATGCACTTCCATAGCTTGCTTACACAAGCAACATTACAACCAGACCTAGGAAACCAGGGCAAGGACTGAACATGACTGTAATAGACACTGGGCAGGTAACACAGAATCTGAACTCTTGGGATGCCAATTTGGTTGTGGCAGGTAAAAAAGCTGGAGATAAGAAAATACCAGTGCTGAGCAGAAGCAGTAGTGCAGGTGTGCACAGCATAAGTGCTCTGGAGTGCTCTTCAGAGAGATGTTGGATCCTCTTCTTCTCTCTGCATTCCTCACTCTCCATTTCTGTTGCCTATGAAGAATCACACGTGCACATTCATACCTGCAGTAAGTGCATAAGCCTTCCTCATTGTCCCTTGTGTAGCACCCAGACTGTGAGAATAGTTTAAGGAACAAATGATGTATTAAAGCCATGCAATGTGCAAGAAATGTGAAATATTTGGAGGCTGGATTCTTGGCCATGTAGAAGTTTCCCACCTAGGCAAGTTAGCTGCCTTTTTAATGGGGAAATAAGCACCCCCACAAGGTGATTTGTTTCATCCTAGCATAAATGTCCAGACTAAACTAGTTTAAATCACTCCTTGCCATTAAATCTCTCCAGCCATCCATTAATCCAGGCAATTAGGTGAAGTTAAACATCTAGCTTTCAATTAAGTGGGATGAATCTCCTCCCTTGGGTCTCAGCAGCTTAGACCAGTTTCAAAATTTCTCGTCTTCCACAAGACATGTTTCCTGTTAGCTTGAATTTTATAGAGACAACACAGCAGGTTTTTTGTTCAAGATAAAAAGAAGCTCCGTGGAGAGGCTCCTTTTAGAGACCCCTGACTCTCCCCCTCATGTACACCCTTCCCTTCAGCAATGACGTACTCCATCATCAGGCAAATCAAGCAATTACTGCTGAGCACACCAGGTCTTCTCAGGGTCATTTCAGGAAATGTGAGGAAATTTGTATGTCCAGATAACAGTGCAGGGAGAGGGCATAAGAGAAGACTACAGGGGAGGGGAGAAACATTGTTTTTATTAAAACAGTTATTATTGTTATACATTAGTCTGTATGTTCTGTTTTGCATAGGTTTGGTTGGTTTTATTTATATTAGTCTATATCTTCTGTTCTGCATGGATTTGGTTGTTTATTCCCCACAAAGAAGCACTGCACTTAAGGAATAAAGACATATTCTTGCATTCAGTTGCTGATAACCATTGTGGAAAAGCTGCATATTTCCAGCCTCAGAAGTACCTGAATAGTTAACAACTGACTGGGCCTGCTCAGAGGCAGATTGAACAATATTTCTGGCATCTTGAGGCTGGGAAGCCAATGGAGAGCACCAGAGCACAGTGCCAAGCATTAGTTGTTTCTACTCTCTGCTTGGACTCCTGCAGACTGAGATATGGAATAAGACACATTACAGCAGCCTTTGTCCATCAGAGGCATCCCCCAAGCAGAGGAATCCTTGCAAAGACTGCCTTTTTTTTTTTTTTTTTTTTTTAAATCTAATTCATTCCTTAATTATGATTAATTGTTTAACTTAGTTTGGCTATAAATCATAAAGCAAGCTGAGGGATTTATCCAGCAGAGACACGCACAGCTTCTTTGACACACCACTGGCACCAAATCTCCTGATTCACTGGCAAAAGTGCTTGCAGTAAAACCCAGAAAAAGAAACTGCAAAAACAAACAAGAGCAATAAAGTAATACCCTATGTGGAGGATAAAGAAAAGGCTAAAGTCAGCATTTTATCTGATAGTCTGTCTTCAGGAAATGCTTGTGAAAACAGTTTTGGAAAGTAGGAGCTAATCTGGCTGCAGATGCTTCTTGAAATAAGAAAGGTGCAAAATCCTAGATTTGGTTTGGGTTTTTTTTATTATTATTATTATTATTATTAGTTTGTTTGTGTGTTTTTTTAAGAAAGCAAAATAGCTCTCACCAGAAGAAAAGCATTCTGCCAGAAGAAGGATTCGTGTACTTGTAAGAGCAAAAGGAAATAGCTCTGCATTAAAAATGAGTGAATGGAAAGGTATAGACAAACACAGAGGAGGCCACTACAGTGATGAAGTGTTTACCTAGCTAGGCTCTCTCTGAATCTCTGAGTGCCATCATCACACTTTTCCTCATTCTCTGAATTTTTATGGTGTTTGAATTCTGGGGTTTTTTTAGTTGACAGACAATTGTACCCATGAAAATCTGGACCCTGGTCTGCTTTTCTGCATTCATTCTCTTCTTCACTCACACAATGGCATGTATTCTGCAGGAGAGAGAAACAGACAGAGAGCTGGCAGGTGTCATGCTCCCATTAAAGTCAAGAAATGCAGCCATAAAGGTCCTTTTACTGTTATAACATTCTGAGTAACCAGTTCAGCAAGGCACTGCATGTGTTTCTCCTAAAAGTGAGCTCCCCTTCTTTCCTCACACTCACACTTATTCAATACATACATGCCTCTTGCAACAGCAGTGGAATTCATTTCACTGTGTCAGTACCTTTTCCTGGGGACAGAATTTGAGTGCAAGGCAGAGATACCCCACATCTGCAATGCAAGTGGTATCCTAAACTTGTCACCAGAAAATGAATACACAGCATGTGGGAGCCCTGGCAGATGTGCTGTCCTGAAACCTGGTGGCATCATAAGTAACACTAACGTCACTGGCATCACCCAGGAGCGTCCTGGGGCAACACTATCAAGGGGGCAGATTTAACTGAGGAGAATTCTTCCCAGACTGGCACATAAGCAAGCATGTGTTGACTTCAGTGTATGTTTTATTCTCCATTTCTTTGAAGACAGTGGGAGGCTGCCAAGGACTGGCCACAGAGAGGTGTGCCAGTACCTGGAGGTGGAGAAGTGATTAGTAGGGGCAATGGCTGGAGGATGCTGTACCTCCTGGCCCACTTGGCTGCAAAGGCAACTTGAACCCCCATGGTTCCCTCAGCTGTGGTTTATGGTTTCTTGGGAGGAGGGGATTTCCGGGTGGAAAAGAGGAGCTGATGCTGTAAAACAGGCCATAAGTCAAATGTCAGCTTTTCTGTCCAGAGTGAGTATTTGTAGAAGCAGCTTCCAGGTTGTCAGGCAGTGAGATGGCTCTTACTGAGCTGGGCAATACTGAAGTCAGGCAACCAGCATGGTGAAGGCAGATCAGACACATGATGGACAGTACTGGTATTGGGATCAGAGGGTGCTGGCTAAGGTGGGTGTTTGGGAGCTGCAGAAGCATGTGTGTTTTATCCAGCTGTGGCCAGCTGCCAGTCTCCAGTTGTAACTACTTGGTTACAGGTGAGGGAACCTGGAGCAGTGCTCAGTAGCTTTGGGAAAACCAAAGATGATCAATAGGATCCCTATACCTGGAGGAGCCCTTTCACAGATCCCTTGAAAGTGTCTGGTATATTAAAAATAGTAAGCTCAGGTATTGGATGCAGCATACCTGGAAATTGCATGACAGAGATGAAGTGGCAGCCTGCCATTCAGCCCAGCCATCTCAGCATCCACGTCTTCCTCACATCTAGTGAGGAATCAATCGACTGATCCAGATCCTGATTTACTATGTCTGTCGCTGGCATGGAAATGGGAAGAAAACCATCACAAACAAGAGCAGCAAAATTAATTTCTCTTTAGAAATTGCCTAAGCAAACAGACACAATTAGCTAATCCAACCAAAAATAAAAAATTACGCCCCTGAACAGCAGCAAGTGGGAGATAAGAACTAGTCTTTTATCAAGTCCAGAGGCCTCCTGGACAGAAGGAAAAACAAGTGGAAGATCAAATGGATTGTGGGTCAAGTAAAGCACTAGGCAAAGAGGTTTGAAGCCAAACCACAGGACACATTTGTCAAGCTCTTAAAAAAATAGAAATGCAGGATCAAAGCAGAAGCACTTTGCAAATATTAACATTTGTCACCTACTTTTACTTTTGATGTACTTTATTTTGAAGACATTTCTCCCTTTTCTCTTTTTTATATTTTTTTTAAACAGGATAATCTAATCTTTCAGTACACATACTTGCCTCCTTCAAAAGAAACACAATGACAATATTACTGAAACATGGAAGACTTTAATAAGAACAGATTAAAAGAATAAACATATGGAAAACAAATAATAAAAATATATTAAGCAGCAGTGCAGGGAAATGTTGTTGACACTGTTGTCAAATGTTCTAATATAAAGGTCTTGGTAGTTTTCCCAAGAAAATAAAAATGAAACAATAACTCTTTGTATTACCTCACATTTGAGTGGAGGAAGAGCTTTCCTCTAGCACTTGAATCAGCAACAACATAATTAAAGAAAATCCTATTAGCACCAAGTGGATCACATTCATTACTGATGTGTATGTGTTGTTTTGGAGAGGTTACCTCACTGATTAACAGGATCAAATTAGGTGTTGAAAAAGAGAAATTTAAAAAACTTGAAATCTTTTTCTGGAGCATTTTCAGGTGTGTGTTTGTCCCTGCTACAACAGCTCTGCAGCTTGTGTCCTTCAGACAAAGATGGTGAGACAAGTCCTAACTCAATGGTGGGCTGATGTTCCTGCAAGACTGGGTGACAGTTTTGTTTCCTTCCTCCCTTCAGTCAGAAGGATTTTGTGCCTCCACTGACAGCCTGAGTCACAGGACTGCAGAGGGAAGCAGCATCTGAGGACCTCCAGTGTGCACCGAGAGCGGCATTTCTGCACAGGGAGAGATTTACAGCTCTGCGGCTGAGGCTCTGCCTAGCACGGTGCAAGATACATAACAACAACAATACCTCAGGCTGAATTTAGGAAATTCGGTAATTGTCAAGTGTGGTAAATCATCTTTAAAGCAAACACTCTTAGGAGCAGAAAGATAAAGTTCATTACCCCGCGACGAGGAGGTAGCGAGGCTGTGGGCAGGGTTTCAAAGCAGCCTGGTGGCGTTGGGCGAGATACTGCTGCCTGCTCCCAACAGGATTTCTGAGACTGCTGGCACCAGGGTGACAGGCCAGTAATCGTTAACAGGGGAAGTCTGTCTGGTGCCTGCTCTTTGTTCCAGCCCCACTTTCATATTTGAGAACCCTTATGGTACACTTTCTATTCACAGCAACATTTTAGCCTGTCGCAAGTGTGGCCCCAGTGATTATAGTTAGGCAAATACAGCACGAACCCACACAAGCTTTAGCCCTTCAAAGTATTTTTTTCTCCCCTTCATTTTCCACTTGTTAATATTTGACCGAGCCTGTAGTTTGAACAAGTACTTCCCAAATATATTTCAGCTTTAAAAAAAAAAAAAAAGAAGCCATCAAAACGTTTACGGTGCTCAGAGCATTTATGGCTGAAACTTGTTCTGCAGGTTCAGCCATCTGTCCTGCCTGTCCTTGCACAACGGTGCTCTTGTAAAATGCAGCAGGTCATCTTATTGGAGAACTCAAAACGCCCCTGGCACCACATTCAGTTCCTGGACATCTCACCAGAATGACTTCTTGGAAGCAGTAAAAGCAAGGAAGTTGCTAGGAAGAGGTGGCGCAAAACGCTTACAGATGCCAGGGGGAAGTAGGCATTGAAATGTGGATAACAATCTCTCACAGGATCCCCCTGAAGGAAAGACATACCCAAAATGAGGGATTGTGATCACCTCCTTAGGAAAAGGATGCTGAGACTTGTAGCTGACTATGTTAAAATTAATTGCAGTACCAGTAGGAACATCAGAGCTGGGCCAACATGATTATTATTACTCAGATTACCCAGCGGGGTGATTGCAACTACTAACTGCTATCCACATAAAAAAAGAGCTTGCCAAGGGGATCCATTCTTTCCATTCACCATTGGATAAGTTCACCTGAAATTTCATAGAAGTTGGAATAAACAGGGTCCCAGCAGCTGAAGCAGCTGCTCATTCAAGCACTTTGTGAATGTCTGTCTATGCAATCTTGGCACAGGTGACTCAATGTGAATTTACACAAAGGCTTCTTCATTCTGCTTCTGGCAACATAAACCATTTTAAAGACGATGTCAATGATACCGTTCTGATGGAAGTTATAACAATTGTTCTTATGTGAACCTGTTCATCTATTTTAAATCTCCTTAATCCTGTGCCAGGACAAATGTGAAATCGGAGAATTTTACATGCCCAGCTTCTTTTTTCAGCCATGCACATATATCAGTCCTGGATTTCATATTTCTGTACACAAGACTATTCCCTGTATGGTGATATTGTTTGTACACCAAGACAGGGAAACAAGGCCACTGCACAGTAATAACAAGGAAGTCCATTTTACCATTGAAGAAAAGCTCTTTGTGTTTTTTCAAAGCTTTATGGTAGGTGTAAACAATATTTTTGTTCTTAAAAATTATTTTTAAGGTGAAAATATAACATTATTGTAATAACCTTCAGCAAGCCTGAAAGGCTTTCACATGAGCAAAGAGGGAGGCTGTGGGGTTCATCTCACAGCTTGTCTAATTACACAGACTTACAGGAATCGTAAAAATAGTGTGGAAACCGCACTACATGACAGCAATTCTACTTTCATATTGCCTTGCTTGTGACTGGAACAAAGTTACTTCAGGTGAAACTCCGGCCCTTCAAGGCAATTAAAAAATTCTGATCTCACCTGGCCACAGAGGGGAAAAAAGTATTGAGATGGCTTAAGAGGGGATATAAAGTTTTCCTAAGACATTGACTTCAAATAAATGCATAATTGAAGTTAATAACATTTATTAATGGTGCAGGATCAAGTAAATTTTTTTTTTCCTAGATCTGTCTCACTTTACCATAGGAAACCTCAGAACCAAAGAAACCCCGAACCCAAGAACAACTACGGAAAATGTTTGCTGTCCTCCTTGATGCTGTTCCAGTGCTGGTGAAACCACAGCATCTCACACTGCCTCTTGCAGACATCTGAGGTGAAGGCCCAGTTTTCTTGATCTGGGTGTTACATGGCCACTTAAAAAACACTTTTCCATTGGTTTCTTCCCATTCCTCTCCACCCTTTCCATTCCTCATACTGTAGATGTTAATGCTGCATCTCCATTTCCTCTCCTCAGTTATTCTATTTTCCAGGTGTGGCTTTACATTTGTAGGGCCTTATTCCACTGTATCTTCTAATCTTCTAATTTCCCACTGGGAAATCACAGTTGGACCTGTCATGTCATTTTTACCCTGAAAGACACCACTTCTGTTGTAGCACAGGGAAAGGTCACAGCTTTCTTTTCTCTGTAATAACATCTCACCAGCTCAAGCAGGTAGACAGAGGAAACCTGCAAGCCACTGTCTACAGGCTCTATGGTTGCTGCCAAACAGCCCCTCACAGTAGCATTTCTTTATCCTGGAAATGAAGCCACATTTTCCAAGTGTAAATCAGACTCACATCTTGGAAGCAACTGGTACAGTTAGAGTACAGTCTGTTTAAATCAGCTCAGAAAGTGAAAACCAAATAATGAATGAGCACAGAAAATTAGCTTGGCAAAACTCCACCGTGATGGTTTGTTTTTCAAAGTGCAGCTGATTTACAGATTTGAGGCCTCCATTGGTGTTGTCCAGGTTTAAAGCAAGATATTTCAACAAAAATTATAGCTGAAGAGCACTTCTGCTGATCCAGGAAATGTTCTGAGGGTGACAGTAAATGCTCGAGGTATTTGCCAGAGGGTTATATCCCAGCTGGTGCTGTTACATCTCTGCACAAAATGGTCAAGCAAGCCGAGTTCCTGAATGTATTGGCTTTCCAGACCCCCACCATGCCCACAGCCCCATGGCTGCCCCACTGCCCCAACGGGCCAAGAGCGGCTTTATCCAGATTCCTGTGGATTCCCAATGAAAAAAACTAGTGATAGGACAAGAGGAAATGGGTTGAAGTTGTGCCAGGGGAGGTTTAGGCTGGATATTAGGAAAAATTTGTTTACTGAAAGAGCAATCAGGCATTGGAATAGGCTGCTCAGGGAGAGGGTGGAGTCAACCATCCCTGGAGACGTTCAAGAAGCATTTAGATGTGGCACTTCAGGATTCAGTTTAGTGGTTGTTGTAGTTGGATTACAGTCGGACTGGATGATCTTGAAGGTCTTTTCCCACATTAATGATTCCATGATTCTATGAAAAGGCACCCTCCACTCAGAATGGGCAGGTGGAGACTCAGCTGGCTCTCCATAGCTCCCAGCTACTGACTGAAACCACTCCTTTCCATGGGGTGCAAGGTGATTCCCCAAATCAATGGGGATCAATGCATCCGATTTTAAAATGGCCCTTTTTTACCAAGCAGCTTTGGTAAAGCTTTTTGCTTGGTGGTGGGATGGCTGCAGTGATGCTGGACCCCATCTGTGCATGGTGCAGGCCCTGCAAGAGGTCACTCACCTCTGCTTCACTGCAGAGGGCACAGGAAAGCCTTCAAGAGCCAAACCATGCCTAACAGCCCTCAGAGAAAATAAATGCAAAATTAGGGCTTCCTCAGGCCTGCTGCAGTTCTTCTTACCCTGATAACAAAGGAAGAACAAGATCTCCATGTTCTTGCTCCTATCTGCTTTCCACCTCAAACATTTAATAACCATCAAATTCTTGAGCAAGGAACCAGCAGTTCTCAGGGAGACTGACCTACGTGCTTTGTCAGTCGTAATGGAAGTTCTATCCCTTAATAAGCTGGAAGGTGACTCTTTATGATGACAGAGGCACTGGTAGCTGACACCAAGTGGAATACCTGGCTGCAAGCCTGCCAGCTGTGGCAAGGTGCCCACAGGCCTTTAGGAGCTCTCCAGGATAGAGAAGCTTTTTTTTTACTGCAGTACACAAGTAGACGATAGAAATCTAAACTATCTTGAGATACAACAAAGTGCCCATCAGCGATTAGATAAGCAGTACAGCCCTTCTAATTTCAGTGCCCTGAACATGAGGATTTATACCCACTGTGTCAATTTAAAAAGCAAAACCAAAACACAATGCAAACACAAGAGGATGGATTGTGCCCTCACTTCACCTCTTGTACCATAATTCAGCCATCTGACTTAAGAATGTGATTAAGGGGGACGATTTGTTGCGTAGATGATGTGACATGTTGTCTAGGAAAGCAACTTGGATGTTTATTAGCAGCTTCCTCACAAATAGAAAAGGGCAAAAGGATTCGTTAAACTTTCAATATTTTAAAGTTAAGAAAACACTTGTAAACCATTATACCACATATGATAGGAAGAATTAAGAAAGAGCTCTTTTCACAATGGGGGCAAAGGTGGCTTGGTTTGTAGCACACCTGAATTCTAGAAGTTATGAAGCAACAGAATAGCTGGTGATATTTCTTACTATTAACTTACCTTGGTCCACTGAAAGTGAAGCAAAGGAATTCTGCCATGACATTTTCATGACCAGAAATACTGAGAGTTACCAAACCATCTTTAGGAAGCAGGAAGAGGCTTTGAGAAGAAGAGCTTTAACAGGACAGAAATTGGAAGAAGACTCAAATGACCCAGAAACTCCTTGGCTGCAAGGGGGGCTAGTCAGAAAAGTAAATTCAGAGTCAAAGGCATAAGGTTTTCCAAGTAGCATTGTGATGCCTTGCAGAACACTGCTTGGGTCTCTGTGGCATGGAGATTTGTAAAACCAGCAGTGTATGGGGCATCCTCTCCAGTGAAGCAATATAGAGATGTGGTTGCTGCAGAATGCCCTGTCCTGGCACTGGGAAGTCCCTGCTGAATGGACAGGGGACAGGAAGGCTCAAAGGCAGTCAGGAAACACAGCCCACACTGGTCCAGCTGGGAAAACAGGGCTGGACCCACACCTTCCTCATCACCTGGCAACTGCCCCAGCAAGACATTCAGGGGTTAGGAGTGATTTTTTACCCCTTCCTTAGAAAAAGTGGTTTCAGGGTTTTTTTCTTGCTTCGCTTTCTGGCTTTGGATTCTTTCAGGCTGTAATTTCTTCCTCTTTCTGCCATCTCTGTGACCTTTTCCTCAAAAAAAAGGGAAAACCAGATGGGAGCAGGGAATCGTATTACTCCAAGAAATTTACTTTTCTGAAGACAAATTCTGGAATTTCCGCATCTCTTTATTTTCATTCACAAATTTGCAACTTGGCTGCTTCTAATATTTGTAAAAAAGCCTCAGAAAGACTTAACAGTTCCTAAGGGCATGTGAAACCAAACTCACTGCCCTGAGAGGTAAAATTCTCAGGAGGACAGCACTCAACAATGTAAAGCATGAGACTATTACTTCTTGTATTTGCAGGTCATCATTACCTAATTGAAACTGTAGTTGAAGTAGAGAGAGGGGAAACCTCGGAGGTGACTTCATGTGGCTACCAGAGAAAAATCTTAATTGCCCTTTTGTGGGTGGTATTATTTTTTCATCAATGCCTCCAGGTGGGGACAGCTCAGCACTACAAAGGACATTTACACAGAATGGTTGTGTTGGTGGCATGAGCAGAATTCTGACTGTGGGAGCTTTTTTGTGGGATTTTTTTGCCTTTTTTTTTTTTCTTCTTTTTGGCAAGTGCTTCACCATTTTTTTTTAATTTTTTTTTTTATTTTTTTCCAAGAGATGTGGTCAAAGTTTTGTGTAATTTTCCAGTGACCTTGATTATGCAATTCTTTGTGACTGCTGCCACAGGTGACATCAAAGATGCCTCTTTTGCCATCAGGTGGTGGGCAGCTCCAGCGAGGAGAGGAATACCCCGGGGGCATCTGGCAGTACCAGGGGCAGATGGTCCCTCAACCTGCATTGATTCATGAGCATCTCCTGGGGAAGCTCTTATTGTTCCTGCTCCATTTTGGGTTGGGTTTTTTTTGTTTTTTTTTTGAGGAAGAGGAATTTACAGGTCTAGCAGTCATAAAACACACAGTGACATCATCAGGTAGATGATGATGATATACAGCAAATAAACTGAACCTATGTATTTCCCCTTCCAAATAGAGAGAAAATGGTCCCAACCCATAAACTCCAACGAGGGGCTCGAGCCCCACTGAAAGGGTTAAATTCAGCCCTCTTTGAAGTGGACAAGGACAAACCTTCATCTCAGTGGGGCCAGTTCCTCCTCCCAGCGTTAAGCACTTTGATGAATCAGCACCCAAACGAGGTGCAAAGCAAAATCATCTCTTCCAGGGCCCCTCCCTGATGAAGGCATAACCTTTTCCAGGGAGACTGGAGCCGGGGCCGGGGCATGGCCCTTCCATCCTTTCTCTTACATCCCGTCAGGATTATCAGTGGGAAACAACACCCGCGTTACCTCCCTGCTCCTCTCTGCAGCCTGGCCACATGCAGACAGTGCCGGGCAGTGGCTGCCGAGGCAACAGGGAGAAAGAAGCAGAACTAGAATTCTCCAGACCCCTTTTTGCCATCGGAGTCCCAGTCTTGCCCAATAAACTTCCTTGCCAACCTCACAGGTACAGGGGAAACCAACTGCAGATCAGAACTGCACAAATGTGGCTCACATTACCCAAAAAACCTCCCACCACAGCCAGATTCTCTTTTATCATTACTGCAATTTAACCCTCCTCCCCAAAAAAGATGAAAGCCACCTACACCTAGTGATTCAGGTGTCTGAATGTTAGTTATTTTTGTGGTAGGGCTGGGGAAACAAACCTGTGAGACGTTTCTACCTGCTCCTCTTTGAATATTCCTCTCTTTGTGGCCCACTTTCCACAATTTCTTTTCCCTCCAAGCCTGGGACAGAGGTTTTAGCAGCCAGGTGATCTGTCTCCCGAGTGCTTTTGACATGGTTAGGCAAAGAGGAATGAAAATTGCCCATTAGTCCCTGATTTTCAGAATTGTTTTGCATCACGTTTCCTGGTGTACTGGGTAAGAATTTTCTGATCAAAGGAAGTCTTTTCCAAAGCATTTTTTTAAAAAAAATGCAGAAAATTGAGTGAAAAATAAGAAGGAAGAAAAAGAAAAGATAAGCTCTAGTCAATCAAGCCCCAGGTCTCTTGTCTCCAGTTTGTGATATATTTTATGATCTCAGACACAACAGATTGTGAGCCTGCAATGTTTGGAAATAGTAGATGATTAAACCTTCTGGCCAGGTGTAAATGCAACCTTTGTCTTCTGATGACTGTGTGAGAATTACCTTCCTTCTCAGAGTCCTCGCCTGGCCCTGCTCCCTGCACTTTTACAAACATCCCCTGCTTGGAGTTGCAGCCACAATGTGCTTCCACTTTATTTCTCATCTACCAGGTACCAACACAATCCATATCACTCCAATTGTTCTGAGATACAGGGGAAAAAAAAAAATAAAATAAAAATCTGAGCAAGCTACTAAAAATTTGAAAGAATGTGGCCTGTGAGTTTTTCTGCTTCTTCTCCTGGGGGGATTTTGTACCAGGTAAATAATAAAAAATGTGTAATGATTTACTAGGCTTTTAAACATGAGCTGGAGGTAAGTTTGCCTTGTTGCTCCAGTTAAATATTCTTGCTAGCCCCCTTCTCTTTCTCCAGTTTATCATGCCACAAAGTCCCCTTCAGCCTGATTCATTCTTTATTCTTTAGAAATTTGGGCAACAGTCAAATCTGACCTTTAGAGTAAGAAACAAATTAAATTGTTTCACAACCAAATAATACGAAACAATATTGAATAGTTGGGCTTCTGCTGGGTTTCCTCTTAAAGAAGAAGAAGCCCCAAAACAGCACAGATAGAGGGAGAGAGAAGGAAGACAAAACATGTTGATACCCAGCACAGCAATGAGATGGTGAAGCGCTGGGGTCTGGCTCTGAATCAATAGAGATCAGCCCTTTGGAAGATGCTGTAAGAGGTGTTTATTAATTATTGACCCTTCTGGGAGCAGAGTGCTCCCCAGGAGCCATGCCCTGCTGCCAGATGCAGAAACAGGGGGCACTGGCAACATCCCACATGCTGGCTCTGGTTCAAGGTGAAAACCAAAGGTGGCTGGAGCGGCCTTGGTACCACCAGGTCGGAAACCATTTCTACTCTCTTCTCTGTTTGCCTGAACTTTGGGCTTCCCAAGGTCCAGCCTCCCTGCACCCTCAGCCCTCACTCGGTCCTGCTGACACGGATGAGGGGCAGGGCTGTGTCACCTGCTGTCAGCGCTGCCGGGGACATCACTGGGAGCCTGGCAGGTCCCTTCACCTGGGCTTGGGTGCCTGCCCTGGGGCTGCCAGCCCTGCTGGGGGGGCAGGCTGTGAGCCCTCTCCTGGGAGATGCTGGAGGCTTCAGCACAAAGTGGAGCATCGCTGGAATGTGAAGCATCTGGGGCAGATGTGGAGACTTGATAAGGCTCCTTGCTGTCCTTAAAAATACTGTGAAGTGGCCAGGTAGGGATTCCCCTGGCAAAGGGGGATTCCCTGCCTGGCACTGAGCTCATCCCTGTTGCCAGGGAGGCCCAGGGACCTTTCTGGGCACCGGGAGATCCCCTGTGCCCCCACCTCTGCCGTGGGTGGCATCCAGGCAGCAGCTCACCCCATCCCCTTTGCAAGGGGACACCCCAGCTGGGGACAGGCCCCCCCCTCCTCCTCCCTTGCTTGTGCAGTTATGCAGTTTTTGCATGAAAGCACCAGATGGAGAAAGAAACAGAACAATAAATGGTGCCCTAGGCCAATGCCAGCCATCTGGCACAGCAGCTCTATTGGGAAGGTGGGGCCCACCACCCCCTTGCTCCTATGCCATGGCCAGCACAGGCAATCCTGCAGCCCTGGCCACCCAGCAGCACCATGCTGGCCAGTCTGTGGGGCATTGCTCCACCTGTGTGCCAGCACTGGCACCTCACCAGGGACGGCACAATTCTGTGCTCTGCCAGCACCAGGCCTGGGGAAATTCACTGTCTTCATCCCAGCTGCACGGGGCAGCTCTGGGCTGAGAAGTGGTTACGGGCTTGGCATCAGGAACGTGGACCATGTAGGCACATCCTGAGCTCAAACAGCAGCTCTCTGAGAACAGCTGAATACAATGAGATCATAGAATCCTAGAATGAGTGGGATTGGAAGGACCTTTAAAGGTCATTTAGTCCAGCCCCCTGCAGTGCACAGGGACTTCTTTTACTAGAACAGGTTGCTCAGAGCCTTAACAAGCCCGACCTTGAATGAGTCCAGGGATGGGGCCTCCACTTCCTCTCTGAGCAACCTCTTACAGTGTTTCACCACTCTCATTGTAAAGAACTTCTTCCTAATAGCCAATCTAAATCTACCCTTCTCTAGTTTAAGACCAGTGCCCCTTGTCCTATTGCTACACAACCTAAACCATCCCTCCCCAGCTTTCCTGTAGGCCCCTTCATGTACTGGAAGGCCACGCTAAGGTCTCCCCAGAGCCTTCTCTCCAGACTGAACAACCCCAGCTCTTTCAGCCTGCCTTTGCAGGAGACATGCTCCAGCCCTCTGATCATTTTTGTGGCCCTTTTCTTGACTCGTTCCAACAGGTCCATGTCCCTCTTTTGTTGAGGGCTCCAGAGCTGGAGATCCCAAATGGCAACTAATTCTTCCCATGCGTGAGGTGCACACACAACACGAGCAACCATCTCTTTAAAGGAAACATACAAACAACATGAGTAGCTGCTGCTTTTCTCCTAGGCTGGACACTCAGCTACAAATGTGCTGTGGACAACTATCCATGGCCTGAACTGCTCTTACTGTTGCTGAAATGAAAAGCCTTAAATTATGCACAGGTTTGTACTATTTGCAAAGTGGAGCAGATAGACATGAAGCACATTTGGATGCCTTAATTAAGCTTAAGAATTATGAAGCCGTGCCTGTAACTGAAATACAGTTTTGCCTTTTGTAAACCATTTGGCAGAAGAATGATGAGGCTAAGAATTAGATGTAGGAATACATCTAAATATTTAATTACTTTTATTGCACCAGTATCTGAGCACATGTTTTTGTTGTAACCTCCACTTTTGAGTCCGTTAATTTTGCTGTGCTGTATTACCCCTGTACCCTATTGCATGGTGCCATGGGTGCCCTCCTGAAGGGGCTGCTTGAGTCTGGGATGGTTCAGGCAAGAGGCTTTTATCTGGGCAACATATTTCCCATGCTCTTAGCGCATGACATAGTGAATTTTCCAAGCCAGGACTGAACAGACTTCTGACCTACACCAGGCTAGCAACCCCTGCCTTGTATAGCCCTCACAAACTAAACCCCCACCATGTTATATTTCAAAGTCCTCTGACACAGAGCTCCAGCCACCATGTTTCATTACAGCAAGGACATGCTGCTGGAGGGCTCCAGTAGCTGCTGTCATCAAAATGCTGACAGAAACAGAGGTTAAGGGTACTAGGTTGTTCACCGTTAACAAAGTCTGTGCAATGTGTTTTTTTGAAGATCAGGGTAAGGAGAATGGTGCCAGCAACAATCCTGAGATACATGTAGAGCTGTGAAAGCAACTTTGAATAACATTTGAGAAGTCTTCTAACTGAATAAAATATATGTGTGTTGCAATCAATTTATTATTATTTTTTAATTTAAAATGTTAGCCAATGAAGTGAAGAAAATAGTTTTGGCAGGAAAAAAGTCTACATGTTTGATTTTGAGAAGTTCAAAACCAAACTTGTCATGCCTTGGAATTTTGCCCCTATAATACATTTTCTAGTAAATATCTAGAATAATCCATCTAATTCTACATTTTGTACAGTGAAAAGCAATGGTAGTAATTACACAATTACACACACACTTACATAGGAATTTTTTTTTTTTATTATTATTTTTTTTTCCTGTGGAACAGCCTGCAAGCACTGCAGGCAGAAGTTTTAGCCAAGGACATTTTGGAGCTTTTACATTAGAGACTAAACAATTTGACAGGGTATTTCTAATTTTTCCAACTAAACCTCGTGACACTTGTCCCTTGTCCCATTTCAGATTGTCTCTTTTGCAGTCAGCATCTTCAAGGAGGTGGGTCCCAACAGAGACTTTCCCTTGGCATCCTCCCTTCTGCCATTCCAGCCCACCTCTTCTGCAGCCCAGTCATGAGCACCAGAGATGTGATCATGGTCTCAAAGACAGTTCTCAAACTGGACTGACACCAGTCATTTAACATCATCTTTTTTTTTTTTTTTTTTCAACTAAACTAATAAATAAGGTTTTGCCATTTCTTTGAACATCTCGTTTTCCCCTCCACAGTAATTTCACCAGTCAGTGCCCTCAGCGTAGCACGGGGAAGTAGCAGCTCCCTTGCCATCCTCCTCAAAGATGAGCTTTGCTTTGCAAGGGACAATTAATGTTTGCTAGATGTTTGGAGAGGAGGAGCACCATCCCACCCTTTGCAGCCACATCTCCCTGGGAGCGGGTGGGAGATCCTGGCTACTGCTGGAAGCAGAGCCTGGGCGCGCCAGCTTAGGTGGAATTTACCCCCTGGACAGGAGTTGACAGGTACCTGTTGGGGAGCCCAGCACTGGCAGCCTGGGCTCCTTGCTCAGAGCAGTTTCACACTTGCACTTCAGAGACAGCTCTCACCTCCATCCCCATATCTAACAGCAGTTCTGGTTCCTGGGACTCAGACTGTTTCATGCTATTCCTGTTTCATCCACCTGCTATTATCTTCTGCTGTTCTTCAGAAATTACTGCCAAATTATGCAGCTTTTTTTTTCCCCTTCTCGTCCATCATTAATTTCTTTTCTAGGGTGGAGAGCTTCCCAAATCACCCTCCACCCACTTACACACATGCATGCACACACACTTTATAGAAAGTGTTTACTTATGCGGGGGCAATAGTTGAAAAGGTAAATGAAATAGAGGACGCAGCCTGGATTGGCTTAGCAACACAAACAGTGCCAGCAGGTAAAGGGCCCAGGCCTGTTCTTTCCCACCTCAGAATTGTTTTAAAATGACACCCCTTCATAATTAATTGTACAGCACCTGATTAGTCACTATTGACAGACCTAGAGCCATTGGCTTTTTTTTATTTCTTCTTCTCTCTCTCTCTCTTTTTTTTTTAAATCTGGCTGGGAAGAAAAATATGAGGTGCCTGTAGACACAGACATGATGTTCCTCCTGGTGATTACATCAGGCAGCTGAGCAATTAGACCCAGTGGTATCAGCTCAGGAGCTGGAGGCTACAGGAGCAGGATCACAGCCCAAACTTAGCCTTTAATATGAAAATGAGGAAGGGAAACAACAAATCCAATAAACCCTAGAAGTCAAACAAAGCCAACTGGGAGTTCGTTTGTTGATAAGCTGAAGGAAGAAAAGTGGCTGATAAAGCCGGCGCTTCTCCCGCGGCTCCAGGCTCTCGTGGGCGAGGAGGATTAAATCATCCAGGAGGCAGCCCGAATCCATCCCAGTGGCAGAAAGCACGTGTGTACACTTCATTAGCAATGGAGATGGGTCAGAAGGGGTGGGTTTGTATCCCAGGCATCTGCGAGCACTTTGCAAAGCAAATGAGTTTGCTATGGGATAGGCCAAGGACACAAGAGCCAGGGGAAGGGACTGGCAGCTTTTGCTTCACCTTGATCTAAAGCAGCATTATCTTGCTGGAAGTTTTGAAAGAACAAAGTCAGTCTCCATGATCAGTAGAGCAGCTGAAGTCCTCCATCTCCAGATCTCCAGCAGCCCTCTTGCCCAGACACACCAGTTTCGGGCAGCCCTGTATCAGTTTAACTCAACCACTGTACAACCCAGTAAGGCTGAGTCCTGCCACTGTGCAAACAATTTACTCTCAAAGAAGAGGATCCCTACAAGACCTCAGCCAACTTCAGAGTACTTCTGAGTAAGGTATTAAGCCAATATCAGTGCCTACACAGGCACTTGCTCCAGCGTGAGTTAATCAGTTTAAACCCATACCTTTAGGTAAATACTTGTGTGCAGGCAGACAATCTCTTGGGATTTGGCCAAAGCTCAGTGAATACAATGCAAATGAATGCGTGTGCTGAATAAATAAATAATTAAGAGCCACTTAATTAAGGCTCCTCTGTGGCCATTCTTCTTGCAGAAGAAGCACGGTACGCAGAAAACCCTGGGGTCAGCTCTAAAGCAGATTGCATTTATTTGGCAAAGGATCTGCTGCTCTGGAAGTTGAGGAGCTCATCAGGAACATGTTACTCTGGAAAAACCTTCCTGCATGGAAAGGCCTTCACGTAGTCTGAATTTAAACTTCTTTAATGCAGGTGATTTTACATCCCAGACATAGTGACTCCCAAAATCAGACCCAGAGATACAGGAGACTACAGAGCAGAGATCCCACAGCTGACTGATGTGAACCATCTTGGTTCCAGGAGGGGTCCAAGGCAACCACCCCTTCTCAACATGCCTAGCCCTGGACTGGGCTGCTATGCATGGTCCAAATGTGCCCCAAGTTGCTTTCTCAGTCTAACCCAACAGAAAATGCAGTATATGGTTAATAGAAATCGCACCAGTTAAGAAAGAAGCGAATCACAGCTATTTATAGTTACATATTATAGTCCAGTTCTCCTTGGAACAATATAAATACTGCACTAGTTCATGTCCACACAGCCTGTAGACAAACCCTGGGATCAGGACCATATGTGTCCTTCTGCACTTACTCACAGCTACTCCATCAATAGTCAACATTTATGGCACAAAGGAAACCTGCAGGGACTATGGAAAAAAAAATATGAGCCACACTTTTGCTTTTAACTGGAATAAAAATTGTTTTATTTCTGTAAAACCATTATCAGCCCCAAACACCATCTGCTTAGAGGAACCATGATGACACAGGCTCTGTCTGAAAATGCAGTTTTCTGAAGAAACGCTCTGTAAATGCGGCTGAACTCACCCCCCTAAATATTTGCAGAACAAGGGCCTATGCAGAGGCAAGGAGTCACAGGAAGAAGAAAGGATGAAGAACAGCAGGGTGACAGGGTGACACAGCATATCAGGATCCCAGTGCCAAGACAGTACAGCTTCAGAGAAGAGTGACCCAATCTCCTTTTAGTTGTGAAATATTTCCTCTCATTCATTTTTAAGCTATAAATCCCCTTTCAGTCCTGCTTTACCTCTTATTTTTCAGGGAGGGATCTTACACCAATTCTTTGTTTCTTTTTTCTCATTTTCTTCCAGAGTTTTTGTAAGGAGTAGGTTGTCTGCGTTTTCCATTCCAGAGATGGAATACAGGATTTGGCCCTACAGGTGGTGTTGTAACCAGCAGTCACAGCAGTCACATATCCTATGCCTGCACAAACAAACCGTGGAGCTTTTTATCCAGGAAAGGGTACATATACTTGGGATGACAGCTCAAAAGATGGGCGTCTGTAAACTACCTATGGAAAGAATACTTGAACTGATTTTCCTCTCCATGAAGGAGAGGTACAGAATCCAAAATGCTCTTTTGGTAACACAAACAGGTACTCACACTGAAATTCAGACTCCCAGAGACAATTCACAACCCATTTAACGTGGCATTATTTAAATGCTGAGTCAGAAGTTTACGACCAGCTTCCTCTGACCCACCACTGAGCTATGCAGTTGACACCTAAATTACAGCTTATGCATCCAGAAGGAACATTTATACTCTTCAGCCCAGCCAGCTCTTGCTCACTAGATACTTGCTTAACTTCTGCAGATCTTTGCTCTTCAAAAGTGGCTTACATCTTCAGCAGCAAACAACACTCACTACTCACAGAACCACAGAATGTCAGTGGTTGGAAGGGACCTCTGAGTCCAACCCACCTGCCAGAGCAGGACTAAAAACTAGGGCAGATAACTCAGAAAGGCATCCAGACAGGTCCTGAAAGACTCCAGAGAAGGAGACTCCAAACCTGTCTACTTGAACCCAGTAGCTGCCTGGATTGCCTGGCCTTAGCGACAGATGACTTTTGATGACAAAACAGATCCTGTTCAAGAGGCAGAAGAAAAGGGTAATCTTGGAGGGGTTACAGTCCCCAGGTTTTGTTAAGGAAGCAATGATCTTGACTACACATCTCTATATATCACCTCAAGATTTTCCTTTTGCATGTCCTCAGAGACATGTGACTTTACACACAGGCTTTGTCCTTCTGGTTTGAAATTGTTTCCCTGGCCTATTACTCAGCCAGAGCCAACCTTCTTTCCCTCCTCCTGGTCCACATGCAGAGAATTGCCACTCTGACACCCACAGCTGCTTCCCTTTTGCAAGACCTGTCTGCAGGCAGCTGTGCTAACAGGTCTCCCCACAGGATTCTGCTCTCTCCCCAGGGTCCCTCACAGGCTCTCCAGCTGTCTGGCATCAGGAGGTTAATCCCAGCACACAGGAAGACAGGTCCCACACAATTTGTTTGGGAACCCCTGGACACCTCTCTCTCCATCCCCCTCCGTTTTGCTCTGCTCTGGTCTCTCTCAGAGCTAAAGTCTGCACAAGGGTGACTTAGCAGGGATTCTGTTTCCTGTCTCATGTCCTCCCAACCCTCCCATAGGAGTCACCCACTGCCAAGCCCGCTCCATCAGGGATCCTGGCATTCCCTGTTTCCAATCAGAATGTCTTTCTTCTCACCTCTTCCACATTCCCTGTGAAAATGAAAACCATACCTTGTAGCTGCAGTTCCAGTCAGCTCCAGGCTTGAGAGCCCAGGAGTCTTCTCTGACTAGTTCTTCTCACCGCCTGTAGCTTAAGCTAATGTCAGTTCTCAGTCTCAAAGTGTCATTGGCATGCTCAGTTCAGCTGGAAAGTGTGCCCTGCATTAATAGATTGGCCATTACCCCAGAAGGAGTTCACTGTGCTCTGGTCTTCCTTATCTGAAAGGCGCTGGCATAGGCAGGGAGGAAGGACAAACACCAGGAGATATAGGTGCTCTTGGATACAAACATAGGACACAAGATCATCAGACAATGGAAATCCTACTAACCATGGTGGTGTCTCTGCCCTCAGTAATGCTTGGAGAAAATAAAGAAGCCATTAATTAATTAATTAATACCTTTTTTTGGAGGGGTTGTTTTTTTGTTGTTTGTTTGTTTTTCAGAGTTTGCAGCGATCTCACTAACAACTCTTATAACCCATCAAAACCACTCCTCAATGCAGTCATGAGCTCTTTTAGGACTTGGGGGTCTTGGCTGATGAAAAGCTCAACATGAGCTGAAAATGTGCACTCGTGGCCCAGAAAGCCCAGATGCAGCTATCCTGGGCTGCATCAAAAGAAACATGGCCAGCAGGTCAAAGGAGATGATTCTCCACCTCTACTACACTCTTGTGAGACCCCACCTGGAGTACTGTGTCCAGTTCCAGGGTCCTCAGCACAGGAAAGAGATTGACCTGTTGGAGTAGGTCCAGAGGAGGGCAATGAAGACGATTAGAGGGCTGGAGCACCTCTCCTATGAAAACAGCCTGAAAGAGTTGGGGCTGTTCAGCTTGGAGAGTAAAAGGCTCTGAGGAGACCTTATAGCACCTTCCAGTGCCTGAAGGGGTTACAGGAAACTGGGGAGGGGCTTTGTTCAAGGGCTGGTGGTGATAGGATGAAGGGGAAGGGTTTTAAGCTGAAAGGGGGTAGATTTAGATGAGCTATCAGGAAGAAATTATTTCCTGTGAGGGTGAAGAGACAGTGGAACAGGTTGCCCAGGGAAGTTGTGGCTGCTCCCTCCCTGGAAGTGTTCAAGGTCAGGTTAGATGGGGATTTGAGCAACCTGGTCTAGAGGGAGGTTTCCCTGCCCATGGGAGGGGGGGTTGGAACTAAAGGATCTTTAAGGTCCCTTATAACCCAAACCATTCCATGATTCTATGAAACAACCCTTCCCACAGTGCCCAGTTTAGATACAGATGCTGTGGAGGGAAGCACTACCAATACATCATTGCAAGTTAGTCCTGCTCAGGCTGTAGGGTCCTGTAGCCCCTGGGTGGCAACCATGTCCACATCACTACAGCTTTCTGAACGAAGGGCAAAACCTCTCCAGAAACAAGCTGCAGACTGCAAATCCTTGTTAGGAGTTCACAGGCGAGGTAGCCAGTAATGGGTTATACGATGAATGTTATCTTCAGAAGGACAACCTTCTTGCTGTTTTGCTTTGCAGGAAGAACCTGGAGAAGGACTGAAGTTGGAAGTGCACCCGTGTGGGGGGAGAGGGAACACTGGGGCAGTGGGTGAACAGGCATAGCACTGTTTGATGCTACCTCAGAGGAAACTCCAGTTAAATATCTCAGGTGTTAAGAGGTGAAGATCTAAACACTACTGTCAGAGGAGGAAGCAACCAAGATACAAAATCTTCCAGGAGCAATGCTTGTTCTTCCAGATCAGGTAGGTGCAGATTGAAGATGGGAGTGAGAAAGGCACTAAGGATGGGAAAGCTGGGCCAAATGGCTCAAGCATTGGTGCGGGCATATGGAAACTCTGGTCCTGTTGCTCACCTCTCTATCTGACCTGCCATGAGGGCTTCACTTGAGGACATTTGCCTCTATCATATGGTATCTACTTAGATAACAAGCATCCTAGGGGTTGTGTTGCCTTCCTGTGTGTGTGACAGCAAAATCAACAGACCTTTCATGTTGTTGCAGCAACGTGAATGATCCTAACGGAAGTAGGAGTGAGGGGCTGTGGACTCCTGCTTCCCTGGGTCTCGGGCAGCTGTAATCCATTACAGACAACATTGTGATAAATGCTGATAATTATTTGTTAGTGGGAAAGAAGTGTTTGAGGGTGGGAGAGAAATGCATCCAGGCTGAGTGCTTCAAGCCAGACAGTGAGGAAATGCTGACAAACATGGATGTTCTGAACTCAGGGGACACCTTTCCGATCTTCATGGGAGTCCCACCTTGCTCATCAGGAAAGACCTACCAGTGAGCTTGTACTCCCGGGGTTATTTATCCTTGAGACTCTCATGATTGCTCTGGCTGTATTTTTCCAGCTTTTGAGTTCAGAAGAATGTGAGAAGGAGAGAAAAGAGGGAGACTTAGAGTCCTGTTCATCAGGGCGGCTTTGCCTCCACAGTCTGTCAGCCATACATATGTTAAAGAGATATGCCTGTGCCCATATCAGCAGATATGCATGAGCCATGGGTTTATCTAAGGATATTCTGTGTGTAACAGCTCTGACAGACTTGAATTATTGTTCTTTCTCATTGATAGAGTTTAGAAATTATAATTTTCACTCTGCAGATTATTTTACAATTTTAAAATTTTATTAAATTTTGCACCATTTTGACACTAAAGTAAAAACCTGACTTGCTGTCTTATTTTAAATTACAGAATGTATGTCCTAGAGGGCTTTGTTGGGATAATTCCAGGAAAATTTACTTTGCCAAAGGGGATTCAATAGTTGAATAGAACCCGAGGCTACTTAGAACAAAATGCTAAAATATCAAATTTCAACTTCATCCTCCACAGAAAATGCAGAAGACTTACTGATTTGTTTCAATAAAATCAATGTAATCAGAACTGGAATTTTTTCCATAAAATGTTTAGAATTTTCAAAAGGAAAAATTGTTCCACCCAGGTTTTATTATATTCTGCAGTTATACCAAGAGTCACTGTTGCTAGGTTGCATATTTTTTATTCTTCTCTTTTTCCTTTGCAAGGGGGCATTTGACCACAGGTAATAATATTAGAGAAGCCAAGTCCAGAGAGAGAGCATTTAAAAGACTCAGTAACCCATTAATAAACTATGTCTGTCTAAGAGAAGCTACAGGTTTTCCCACAGTGGTCAAGCTCTGACTGGCTGGATATTTCACAGTACTCAGATATTATTCACATTAGCGTGTAGAATCATTCATTCCTGCCAACTTCTGCTTGTTTTTCAGTACATAGTTGATCAGGGGGTTGTTCAAATTAAGGAATGATACCTGCACATCAGCAGCATTTGCTGTTTACTGTTGGCAGTGTCATCTTCTCTCGTCTTGAAGCAACTGAGTAAAGATACAGGAACTGCACCATGGGACTGGGGCAACGTGCCACAAGCTGTCTCTGATAAATGTTTTATCAGATAAGCAACATGTTGATCTAAGTACCTGTCTCAAAGAGAAAAATTGCTAGATAGCTTATTTCCAAGGGAAATCTGACCAGCTTGAAACTTCGGCAGTTTACTTCCTGCAGCAGTCAAGACTCAGTGTTCAAAGAAAAAGGGTTGATAAAAACCCAAACTATAATGCACATGGAGAATTGCACATGGTTGTCACAGGAAAAACTCTACCTCTGTCCTTACTGCTTCTGGCAGGTTTCTAAGAGTGTAATGGGGTCCCACCAAGTAGGGACAGGGAAGTGCAGAGAGCAGTAGTGGGTTCCTGGCTCTTGGTCTGGTGTCCCAGCTTCCTAAAATCCAAAAAAAAGTGGAGGAGGTGCAGAAAAATCCAGATCAAAGGCACTATCCCTCGGTGTTCAGCTTTCAGAAGGAAGAAGTGTCATGCAGCAAAAGCCTTTTCTTCTTGGTAAAGGAAGACACAACATAAAAAACCGGAAGTTGAAACTAGATTTGAAACAAACAAGAAAAAAATCTGTGTGAGAACTAAGATCTATATTTTTACCAGTGGGGATGAACAGCACACCAGCAAAGGGTGGCAGCCTCGCTGGTAGATGAGTTTCAGCCAAAGGCAAGCTGCTGGGCTCACTGCAGGGATGAAGTTCAGGGAGGATCTGTGAGGCCAGTGTTAGGTGGGAGGCCCACAGAGCTGCACTGCCAGCACCTCCCATCCTTCCACAAGTAACGTAGGAAGGACTAAAACTACTAACACTTGTGTTTAGCTGTTGCTGTCAGTAGCAACCTGTTACACAATTTTTCTGATTTTCATCTTTCACAATCATTTCTATTCCTGTAGGAAAAGCTTTGGAACCTCAAGAGCATCTTTAACCACTTACTTCAGTGCACATATAATTTTTCACAGCCCAGACCACCCCCATCCACTTGCTAACGCCTTAGCTTTCCCAGATTGTTGCATTTCCAGATGCTAAACACTCATGGCCAAGCAGGGAGTTGTGCACAACCACCAGAAATAGATCTTTTACATCCTACATTATGTCATGACAAATGATTTGCCATTAATGAGTTTCATCAGGACTAGTGGGGTGGTGGTCACAGGTGTGGTTTGCAGAAACCCCAGGGGCAGAGGTTCGGGGTACGGCAGCCACTGAGACACCAGCAAGGGTGTGTGCAATGCCCAGACCTGAGAAATGACTGCCCAAAAGATGGAGACTTGACCAGATGCAAGAGACAGAGGGGTCTGAGGTCAGTCTAGGCTGGCATTACTTGAACATAGCCAAGCTGTGTATGACTTCTTGAATCAGGGTACTTTTTCCTCCTTGTATGCTTTCTTTTTTAATGCATCCTCATCGGTAACATGCCTTGTTCTTTATTTTTCCACAGTTCTCCCAGTCCATAGTTCCCTGTCCCATCCCTGGCCTGTAATTTCTCCCTTGCTAACAAAGTAAACTTCAAGCAGAGGCAGCACTGGTGGGGTCATTACACATCAGCACTCCACAAAGTCAGTTCAGAGTTGGCCCTGCATTTCCAGAGGAGGGTGGGATAGAGTCACATCCCAGTGCTTTCAGTAGCACCTTTATTGGCACCATGCTCCCCTGGCTGGTTGTCCTGCAGCTTGTCAGCCAAAGGAGTTGGCAGGGGCCAGTGCCTTTGCGCACAGCTGCTTCTTTCTTTAGCCTCTCCACCCAGCCTTGCCAAGAAACATCTTCCCTGGCCAGACATGCCATATTATGACTAAGGCAGAAGGCCACAGGTTTAGTCAGTTTGTGTACAGTTTGCAATTATTCAGCTGTTTTAATGAGAAGAAAGACCTTGAGGCCTGTGATGTCAGAGATAAGGAAGTGTGGAAAGCAGCAGATGTGTGACCTTGCTGCTCTCCTATTGCTTTCTCCTTTGTTCTGTGTGCTGCAGCTCTTCAAGGTTTTCATACTGGGCAGGGGTGAGGGGAAGGCACGAGGCAGGTTTCACAGTAACTCAGACTCTCAGCTCAGGGAGCACTCCACTGGTTTTTCATACAAGCCACTGTTGGTAACCAAAATCCAGGCAGCTGCTCAAGATTTGGGATCTTCCAGGCTGCAGACCTTTCCAGTATCTGGGTATTCATTCTCATGGGCACGGTGGGGTAAAAGTTCTCAGTAGAAGTTTTCTGAAGAAAAAAATCCATTCATGGATAATTAAAGCCTTTTTCATACAGAACAGTATCTCCAAACATGTGACCACGACTGACTAAAACCTTTCAGTTTGACATGCATTTGTGCCCTTTGGCCTGACCAGGAGAGCTGCAGTGTGAGGGCTGGAGCCAGCAAACAAGCATGGGTATCTAAACCAAACCTGAAGAGTTCCAGAGGCACCTAAGTACAAAGGCTGGGTGCTCCACTTCCCTGTCCAGGTGCCACTATGCCCTTCTGATGCCTGGGATATACCTGGCTTCTTAAAACATGGCCAAGTGGAGTCACAAAACACCTAAACCCTATAGGTGTCTGTGCCAAGATGTCCTTCCAGATGTCTTGCCAGCAGTATCATCCCTGCTTAGCACAGTTCAGAGGTGGGGTTGGCACTGTCTCAAGTCCCTTCAATGCTGCCTCCCATATCTTCAAGAAAAATACAGTTTTGATGCTTTTTCCAAGAAAGTTTGGACCAGATTATTTTTGAGGTCACTTCCAACCTGGTATTCTATCATGAAGAACTGGTGGGCTAGCCTAGTCCAAGGGTTGTTCATTGTCAAAAAGGAGAGAGGTATGGAGAAGGACACAGGACTGGTGCCCTGCTCTACCTGGCATCATTTGTTTCAGCACATGGGAACATAGACTGCAATTGTAAACCTGGCAGATGAAAATCTCTGGGGAAGAGTGCAAGGATCTACAATTAAGCAGGAATAATCAGCTGAACAAATATCAAGTGGAAATGGCTGGCTAAGCAGCAGTTCTGTAAAAAAGCTCTACATTTCACTGTTACCAAAACTAAAACCAATAAAGAAAACATCATGTTGAAAGGAATAATGAGCAGCATTGGCTGCACAAAGAAATTACGCTTTTGTTCAACACAGTCCTGGTGTGCTGCTGCTGCTCTTTTACTGTGGTCAGTTTGGGATGATGCATTTCAGGAAAGATGTAGACCTCTTGGAGGGAGTCCAGGGACAGGGAAGGTCTAGGAAACATGACCTGCACAGGAGAGCTGAAAGAACTGGATGGCTTAGGTCAAAAAGCAGGGATGCAGTAAAAACGCTCAGCTACATGAAACAGGAAGTGGGGAAAAACTCTGCTGTCCTGTTCTTAATGGACAGGGCAGATTACCCTTCTAATCATAAGCAGGGTCCTTAAGAGCAATGGAAGAACATCTTTCACAACAAGACACATGTACAGTTGGTAACCCTTGGACTGAGAGATGCTTTTTGGAGACCCTTTTCCAATCCCTCTGTTGAGTTCTGTGCTCCAGGTGTAGGATCCTATGATTCCCCCTCTTATGAGAGCAGGCAGGCAGCCACCCCTACCTACCCAGCACCGAATAAAGGTCCTCACCACCAGCCTTCAGACACGGTGCTTTTTGAAGTTATTCCACTTTGCACAGAAGGATGATGGAGTCATTTGTCTGGAGACAGAGATCATTTTTGCCTGGCCCAGTCCTTGCAGGTTTGATCCGAGCAGTGTGGATTGGAAGAGGTTGTCACATCCGCCAGCCCCTGACCTGGCCAGCCAGCTACTCCCCCTGGGGCATCGATAGAAAAGATAGGCCTATTTGAAGAGTATTTAGAGCATCTGTGTTACCCCTGAAAATACTTCCTGAGGGAGTTTCTCTCCCTTCCTTGACTAGAGAGGTAGCTAGGGTGACCAGGATGCCAGATAAACAAACCAGGTGCACTGGCGTATATGACCCCCTTCTCCAAAATGCCCTGCTTGGAAAAAGCAGAATTTTTGCATAGATTTCCCAGGACGTTTGATTACGTTGCCAGCATCTCTCTAAGTAAGATGTAGACCTTTGAACTCTGAGGTCAGATATTAAAGAACATTAGCCAGACATGATGCTTCTTTTTCAAATCAAAATCCCACAACAACACCTGATTGACTGCAGCTGGAAGTCACCACAGGCAGCCATCCCCATTTGCAAATATTCTGCCTGACACATTAGGGGACAACAGCTCCCAGCAAGATGTGCCAGCCACGACACTGGGGCAAACAGTGCTGGTTCCCAGAGCTCACCCTGTTGCCTGTGAGGGGGCCAGCACTTTGCTCCTGGCCTGGGAGCTGCCGAAGGGGTGAAGCGGTGGGAAAGGAGCCACCCTCAGGCTGTGATGCTAGGAGCTGGGCTTGTCCCTGCCTTTACTTGTTTGCTATGCTCATCAAAGCAACTTTCTGGGACAAGGTATTGTATTCACATTGTCTGCAGCACCGTTGCACCCAGCAAATATCCCTAATCCAGCTGCACAACACCTTTCTTCCACTTACCTCCTATGGCTTCTCCAGGAACCCCTCCTGCTCTAACTTGAAAAGTATACAAGAGGTTGGGGACGGGTGCAGCAAGGCATCCTGCACTGCAGGGCACAGGGTGGGTGGCAAGCAGGGGTTGGGGGCAGCCCCAAGGCCAACCCCCTCACCCCATAGAGGAGGTAGGCAGCTGGCAGCTCACAGCCCCCCAGCCCTCCCAGTACCCCATTGTAATTCTTATCGAGCCAATGCACATTTTTCACTCAAGGTGGCAAAACGCCCAGGGGTTGCCAGGCTGCCAAGCTTTCTGCTAAAAATACCCTCAAGACACATTTCAGCCTGGGCCCATTAAAGAAAAGAAAGAGCAATCATATTCTGGTTGCAGTGGAAATGACGTGGACTAAAGCAGGGGAAGAGAGGAAGGAGAGGGAGGCAGAGGGAATGGGATGAAGACTGGAGAGCTGCCCATGGCAAGTCAAAGCCAGGCTGAGCCTGAGGGAGGTGTTAACCATCCCTGGGGTTGATGAACAATGCCCCTGTTGTGCCATCCAGCTCCCTCATGCTGTAGAAAATGCCAGTTCTTGCCACATTTGCTGCAGTTGGTGCCACCACCGCGGCTGTGGAAGAAGGAGCTCCCACCAGGCTGTCCCCTAGAGTGCCGCAGAGAGGCAGGGACGTGGTGTGAGGGAGAGGGGGAGCAGGGTGAAGGCAGGAGAGGGACAGAGAGACAAAAGGCAGCCTGAACAGGGTCAGGACAAAGGTGATCTGGCACGGAAATGGAGGAGGCTCCAATAAAAATGTTGGGAGATCACTCACAGCAATGGGGACAGAGCATGGGAGAGGACTGAAAGTAGAAGGGTGATGCAGAACAAGTGGCAGGAGAAAGCAAGAAGGAAAAGACAGAAAAAGAGGGGGGAAAAGAACTAAGGATGATAAAACACTTGTAGAATTAAAATCCTCTGGCCTCATTCTCTGTCAAGTGGGAGGCCATTAGCTTGAAGATCCTCAAGGTGGTATGTTCTGGGAGCCCTGCAGGGTGGCAGGTTGTTCATTGACTTTCTGGGCCTTTATCATAGCTAAACTCCGTTAGATGTAGCTGATTATAGTTCATCAATATTGCAAATGGTAGAAGCAATTTCAGGGTGGGAGTTAGGAAGAGGTTTGTGAGAGTCAGGACTGACTAACGCATTTTGGTTTTCTTTTTATTTTTACTCTCCTGCCTGTATGTTTAAACTACATGAGAACTGAAGAACCTTCACTAACACAGGCTGTACTTCTTTCTGACCTTGCAGATAGCCATGAACCAAAACATGCAGCTCTCTAATTGCTGTTCCTGATGGTGTTTAACAAGCTGGTGCTAAATTTAATGAGGAGGAGGAGGATCAAGCTGAAAACTTTTCCAACCTTTTCCTTCCTGTATCGGGGGAAAGACTGAAGGTGCAGGAGGAGTCGCTGTGTGCCTCCTGTGGAGGGCAACAAAAGCGCAGGAGAAATAGTAATACCCAGAGGATCTGATTTTACTGTATGCAGCAAATCCAAAGTGAGACTGGAGCCTGCACGCTCGTATATTGGCATTTATATGCCCCAAATAAGCATAATCCCAGGTTTCCATGTTGCTGGTAACAGTGCCTGTGCTCCAGGTCCTGCCACACATGCAGATGAGTTTGATGCAAACAGAGGAGAGGACCCAAGGCGCGAGGAGCTGCTCCTTGGCCGGAGGTTCTCCTGCCTCACCAACATGGGGGGTCCCCTCACGGTGGCAATGATGTGAGGCAGTGGCCAGGCCCAAGAGGGACAATATGTGGCCCCTGGGAGGCTGGTGACAGAGAAGCACAGTGTTCCTGGCAGGCAGGCATGCACGCGCCCATGCTGGGGCGGCCTCCGTGCCGGGACACACCACGGACACGCTGCAGCTGCCGAAGAACTTGGTTTCTTAATTCTAGAAGATAATTTTCTTCCAGTTCTGTCCGTTCTGGCCTGGCGTGTTCCATGCTTATGATGCTTCAGAAGAAGCAGATGTTCCTCTGACCGCAACAATTGTCACAGTGTTTAATTTTATTAGGCTCTTAGGCAGAAGACTCTCAGCACCTTTCACGAGACGCAAACACCAGCCCGAGAGCTTCAAACAACGCCCGAGCAAAGCGTCACTCCAAAGCGTCGTGATTCTCAGGTGGATCACAGAGTGCCCAAAGGAAGGCCCTGCAGCCAGGTGACATCAGATCAGCTTGAAATTACCTGCCTGTTGAATTGGTGTTGCATTAAAAAAATAAATTAAAAAAAAATATTAAAAAGTTGCCAAAAATACACAG
>NW_009970725.1:9079688-9139940 GCF_000747805.2 Chaetura pelagica
CAGGAATGTAAAAATAGTGTTTTAAGTGCTCATTGATCGAGTAGAAGAGGCAATAAAATTCTGCTTAAAGTTGTTGTCTGTTTCAGTGGGCAACTTATAGCCCTGGAGAATCCTTCATGAGCAGGGACCTGGATTTAATTACTCCATGCTCTGGTCCCTGTCTCTCTATGTTTCCTCTCCTTTCCCTTCCTAGCAATACTCCAAGTTCCTCAGACCGGGGACCATTTCTCACTTGAATTTTGTACATTCCCAGGGCAGTGAAGCTGTCTTGGTTGTTTCCCCATTCTGAGCAGCAGAAGCAGCAAACTGAACCTTTGTATTACAGTGGAGCCCAGACTGTTGTGTCTTTTCCAGCTGTATTGTATAGTTTGGCTTCAGAAAACAGGAGAAATACATGACTTACAAGGACATGAGAGAATGTCCCATGTCCCAGCTGCATAGTTCAGTCAAACAAAATTAACCTCTTCACAGGAGGCAAAGATTTAGAGTGGGCAGGATTACAGTGAACGTGGTGGATGAGGAAAGGAGGAGCAGAGCAGAAACAAATCTATTCACAAACAGAGGAAACATAAAAAGCTGCTTCAGATAAGCCAGTGCAAGAAAAAAAAAATATGGACCAGCTGCAGCTACCTGTGCTGGAAAACAGACTCAATGACCTGTGCAACACATGACAGATGAAAATCAAAGCTGGTCTGAAGGATTAGAGAGCCATGTCCTTGTAGGGATGTACAGATGTGACCATGGTAGTGACAGAAGCCACTTCAGCTCTCTCAGGAATTATTTAAAGGAAGCTGGTATTTTCCAGAGTGTGAGGGACGAAGGACATACCATACATGAAGGAGCTATGGATGTGCTGCACGGGACAGAAGTATTTAATAATACATGCTTGTGTGGCACAGATCTAGTTACTCCTTTATTTTTCCTGCAAGAGCATTCAGCCTTAAAATAGTGTAGGAAGCGCCGATTAAGGCAAACGCCCACACTCCCCGCAATTCAAGGAAACGGGCTGTCAGTAGTTAAAGCACCTGTGCTACCTTTTTTTCCCAAAGGCTGTTGTGTTAAACCATCCAGCTAAAAACTCTAACTCCTGCCCAAGAACACTGGGCATTCTCCCACCTTTCCGTCCTGCCTGAGCATGCCTGGGTGCATGGGTGCCATCCAACCGCCACAGCACCAGGAGAGGTGATCAGCAGGCGACCCAGGATCGCGATGCTGGGGTGCTGCTGTAACGCACCAAGAAGTTGGAGAATATCTGAAATCAGAATTAGTACTTTAGGGAATAAGCAACACATGGATTCAGGCCTAAAATGCCCTGTAGGTCTTCCCTGTCTCTAGCCATACATGGATGTGCTGGGATAGTACCTGACAGACCCTACATTAATGTCTTGTTTAATCTCTGCTGGAGAAATTATCCTAACCATGTTGGCTGGCAGACAGGAAAACTGCAATATTGGCAGAGCTTGGCCAAAATGATGGTCTTAGGACCAAAAATGCAGCTCTTTACCTCTGTTCATATTTCCTCCCTTCATTCCCAGCCCTGTTTGTAAAGCCCACCACCTTGGAAAGCTGAAGTAACTCTAGCGCAAGCAGCAGTGGGAATTCACATCCAGAATTAACTAGTTAATAATAATATTTACATTTTTCCTAACTGCCATGTTCCAGGGCACTTGAATTAACAATTCACCGAGCATGTTCATTTTGAATGACTGCATTGAAATCAGCACAAACTCAAACAGAAGCCCTATAAAAAGCCAAAGCTTTATCGTGTGCTTGGTGGTGGCAGCGAGAAGGCCTGTGGGAAGGAAACAATACCCGTCTGAGCGGAGCGAGGGTTTATCTGCCTGCCATCAGAACAGGCCAGTCGTGTTGTTTTTCCGCCCGTTCACCATGTGAGCGGGCCCCGCTGCACAGTACCAGGCTGTGCAAAAGCCTGCAGCCGGGTCCTTCTGTTTGTAGGGCTTGCTGACATAAGGTGGAGCTGAGGTTATTGTGGTGTGGGACATTTCCTGCCCTGGCCGCTGATAACCACAAATCCCAGCAGAAGCCTTACAGGCTCCCTTTGTCTGCCGGCCCAGGACCTGAGCTATGTATAGCAGCCAACACCCACCCAGCCCGGGGCAGACGGGCTCTTCTCATCCCTGTGCCCGAGGATGCTGCAGCACACACTGTTTCCCCGGCGAGGAGGAGATGCTGGAAACCCTTCCACTCCCAGAGTCCCACTGAACTTTTTACCTCCAGGAGCAAAGAAGGAGGCTGAGGAGGGGGCTTGTGTGGGGCAGCCCCCGGACCAGCGAGTACACATTCCTTCGCAGCAGAAGTAAAAGGATTAAATTGAGTGCTAAACCCCTGGTGTCATTTATACCAGCTGAGGTGTACATGAAGTCTTTGGCACCAGAACAGCATTAAGCTCACTTTGCACTGTCTGGCTCAGTGTCAGCGTGGAAGGCAGTGAGGGTGACACCTCCACGTCCTCTGCCTGTCCCCCTGCCTGAGCGGTCAGGGCGGCCGTGCCAGCCAGAGTGCGTGGCAGTGAGACACCCTGTGTGGCTCTCACGAGCCGAAAAGCAGTGCAGAGGATGTGTTTTCATAAAGAGGTGATATAAGAGTAGGTGTGGACAGTTGGTCAGGAGAAGGATGAAGTGTGGGGATGAGGGGAGTGCAGGCACAGGAAGGTTTGAGCAGCAGCTCCTGGGACATGGGCAGCACGGAGGCATTGCAGCAGGCAGCACGGAGGGAGAAGGACCGCACCGGGGTGATGATGGAGCAGCAAAAGGGTAATACCCAACACAGGGTAAAAACCCAAGGCTGTGGAACCCTGAAAGAGTTTTCCTTAAGCCAGGGCTCTCTTCTAAGCTGTGGTGCTTGGTGGGCACAGCTGCTGCAAACACCTGATATGCTCTCATCTCCAGGGGGTGGTGACTGACATGTGCCAAAACTATGCAGGTACAGTGCTAACAATTCAGTTATATAGAACAGCTACATCCTGGCCTAATTTAATTTGTTGGCATATATATTGCTCGTGACTTGGAAGCTTTACCTGCTAGCTTGGAAAGATTTCCTCTTTTCTTTTCTGATCCTTTGTGTGTGGGTGACAGCCCAGATTGGTTGTGCCCTGAGCTGTGTGTGCCATCACCCAGAGGCCCTGTACTGATGCTTTCCATGTCCAGATGCAACAGCCAAGGCACACAGACAGTCATTCCCACTCAGGCTGGCTCTGCTGCCCTGACCCCTCTTGCCAGACATGGTGTACCAGCCATAAGAGCCAAGGATGATGCTGGAGAGATCGGGTCCATCTGGTTAACTGCTTTGGAGCAAGGCAGGGGGTCAGAGTCCTCCCCACCAGCTGGACATTGGGACCTTGCTGCAGAGAGCACCAGCCTCAGAGTGAGGAGAAGGGCAGCACCCACCCTTGAAGACTGGGAACCTCCTGCTCACAGGGATGGTGCTGATACTTGGCAGGAAGGTGTTAACAAGCAGCAGTATTTTACCTGGACTCACATGAAGCACCCTGTGCTACTGAAACAAATGGCAGTCTCCCCGAGCACCCCAGGGGGCTTACGAGGTGTCCCTGATGCCACCCCTCCTCCCAGCATAGAGAGCTTCTCCTCCCCACCCCACCCAGTGAACAGACCTGCTATGCACAGAGGATGGGGCTGCCCAATGGCACCCATGGAAAGGAAGACAGAGACACTGCCAGCTCCCTGTCCCTTGCCCCAGCACTCCAGCTGCTTGCCAAAAATGTGTATGTGCAATGACTTTGGTGTGGGCCTGTGCACTGCAGAGGGGAGAGTGTGGTGGGGGCAATTAATTCAAACCGGAGGTTGAGGGTCTTGGTGGCTAGACCTTACTATGTGTGAGATATGAATCACTTTTTGCCTCCTCAAGGAGCTCAGCAGCTCCTGCCAGTGCCTGTACAGAGCTACAAGCTGCTGGATGCTACATTCCTCCTGCAGGGAGGCAAACTGGTGTGCCCTCCAGGTAGGAAGCACTTTAGACTTTCGCTTTTATACAGTGTTTGCTTTACTGCATTCACACCATCTTGGGAAAACAGCACTAATGCCATCAGCTACCAATGTCTGTCTCCTGTAATCAAATATCCTGCTCCCTGTGAAACTCAGACACTGGCCACTGCTGCTCCCATGGAGCTGCAGGGCAGAAAGATCCCCCATCTTCTGAGCAAATTCAAGTGAGAAAATAATCTGAATAATGTGTTCTGCTCTCCTCTATCTACAGCTGCACTGCGTCACACTCACAAATTACCCAGCCATGGGAATCAGACTAGATCCCATTTAACACAAATGTTAATTTATCAGGTGTTTCATCTCTCTTAAATGTCCGTTTCACTGCAGGTTAATCAGGCAACATCCGCATCTTCCATTTGGGATAGTTTTTTCCCACTCCCTTGAATGTTCAGGGCTCTCATTCTTCTTCTACTTTGTGAGCCAAAGAGCTCACATGATCTGGGCACCACTGTTCTCTTCAAGCTGTCTCCTTACTGCTGGTGGGGACAGACCCCTCTCACCAAGGGTGCTGCCTTGCACTTGGCAGCAGAGGCTGGACAAGGTCTTGTGAGAAAGATGTGGCAAACAAAGCTATGATGAAGCCACTCTTTTCTGAAGCCTGTAACACAGACATTGTGGGCAGACCTTGGAGACTCCTCTTACCTGTTCTGACCCTTCCCTTCACACACGCAGCAATGGTGACAGTGGCCAAGCTGTGGCACAGGCAATGGTTTCTCTTACCTTTGCCCATGGCCTTTCCACCAGCCAGGAGGGCTCCAGTGAGCATTTTGTGTGGAGCCAGTAACTCTTTGATAACTGCCTTGAGGGAGCTTTTTGGGGTGTTATCGCACCAGTGAGGGGATGTCTATCAGCCATGTTTGAAATGGAACTTCTTAAGCTTTGCTAGAGTTCAGCGAGTTCCTCTGACAAACTGACCATGCTGGCCTGCACACCAAACACAATAAGGTATAAACCAACACAGTGCAGGTCACATGGAAAGGAGGGGGAAATGGTGATCAGAGGGCTGGAGCATCTCTCCTATGAAGACAGCCTGAGAGAGCTGGGATTGTTCATCTGGGAGAAGAGAAGGCTCTGGGGAGACCTTATAGCAGCCTTCCAGTAACTGAAGGGGCTACAGGAAAGCTGGGGAGGGACTTTTTACACAGGTATGTAGTGATAGGGCAAGGGGGAATGGCTTTAAGTTTAAAGAGGGTAGATTTAGGTTAGATATCAGGAAAATACTTCTACAATGGGGATAGAAAGGCACAGGTTGCCCAGGGGAACTGTGGACACCCCCTCCCTGGAAGTGTTCAAGGCCAGGCTGGATCAGGCTTTGAGTAACCTGAGCTAATGGGAGGTGTCTCTGCCCATGGTGGGGGGTTGGAACTAGATGATCTTTGAAGTCCCTTCCAACCCAAACCATTCTGTGATTCTATGGTTCTATGAAATAAACAGGCAGAACGTGCAGGGCTGGGAATGTAGGGGCTGAGACTGGAGCAGAACCATTGGCTATGCACGGTTTGACTGCACTGCCCCTGTAAGAGGGAGCACAGGTTCAACGCTGCAGAGCAATGAAGACTGAGAGGGAGTGAAGGAGAAGCCTCGGATGAAACCACATTGGAAAGGAGGGTGCGTGGGTACAATGTGCATACCCAGGGTGACATCTCAATCAAGGCCAAACGCTCCATCCATCCCTCTGTTCTAGTCACTGCTGGCAAATTTTGCTCTCTGTGAATATTCCTCCTGGCTCCTCTGATTTTCCCTGGATAATGACATTTCTATTCAAGTGTTTTAAACTAACAGCAGCACAACTGGGAGCCAGCGGCTTCGGCAGCTTTGTGTTCATTTGCTCAATCAACATTCACCCCCTGGTAAGTGACTTTCAGAGAAAACTGTCACTGGCAGACAATGGGCTGGCAGTTAACAGCGGGGATTTTGTGTCTAAATGCTTGCAGGCTGGGGTAAAATGTCTCAACCCAAATTTAAAAGGACAGTCACCTCCCTTCAGTGCACAGGACCAAGAGGTAGCAGGGAGACGAAGGTTGCTTTCCTTCCCCCCTCTCCCTGTGCGGGAAGGTTGGAGGAAGCCCGGTGCCACCGCTGATGGGCAGCCTTCCCGCACACTGCTGGCGGGAAGCTCGCTCTCCGAAGGACGTGGCTCCACTTGGGAATACTGCTGTGAACACCCGGGCTGCCTGGGCTCGACAGTCCCCCGCGACCGGCAGCTCCCTGGCATTGCCTCCAAACCTCAGAACTTCGTGCAAATAATTTGCCTCCCTCTCTGCGGCTCACTTAAAACATTTATTTTGACAATGAAGACCATCATTAATTCCACCCATTGATTTATTTTTCCTCAAAGCCCATTGTTACCCCTTAAATGGGCATGATAAGTTGCCATTTGAGGTACTAGCAAGTTGTTTATAGACTTGTCTACCAGAAAAAGTCCTCTCGGTTTATAAATGGGACAGTTAGTGTGACTCCCTTATGGCAGTGTCCTTATTTTGCTTTGAAAGCAAAGCTTGATCCTGTTCAAACTTTGGACAAATCATTACTTACTTAAACTGATATGGTTTTCTCATGTAGCTGAGACCTAACATCTTCTGGTTTTGATCATGCCATGCAAGTACTATATACCAGCAGATCATCCAGAAGCTGCTGTTGGAGGACAGACTCCTTCTCATCCTTCTAGTGAGGATGAGGCCTCAATGTATTGCTGAGCATCCTGTGACCCTGATGGAGAACAGATCAAAAATGACATAGCAATAAGTGCTTTTGGTGTAATTGTTTCAGATGTTTATGTGTGTGGGGTCTGTAGAAATTCCCCAACCCTTTCCCTTCAGGCTGTGACTCTACTCCAGCTGCAACAAACAGTTGTTCCTATCCCCACTGCAGCTTTTGGTGTACCTTGGTTCCCTCCCTCTTCTCATCTGGGCACCTATATTAAAGCTTTGAGCAGTAGTTGTTCTCTGTAGACATCCTTTCTTTTTCTCTATGGGCCCTTTCTATTTCATCTCTACCTTGCTAGCCTTCCTCTGAATCTGGCCAGGGAGCCACATGGCATAGTGAAGGACCATCCCCAACATGCGGCTAAGCCAGGAGAACAAGCCAGACATCTAGGAATTCATGGGACATTCACCACATACATCATGAAACATCCACCACACAAGTATCTTTGTTGCACTGTTCACTAAAATAACGATGATAACTGGATAAAGGCTTGTCAACCCTTAGTGGACACAGGCATGTCTCCCTAAAGCGTTTATTGGAGTCTTTTCATCAAATATCTTTCTTTTTACATATTAGGAAAAAGAAAAGGGCATTTCTAGCCTTCCTGGTGGCACAGCAAAGCTTCAAAGACAGATACTCCAAAGATTCAAAAATGAGAAAGAGAAAAATGAAGAGTGTCTTGGACTTTTCTCTGTATCTTCAGATTTTCAAGCACCTCCAGCTCTTTAAAGCCAGACCTGAATGCTGCATGTGTGACACTCTGCGAGTGCAATCTGGCAGCCTGGGCTGTTGTCAGGTGATGAAGCTTCCAGGTTTTACATAACTTGAGAAAGCTGCATCTGTTTTTTACCACTAGTGTTTCCCACACAAGATATATTAAAATGAAAGCTAAGTAGGCATGCAGACATAAATCACCCTGTGCACCTTCTGCCAGCTCAAAGATGTACGGAGACCTTGCCTACCCCAAGAGAGATGTCACTGAGACCCTGCTCCCCTGGGGATCTCTCCCCAGGGATGTCTCCTCCTGGGACTGACTGGCAGATTGATCCCTGCTCCACAACCTGGAGTGGGGAGCCTTCCAGTGCACCGTGTTTTGGGAAGGTAAATACACAACCAAAATATCCAAGCTGCAGGGCAGCTTGACCTTCGAGTGACCCTTAGCCTGACCTAACGCTGGTCACTCTCACCAGCAGATTTGTTTATCTTGGGACCTCGAGGCTCCCAACCTGAAAGCACTGGGCTGTCTCCCAGCTCCAAGGCCTGCTGGCGCTGGCTGCTGGCCCCCGTTAGGAATGCCCAATGAGATGCAGGTTTCATTGCTAGTCCCATCCGCAGAACCTCATGCTAGGCAAGCAGCCTTGATCCTGCCAAAAATGCCCTGGTAAGTAAAATCAGGGCACGAGCCCCTTCCCCAGCCTGTGGAGCAGCCCTGGGCACATAACTCGGGAAATGGCTTTGAGAGGGACTTTTCCTTTCTTCAAAGCTCCGAGGACATTTTAGCCAGGGCTTTCCCTTCCTTTGGCCAGGGAAGCAGCAGATGCAGAAATGAGGGGAGACTTTTCCTTACCACAAGAGAGCAGGATGCGGGGGGTGGGGGGTGGCAGCAAGACTCATCATTTTGGGAATGTCTGCTATCCCAGAAGTGAGTGGAAACAACCCATCTGAAATATGCAGAGCCATTATCAGGCCAGGGCTTAAATAAACTTTACTGTCCATTCAGTGATCAACCTCCCTGGGAGCCGCCGGCTCCATTCATCACTGTCACCTTTTCAAAGTGACTGTGATGACAGTTCATGATCATTAACTAGTAATGGTGTGCTTTGCATTAACAGGAGGGCACATCAAACGGGCAGGCTTGCAGCTCAAAAGTTAACTAAATTATATAATAAACATTCTCCAGCTAACCATGTACAGATGGTGACAAAAGGTGGGACAAAGTGGCAGGCAGGAGAAAGCAGGGATGAGGAGGAAGAAGCATTGGGAGAAGAAGCACTTTGGTACCATACTTACCTTGCTGCTCGCCTCTCCCATGGGCTGCTGTTAATCACAGAATCACACAGTATCACAGAATCATCACAGTTGGAAAAGACCTCTCAGATCACCAAGTCCAACCATCCACACAGAGGAGAAAAAATAACACCACACAAAGACCCCACAAAACCATAACCACAGACCTCACAAAACCAACAACACACAATCCCAAAAAACCCACCATGCCCACTAGAGCATCTGAAGTGCTGCATCTGCATGTTTCTTGTATATTTACAGGGATGGTGACTCTATCACCTCCCTGGGCAGCCTGTTCCAGGGCCTGACTACTATTTTGGTAAAGAAATTCTTCCTAATATCTATTCTAAACCTCCCCTGGTGTAAATTCAGGAATAACAAAACGTGGCTCTCCAGCCTGAGGGACCAGAGCCACTCACTGAAGTTGCCGAAGTTTTACTGTCAGACAAGTTGCCTTAAGATTCCTCAGAACTGCTGTGGCTGGGGGCTTCTTGCTGAGTTTTGTCTTTTTTTCCTCAAATGGCATTCATTGCGGGCAGAGCTCAGGCACTCCGGGCACAGTTTGGATGGGCAAGACTGAAAATTGAAAAGAAGAGGACGTGAGGAGGGAGATTTCAAGCACACCCTTCATCTCGGAGGACCGCAACAGCTCGTCACCACTTCCTGCTGGCACAAAGCACCAGCTACAGGCCCCCGTGCATCCTTGGTGGGTGCTCGGAGCCAGGAAGGCCCATGCTTGAGTGGGCCCACCAGCTCAGCCAGCTCAGGGAAAACAGCCTTGTTCAGATAATAGCTTGGGAGGCAAGAGCTTCTAGCACAATTCACAGTGCAATCCCTACTGACTGAGAAACATAAAAAAAGGAAATAAATTTTAAAAATCCATTTTTTTTCCCCATCTATTCACTAGCAAAAATGGCAAAAAGCTGTAAATCTTTTTGGTACAATTTGTTACATTTACTTGTAACAACATCTTTCACACAGACAAAAACGGTGCCTAGAGTCGGGTTCTTAAGTTCATAATTCAGCACTTTAGGGAAATGGAAAAATGTTTTAACTGCAGCAGGAGCAGCTGGATGCTCAGGGCTTTTCCAGAAGTCCAGCAAAAGTCCAGCAAACCCACTGTAGTGAAGGGGTCTCCTGCCACAGACTTCAGCAGCCTCACTTATTAGGTACTTGTCTATACATTTCAGGGATTTAGATTTAGGCACCTGTTTTTGTTACTGCTCATCTTAATGATTTAAATTAGTGTACTTTCACAATCAGGGAGACTATTGTGCTCCCTGTGACTCAGAATTAAGAAAAAAATCATCAGTCACTAACAGTTTCTCTTTCTTCACTTCCCCACACTTCAGCCCCTTCACCTGTCTCTCAGTTTACATACTTTTCCATCATTTTCCCATCTTTTGTACCAAAGTCTTCAAAGAAAAAGTCCCTGAAATGGTAACCTGGGCTCAGCTTTTATCCTAACCTAAGTGGAGTGCTGCAGGGGGAGGGGAGGGGGGGAAGAGGGAAAGAAGCTGGCCTGATTTTTACAGTTCCTCTCCCAGGAGTGCTTCAATTTGCACTTGAAGAGCTGACACCCCTGAATGATGCAGGGAACATTTCTGGACATGTATTTTCAAAGACCATTGATTTTTTTCAATGCCAAATTTATCTGTGAGGGGCATTGGGTTTTCCTCTTTTAAATTTGGAATGTTCACTGTTTGGGTGCATGATTTCCGTAGCCTGGGGGTCGACTAGATGATCTTCTGAGGTCCCTTCCAACCCCAACAACTCTGTGGCTTAACTTTCTGAAATGTCCAGAGCTCTCACTTGTGTTACTCAGGGCCAGAGTGTACTAGGTTGGTGGGAAGGCCACAGGGACTAGGTCACTCATGCTCACAGGGAGCCAAGAGACCCACAGGCAGAATGTCCCACCCAAGCCTTCATGCGGGCAGGCAGGAGTTCAAAGCACAACCATCTGTTATTGCATCTTCCCTGCCCTAGAGGTCACTAGGGAGGACCTCTAGGGCCCTGGCAGCAGGAGGACACGAGCTCTCGCATCTCAGCAACATCCCTGTTGGTTCCAGCTGCTGGTAAAAGGGGGGCTGGTCCAGAACTGCAAGCTGTGAACTGCTTCAACTTCAGAGAGACACCTCTCTGCCACTGCCCCTGCCCCTGTGTAAGGAGATACCTTGGGAAAACTGGTAGAGCAGACACCATCGAACACTTTGGCCACCTGAGCTCTTTCCATCCTGAGGCACAAGCCAGAGTCCTTCACACTCCCTTGCCATGGTGGTCACTTTGTCCCTAGCCTTTCTGGGTCTGTCCTGTGCTATAAGCTTGGATGAAAGACTGTGCCTACCCTGGGTTTTAATAGTACTGCCTATCTGAGCACCCACATGCTCTATTCAAGGGGGACAGAAGAGCAAAATAAACAGTTGTCAGACAGTCAGGTGAAACATGATGGGAATAAGGAGGCCCAGGTATAGCAGCACCCCCCTTCAAGGCTGAAGAAGTATGAGAGACTCTTGACTTCCCATACAGCTGCCCTTGTCTCCTTGAAGCTGCAGGGAAAGACTTGAGAGTGTCTGAAGTGCTAGCAAGCCAGCTAGGACACCCACTGTCTTTCATCCTCCCTCTCGTGCCCTGCCAGGATCACAGCTGGGCTCCGCTGCCTACCCAGCACAGCACTTCTCCTCAGGAACATGCTGGGACACCAAGCTTATACCATCCTATGAGGGACGAAAGCCTTTTAGGAACCAGATAGGATGAAGAAGCCACATTATTTTCTCAGGAGATTTATATTGCTCGTGGGATGTTGCTTAACAGATCTTTCTGTCTCTCTTCCTTGGTCCTAAAACAATGCTTCTGACAGAACAGAACAGCAGAAAACTGCCACTGGTTTATGATTTGTTCTTTTATACATGCAGATGTTTCACAAACATTTAAAATAACAATCCATCCTGGGAATGTAGTGGGTGAGAGAGGCAACATGGCCAAGGACCTCTGGGTCCTATTCCTGGCCCCATAAGTTATCAGCTGTGACATCTCACCCAAGTCGCCCCAGGATTATTTCATGCCACCACCTCCTGCCCCTTTTTCTGCTGCATTTATTTAGATGGTGAGCATGTCACAGGGCAGAAACTGCTGCTTTTAAAACGTTTGTGCAGTGCCCAAAATAATGAGAACCCTGTGTGTGACTGTCTTGCAAATGAGATGCGTTGTATTTTAGTATTGATGTAGTATTTCAGGCAGCCCTAAAGCTGATACTAAATGGGAGCTGATGTACTTACAGCAAAAACAAACAAACAAAGAAAGAAGAGCTAGGCCATAGTGTAATATTAACCATATGCCCCATATGGGAGTGACAGAGATTTTGCATTTATTCCCGAAGGCCCATGCTGAGCTCCAGGTTACCATATGCTGTAGGAATGTTCTGCAAACATCAATGAGTGATCATGAAAGTTGAAAACTTGAAGTTACTATACAGTCAAAGGTGGTTAATTGCAGCTTCTACACCTGTTTGCCCAGGTATATAGAGCATTCAACTGCTTGGTTACAAGGGATGTTAGCTTTTCTACTCCCACATGACTGACTAATTTTCTACATACCATTTAAAAGAAAATGCAAATAAAAGTGGTTTCCAAACAGAACAGGATTTTTTCTCCAGTCTGGCCTCTACAAACCAGTATGAGTTCTACAGTGACTGGTCAAGAAAACAAGATGAAGAGCCATAGCCCAGTTCCTCAGAAAGGAAAGAGAATGGAGTTTTAAGTGAGTAAAGCAAAGCCTGGTAGTGCCAGGAACCATTTTCTGGTTATGCTGTAAGGTCTCCATCTATTGAGCAAGCAGTTAACTCCTTCAACCCACCTCATGTGTCAGGCAACTTCCCTTGGCTTCTGATAGGGGCAAAGGCATGTGAAAAAAACTGTATTTTCCAGAAGTGCTCAAATATTTTAAGTGCTATAGATATTTGGTCTTAAAAAAAGAGCAAGAATACAGATGGACACCAAGGAACACAGATCCATAGAGGCTACATTTATACTGACAAATAGTGACTATCATTCTTCAAGGACTGTGAAAGCAGGAACAAGAAGAGTGGGGCAGGCAAGCACATCAGAAGAATGAAAGAGATTGGGTTTTATATCACCCTGTTTTGGGACCCAACTGCAATGGAAAGAAAATAACTGCATTGGTATCACCTGGGTAGAGCTGTGTTCAAACTGGGTGAGAGGTGTCCTTCTCCCAGGCATGGCTTAAGCTGTGGGGAAAGCCATTCCTCTGTGGGAAAGTGTCTCCTCATTCACAGAAATTAAATGAAGGAACACGCTGCGATGAAGAATGTCAAGATAAAATGCAATAGGGAAGCGCTCCTAAGGCACATATGAGACTTCACTCTGCCACCACAAAGCAAGAATACAAATTATAGAATATATGGAGGTGCAAAACCCACTAAAAATCAGTCTGACATGGCCATGGAAGGCAGACTGGGAACTGGGACTTCTGTCAGTATAATCCAGCCATTCTCCTATGGTTCTGATTCAAATGTTCCAAAGTGGGTTGGCATTTAAATTCTTATCACACCAGTGTCTGTGGAGGCACTTCTGTCCCCACCATCTAAGCAGCTGAATAATCTGTTGCGAAATGCCTGCCCTGGCATCTTGGCAAAAAGATACTCCAGAGACCACTGGCTTCTTTTGAAAGGTTTGTCCCCACCCACACCTTATTCCTTCTTCACAAAAAAAACCCAACCCACTAAAAATCAGTCTGACATGGCCATGGAAGGCAGACTGGGAACTGGGACTTCTGTCAGTATAATCCAGCCATTCTCCTATGGTTCTGATTCAAATGTTCCAAAGTGGGTTGGCATTTAAATTCTTATCACACCAGTGTCTGTGGAGGCACTTCTGTCCCCACCATCTAAGCAGCTGAATAATCTGTTGCGAAATGCCTGCCCTGGCATCTTGGCAAAAAGATACTCCAGAGACCACTGGCTTCTTTTGAAAGGTTTGTCCCCACCCACACCTTATTCCTTCTTCACAAAAAAAACCCCAAAAAAAAAAAAAAAAACCAAAAAACCCCAAAACCAACAAAAAAACCACCACCACAACAACAACAAAAAACCCAGGAAAACAAACAATGGCAAAATCATTCCCACCTGGCAGAAGAAGTGAGAGACATTGCTCGTGAAGTGACCTGAGGAGGAAAGCACATCAAAAGTTATTTTATTAGTTCAGTCAGATAGGAGAAGACAGGGTGCAGGATTCTGATGCAAAGCTTTTCCCTAAAGGTATGGGAAGGACAGGCTGCAATGGAGCAAAAAGGAAACAGAAGAAAATCTAAGTACTGAAGGCTGGCAGGAAAGCACTACCCACCATGCCCAGCTGCAGACTAGACCCCTGCAGCATGATCCCCACCTCCCACTTTCAGGAAAAACATTCCAGAAAGGCAAAAGACGAACCAGAAAGCTCAGTGCTGACTAGGAAGCAGGTCTGGTTAACGTTATGAAAGGAACTAAATTTCCCTTCCCCCAGCCTCTTCAAGGGTCAAGAGATTTGTGTGCAAAATACCTCGAGTTTTTCCCTATGGCCAAAGACGGGTGTCTTATTTATTTGCGGTCAGTGACACTGGACATGGGTCATATTTTGCAGTGGTACTCTATTACTGAATTCAGTCCTGTGGACACTGGCCAATGCCTTCGCTTGACAGGGACTATTTTCTGACATTGCACCTGGCCAACTGTTTCACTTTTTTGTTGAGAGCGGAGGAGAATGAAAGGTACAACAAGAACTTAGTTTATAGCCTGAAGGGAGGGGAGTTGTCAGCCCTCTCAGCACTTTTTTTGTCCTTAATGTGTTAGATGAATACAGCTGCTTATGCCACAGAGCACTTGTGTGTACATATCAAGCCACTTTTAAATTCTTATAAATAGTGCATGCCCTGGTGATTTCACCTTGTGACCAAAGCAGTAATGTGCCTTGAGACTGCTTCAGAAAGTGTTGGATTTTATCCCCTCTAAAAGCCCAGAACAAAACACCTTATTGTCCCGTCCCAGGAAGGCAACCTGTCTCTTGCAGTCTCCTGTGCTGATAGCCATCTGCTGTAGTCAGATTTTATACCTTTTCCTCAAGGTGAGGACCCTGAGTGCTGCCCAATGCCAGCCCAGAGCCTTTGTTCCCATCCTGCAGACCTGAATCTTGAATATAAAATAGAGTTTTAGGATGGAGGCATAAGGCAGTGACACCATAACACCAGCCCGGCTACTGCAGAGATGAAGACAGTGAGAAAACAGGGACCTCTTTGCCTTCGTAGTGAGAACATTTCAAGACAGCAGCTACTAGGCCTGGGAAAATAAACCAGAGGAATTAGACAAGAGAAAATTATAAACTGTTGAAGTTCTGGAGTACTTCCAGGTATTCAAACAGGTAATAGATTTGTTTAAATAAGGGGAAATAGTTTCAAAATGTCAACTCTGCCGCATTGTCTAGCTTCTCCTTTCTGGTCCAGCTCCAGCCTGGGAGGTTTCTTCATGCATGAGCTCAGAGAAAAGCCCCTACTGCAGAAATACAGCAAAACCCCACAGCATTTCAGTGGGGGATTTTCAGCTGGCACATGCCTAATGCTTTCCTGACTTCCCGTTGGGCAGACAGCTTTGGGAAAACATACGACCTACTGCCCAAACAGCATCAAGGAAATATCCGCAGAACTAATTAAGCAAGGTAGATGAATGCAGCACTTATTACTCTCCTCATTGCCAAGGTCCCTAAGGCTGTTGGGTTCTTGATAACCCAAATACAAGCTCCAGCTAAAACTTTACAGCCAGTTTCAATGGTGGTGGCACAAAAGAACAGGGGTTACTACTGCCTCCCAAAGCCTACCAACAGAAATCAACAGGTACATCAGAAAATAAACAAACAAACAAGTAAATAAATTATATATAAGATGGTATTTCAACTGGGACATAGCACATAAGTATATTTGCTTCTCATGACAGCTACAGCATTTTGAATCTAGTGAATAACGCATTAAACTCCATACACAGTTTATTGTAAGATCTTTTTACCTTCTTAACATCCAACACCAATTTGGAATAAAGACTGTTATTTGAATCCTTCAAAAACTTCTATTTTTTCTGCAGTTCTGGCTAGAACAAAAATAATATACTGAGGAAGTACAGCTGTCTACCTGTAAATGTTTTATAAATATGAATGGATTATAACTTCAGCACCTCTGAGGTTCTGTAGATATGGTCCTTATTCCAGAGCTATGGGAAAACAAGGCAGATAGTGATTATTGTTACTCACAAGAACTGTTGGTGGTTAGGAGATGATACAGATCTCCCAATTCTTATAAATCTTCACAGACGTTAAGACAATTCCCCTTATTTATGTTGATGCAAACTGGCTGCAAGATTTACACCATATTGTACTGAGCCGAGCATCCTGTTGGACTGAAACTTGGGTAAATCACGTTTGACAAACTTAACTCAAAGTTACCAAGTCTAGTGAAGCTTGAGAAAACATACAGCTGCATAAAAGGGAAGAACAAGTGGGGAGAGGAGGGCAGAGAGGGAGAGAGAGACCAGGAGAGACCAGCGTGGTTCACTCATGGAACAGCCGAGGCTCGGAGAATCCACTCTGGCGAAAGCTGATGAAAAACTGACTCAGTTCACTCCATTGCTCAGAGAGTGATTTGTTCCTCCATATGCTCCATAACAAAAGCACTCCTGATGTCAGTAACATGTGGAGAGAGCAAATATTTCTCAATTGCAAATGATTCATTGACTCAATAATCATCTGGCCTAAACATCTGATATACATTTAAAATTCCATCTATTTCCTAAAAATTTTTCCTTATTTTTTGAGTGATCAAAACCAAACAACAGTAAAAAGGGTAACAGAATAGTCTTTTTTTGATACCACTTGTGATCAGAGGCAAAAGCTGTTTACCATTGGTGTGGAGCAGATTTGGAGCAATTCTTTGCTAAAGCTCTTCAGCTGCTCCTTTCTCAAGCAGAAGCTGAACACATGCACGTAGCTCTGGGCAGACAGTGACCAGTGAAGCTGCTGGGGTCTGAGTGGGAAACAATTCGGCAGGGTAGGTGCTGATAACATTCCTATGCAATGCAGAAGGCTGGTCCCAAAGGCAATCAGTGACTCAGGCGCACACCCACCCCAGGAGGACATGGCGCCAGCCCCGAGTCACACCCGTCACCACTGGTCTCTATCAGATGACTTTTGCCATGCACGGGAACCAGCACGAGTTACGGATCCATTTGTCACTTCAGAGCTGGATCAAACACCAGCTCTCCAGGTCACTGCGGCTCCAACCACGTGTGAATCAACATTTAATATGGCATTAAAATTCTCCTGCAATCGCTTTCAGCTTTTGCACAGCGTGTGCTTTGGGTTGCAGAGTGGGGGTTCTCCTCTGCAACTGAGTGACTGCATTTTGTGGGCCAGCCTCATCTGCATGTCCTGACTAACACTCCTCCACTCCTGGATGATCCAGAACAAGACACTTCAGCTCCCAATACCCATTTCCCCCCTCTTGTCCATCTGGAAATGAAGCCGCCTGGTCACAGGGATTGCTGCATGCAGCATCCTTTTGTGCAAGCATGTAAAGGAGCATGACATAAGCACAAGTTGTTATCATTTGGTCCTACAGTATTTTATTTTTCTTCCCCATAATTGCTTGAATAAGCCTTTCTAACATTAACAGGGCTGACTCTGGGTGTCTGGGCTAGACTTAAAGTTCAATGAGGTCCTTTATTTTCCAGGAAACACTCTTCCTTCCTCTCCTTCTGTGATTGTTCCCACAGGTTTTATAGTTTCTTGTTGTTGAGGTTTTTTCTCTCCTTCTGGGTTTGACCTTTGTTCAGTTGCTCTTTTAGCAAGAGCCTTCTGGGTCTCAGTGAGGGTTTCAACACAGTTGTGGTCCAAGTCCAAAAGGGGACTTAGCTGGGCAGACCACAAGCCTCAGAGCCTGAGCTCAATCAGTGCTCGGTTCTCGCCTTACTCAGTATGGAGATTCACACCTCCCAACAGACTGCTCAAGGGCTTTTGCCCTCATCAACGCAAGAGGTCATTTCTGCCCTTGCCTGCCACAAACAAGGATGGCTACAAGAAAGGGAAGGTGTTTTGCCTTTGCTTTGCAAAACTGAAGGCAACATTTCTGGGAATTGAAGTTCCCTATTGAAGCAAAATACCTTCCATGCCCAGACATATCAAGGCTTTCCATGAAACCTGCATATGTGAGTGTGTAGAAAATAATATTGAACGAAAACCTGCCCTCTTCCTCCATCACTTTCCACAACAGTCTCTTCTCCACCACCAGGGAAGTACTTACCACCTAGCAAACTTTACTACATTTATTCTGAGCTGCCTAATACCACTCTCCTGGCAGAGAAGACAAGACCTCAGACAAGTGACATCTGACCTCAAGCCTCCACATCTTTTCCATCTTTCCAGCACAAGTTCATCTGGCTCATGACTGCCCTCCTGCCCTTCTCTCCCCAGTATCCCTCAAACATAGGCCCATGTTCCAATGAATATTGCCCTGCCTGCTGCCAGCTTCATGTCCTGCTACCTTTACCAATCGGATAACACATGGACTAAACACTTTAAACATTCAGCAGGTTGTGTAAGCTGCTCATCTTGGTAGGCTCATCCATAACCTCACTGCTCAAATGGTGGGAAGTTTCTCTTAAATCTACAGCCTATACTCTTAAATCTACAGTTCATGGCTCACTAGACTCATTCATACTATGTATACTCTGTATATCCACTTACACTAATTTTTTCTTCCATTCACTGTCCTTCAGTTCCAGCTGCTCTTCTATTCCTTGCATCTTTCCCCTTCTCTAGTTATTGAGCGTGAGTGAACCTGGTTTAGCCTCTCTCAAGGCAGGTTTTCCAGCCCCTTGGTTATTTGACCAGCCTGATGCTGCACCTGCTTTCAGCCTCAGCTTATTCAATTTTTAATTCTTCTTATGAAGGCAGCCACCCAGAATCATAGGCAGCATTTCACATGAAGTCTCTCTCATCAGCACCTGGCTCAGCAGTACAATCATAGAATCACAGAATGGTTTGGATTGGAAGGGACCTAGAAGATCATCTAGTTCCAACCCTCCTGTAAGGGCACAGACACCTTCCACTAGAGACCAGGTTGCTCAAAGTGCCATCCAACCTGGCCTTGAACACTTCCAGGGAGGGGGCTTCTACAACTTCCCTGGGCAACATGTCCCAGTGTTTCACCACCCTAACCATAAATAATTGCTTCCTAATGTCTAACCTAAACCTCTCCTCTTCCAGTTTAAAACCATTACCCTTCATCCTATCACTACACATCCTGGTAAAAAGCTCCTCCCCAGATTTCCTGAAGGACCCCTTCAGATACTGGAAGGTGCTATAATGTCTCCCCAGAGCCTTCTCTTCTCCAGGCTGAACAGCCCCAACTCTCTCAGTCTGTCTTCATAGAAGAGGTGCTCCAGCCATCAGACCATCTTTGTGGTCCTCCTCCAGACTTGTTGCAAGAGCTGTATGTCCTTCCTGTGTTGAGAGGACTCCAGAATTTGACACAGCAGTCCAGGTGGGGTCTCACAAGTGCAGAGGAGAGGGGCAGGATCACCTCCCTCAGCCTGCCTCAACCTGCTCCCCTCTCCCCGAGAAAAAGTTGCACTGATACTGAATCCAACTCAAACTTCCTGTGACTCACTGCGGCACCCCGGCTTTCACCTCCTCTGAACCCTTTGACTTCAGTTCATTGCCAAAATGTTTGTTATTTCTCCCCAAATGCTGCGAGATCTTATTTTCCACAGCACCACATTTCACATCACTTCTGCTACTGGGATTACTTCGTTCTCCTTGTGGAGATCGAAATCCCGCTCTTCATGGATAATGTTTCCCAACTCCAGGTCATCAGCATACTCCTAAATTGATGCTTGCTGAAAATATTAATGCAATTTGGTCAGCAGATTTATTTTTATGAAACTCTGCCAAGAAAACTCCCACAATTCTGTTATTTCTTTTCCCCATGTAAGTCACTGCTGCTGTCTTATTAGCCAGTTCCTTACCCATGTTAAAGAATAATTTAAGCAGAATTCAAACATCATTCGAATAAAAAGTAAAATATTTAAAATGCCTCATAAAGTTGTGAAAGATGAAAAAGCTGTATATTTTCTATCTATAAATACAGTTACCTTACAAAAGGAATCAACCCTGCTGGTCTGTCAGTTTTTACTCTTTTTCCTCTTGGTAACTTGCCTGCATGTATTTAATTATCCTTTCTCTCAAAATCTGTCCTGAATTGTTTTTTTTTTAGTATTTGAGGCTGGATTGACAAGGGAGTAGGTATTAAAATTCCACAGCACCCCATTCTTAAAAATAGGTACTTACATTTGCTGTTAATTAACCACGCATTGAATTCGCAAATTGAACAGTTCGAATCAAAGTTCTAATAAAAATCATGACCAATAATTTCATGTGCAAGTTTTTCTTAGTTTTGTGAGACAGAAATGGAGATGAAACAGCTTCTTTCTATAACTTTTATTGGTGTTACATGTGCCAGCTCTGCACATTCACTAAGCCAAGCAAAAGGAACAGGCGCTCTTAATTTCAGCCAGCTGAGGTAAAAATCTGTGTTTAAAAAACAATCAGATTTGTAGGTCCTTATGAGCTGGTAGGTTTTATGTTCTAATAGCACATTTCCCAGGGTCTTTAATTCAATCTGCTAACAGGTACAAACCCAAAACTACAGCATCCTCAACGTGGCAAGACTTCAAGTTGACACTGCATTAACAGTCCTCTCCAGGCACTGAGGAGAAGACTTCAGACCAGTAATGTCTACTCAAGACCCTCTGAGTCTTTTGCATGGTCTTTCCAACAATTTTGGCACATTTCCTCCTCCCTCCCTTTCCAAAGAATCCATTTAAATACAGGGTGCATGAATTGCTTTGCCAGATATGAGTTGCAGTTTCTCCTTGGAAGCACACAGGTTGCTGTTAATCTCCCATGACATTGCAAGATTATAAATATAATCCCTCCAGGGATGAAATAAATAGAATCCCAATTTTCCTCTTCAATCTTCATAAAGCCAGTTACACAGAAAAGAGCACTCCATGGGTCTCTTGTTTACTGAGATACATCTATTTAATCTTCCTTCTGCATCAAATTACCCTAAATTAGTGACTTTACAGCTATAGACTATCCATTTTCCCTTAATTTCCAAACAGGCTCGTGGGTTTCTATTGGAGAGATTTTACTGACAAGAAAAATCGTTTTCATCTCTGAATCAGATTGAATGCTGGACCCCAAAATGAAAAGAGAGGAAAAAAAAAAAAAAAAAGGCAGGAAAAGATGAAAAGCTGCTGCAGTAGCTGAGGACAAAACTCCAAACCAGGATTTATCCAATACTACCACAAGCAATTATGCTAAACTAGTAAAATCCCCATGAATGCTGGACAAGACAAGGACTCACAAAACCTACCAGTCAACTCATTAGCACCAACCCACCCTTCTCATAACTCACCATGAGCCTCTGTTCCAAGTTCCTGGTTCCCTACCAGGTCAATGTGGTGGACAAGGATGCTTGGACCCTTCTCCACCCATGCTAGTTGTCAATGATGGTGGGCCCACCCAGAAGCAGGCAGTTAAAGAGGGGCAAGAACGTGCTTTGGTGCTAGTGCTAATTAGCAAGAACTCAACATGCTTGCTAAGTGAGGAAAAATGGGGCTGCTGACAGCGAGCTCAGCACCTTTTCTCGGGGGTGCTCAGCACCTTTACAGATCAGGCCCGTGGGTACTTAGTAGGTGAAGACATGAATAGTCCTTTCTCTCTGCCTATGAGGGAGACACTGGTGGCATTGTTAAACCACAGGCACAACCGAGTTTAACGTGGCTGAAAATTTGGCAGCACCACACTGGCCTTTTTGCTTCAGCGTGATCAAATGGCAGCCTTGCTCACCCAGTGTGCAGGGCATGAAAGGATTAGCCGCCCTCCCCCACCAAGCAGGTGAGCCCAAACCCTTTCCAATTCACTACATGTCAGTTTACAAGTAAAACATAAAGTATAAATGCAGCTATTGTTAAGGTGAAGCAGCCATCCTGGCTGGGGAGTTAGATTAGCAATTTGCCCTTTGTAAAAGGATTAGCAGAGCCCTATTGTTTCAGTGTTTATTTATCAATTTGCATTTTTAAAAGGGGGAATGTATCTGACAAGAGCCCAGGTTCTCAATGTACCCTGCATTCATTATTTTTCTTCCAACTTCCCATGGCCAGAACCTACCAGAGAATTTTACAGATCAGAAATTGAGAAGAAACCAACTCTGGCACTGCTACTGGTCACACATCAACATCTGGGAGTCCTTCAGCTGAGGGCAACTGCTGGGTTGCTGCTAGCCACATAGCTCAAACACCAGAACTCGTTTTGCCCTTTTCCTCAGACAGCTGAGCTGAATACACAGATATTTACAGCCCATTCACCATAGTTTCTAAGCAGGTAGGCTGCAGGAACCACTCTGTGGCAGGTCACACCCTTACATGGACCACAAGCACCAAAGTGATGGAGATTTAGGATGAAGCATTCCATATTTCCACACTTGCAGTCTGCAGAACTCGTGGAATCATAGAACAGGTTGGGTTGGAAGGGGCCTTAAAGACCATCTAGTTCCAACCCCCCTGCCATGGGCAGGGATGCCTCCCACTAGACCAGGTTGCTCCAAGCCCCATCCAACCTGGCCTTGAACACTTCCAGGGAGGGGGCATCCACAACTTCTCTGGGCAACCTGTTCCAGTGTCTTATCATCATCAAATAATTCACACAGCTTCCATCAGGCTCACAAAAGCCTGGGTTGTTTTTTTTTTGCTAATGAGGGCAGTGGTGAATAAATTACTCTGCCTGTTAGGTGCAGAGTTTAGCACCAAGGCAGCAGCTCTTGACATCTCGGCATCTCTGATGGATCCTCAGCTGAGGTTGTGTAGGGCACTGACAGAGTCTTTGGCAGCCTTGTAAATGAGTATTTATTGCTGCGAGTTCTGCTTCAGTCTCCACGTGCCACAGGGACTCCTCACCAGAGTCCAAGTTGAGGGAAGAGGTTTCACACACAGAGCCATTGGCAGCAGGAGAGGGGGAGCACAGGCTGCCCATTTGGTGGACAACAGCTGCTCGCTTGGATTAGGTAAAGATTCCTTCATTAGAGGCAACAGGGACATCCTGGAAGGTAAGTGGAAGAGCACATTTTTTAATTAAAGTGACTCCAGTGCATTTGCATTCTGGTGCAGCCCCAAACCCTGCTTTTTTGTAAAACGGCGATTTAGGAAAGCTATTCTTTAAGCCATAAACCCAGTTAAGAAGAAGAACAAGCATCCAGCTGTGGTAAATTACTTTCCTATTCCCCTAGGACCCAGCAGCAAACTACAGCATGTATTTTACAGGCTTATGATTTATGTACATGGAGAAATACACAGGTATTAATTTTGACCCATAAAACCCCTCTACAGCTGGGGACCCACACATCCAAAACCCTTCTCCCAGCCCAGGCGTCACCACCACAGCTGCACCAGAGCAGGGCCTTGGCTCATGAGAGGGAGAGAAGCAACTGCAGGGTGTTCTCCTGCTTTTTGTAACTCCCTCTACCCACTCATTTATTTTTCTTCTTCCCAAACAATTCTGGTTTATTGATCATCAGGCATCTTGCACAGGCAAGTCATTTCTCTTGGTCATGGGGGGGAACGAGGAGGCTCTGGTGGGACATGCTGTAAAGATCTTAAAATATGTTCCGTCCTGCTGGCTTATTGCAGATACTCTGATTCATGGTTGAAAAGGGAGGCCACAAGTGGTCTTGATTAAGGATATGAATTTAAGAATCATCAAGGAGCACATAAGGCAAGCAACAGGCATTCTGCTGCGAGGATCGTGCACACAAATTTAATAAAAAAAACCCCAAAATAACAAACACACAAAAAGAGAAGGGTGAGTGGTGTTTCAAATGCAAGGGACAGACCCTGTCCCATGGAGCCTGCAATTTACATTTAGATTAGCACAAGTAGCAGTAACATTGCAAGGAAGGCAGATAAAGGTTACAACAACACAACTTTGTGGCTGGCCTGCATTTCACTAATTAGAAAAAATGAAATGTTTCTGGTTAATAAATTAGTGCTATTGATATTTCCATAAATTTCAGGGAGGTACACAAATACCCAGGGGATAAATTGATTGGATTGGATGGATTGGATACTATTTGATTGGATTTAGCCAGTATACTCTCCAGAGTAATGGTTTTCAATCAACAGCCCTTGAGGTCTGCTTGAAAGGTATGTGAAAGGTATCTTAAGAAGAAACAAGCCTATTCCCTAAACTTACATACATTGTATATCCCAGAGTATTTCTGGCTTGCAGGAAAGAACAAATAATGTAATATTGTAAGCAATTGCTCCAGAATGACAGATGGGGAGATTTTTTTCCCTTTCTTTTTTCAACTGAGAAAATCAATACCACATCCTCATGGACAAGGGCTGGCAAGCTCCCAGTGTGTGGAGCTACTAACCCCTCTATAGGAGCTGGCCATTGGCACTTCAAGTACTTGCAAATACCAGCCTACATACAGGTGCCACAAACTTGCAAGCAAGTCCTCTCAACAGATCTGCAGAGGCCTCAGTCACCTTTTAGAGCAGACTAACATGGTTGTTACCAATAAATACGAAATCCTACCTCAACCTAGCAACAGCCCACATTGCATTCATCTATCACCAGGTGCCATGGCTACAACACAACACACCGCAGCAAAGCAATGGCACCACCAGCACCACCGGCACTGTGCTTTTATCAGCACTGCATTCACCTCCTGTCACGAGGCAGCAGCATGGTCTGGAAAGGCGGTGGTGTTGGCACACACAATTATTCACAGCTTTTCCCCTCACAGGGCCCCTCATCTTTCTGAGTTGCCAAGGTTCCCCTCTCACCATATGAAAGAAGTGGTTGCAACTCTCCCATACCTCTTTGACACTCCTCCAAAGTATGGTGACAGCAGCCTAAGTTCCCTCTGTGAAGACAACCACCAATGCCAAGAACTGTAGTGAAGTGTAGTTTCCATCCAGCTCAAGGCATGACACTGTAGGTGGAATCACTACCAGGCATGGCTAAAATGAGAGCTGTGTGAACACGTCTGGATATATTCCCTGATTCAAAGAAGAACAGAAGGTAAATGTCCATTACTCAGCACTGGGAATGCCTTCCCATTCCACTAGCTTAGAAACAGACCAGGGATCTCTTTGTATGGTTAATATTTAAGCCAGTTAATTTTTCTATACTGGATTATCATCAGATTTTTCAGCCTAATCAATAAGCTGGATTTATGTGAGGAAATAGAAATCAATATGCATTCAAAGCCAGATGAGCTTTTAGATGGCAACCACATTCTGGCAATTTTGCAGAATTTCTATAAGCATGCATCTGGGATGGGACTTCTGCACAGAAACTGGAAACCACTCCAAAGGTATCTTTTGTTCAGATTCCCTTTCCCACTCTGCAAAAAAAATGGGCTGGATTTAAGATACTTTCTATTTTAACTCCAAAAAATACCAAAAGACAAATAAATTACAGTTTTAGAATGCCCACAGTCAACTGTTAAATGAAAAGCAAGAGGTTGAGAACCACTTGTTTGTTTAGTTTTAAGGCAAGTAGAGGGAAGACACATTGTTAGAAGAAAAAAAAAAAAAGATCACAAAATAATGATAGAAAATCTTGAATATGAATAAAAGTTTCTTAGAGATAACTGAATCAGAAGATGGGAGTTGTCCAAACACGTTTCCTGAAAATAAGCTGGCAGGTAGATGGCACTGCTGTGTACAGTTCTCAGCAAAATACATTTTTATTTGTCTGCACAATATTTTAGTGGACTCTTAATCTCCTTCTGGAGCACACAGATGTTCTGCTGTGATAATAAAGAACAGAGCATAGAAAGCAGTGATGTGTTCAAGAAGCACCAAGGTGCAAGACCTAAGGGACACACTGGACTCCACTCTGCTATATTTCATAGAGCCTACCACCACAAAATAGCAATTCTGCTTCAAAAAATACTGTACTACTGGGTGACCAGAGTATTTCATGGTCAAGGCTAAACGGACACCAGTGCACTAGGTAAAATAGCTTCATCCCAGACAAATACTCTACAGAGTACCATGACTACTGTTGAAAGGCAAATAGATAGAGTGAATTGATAAGGCAGGGGTCAACAATTGGTTCTGAAATAAACCATTTTTTAAAAAGCAGACCAGATCATGCTACAGTAACTTTTATTGCAGAGATCAGTAGCCAGCACAGCTATCCATAAGTATTATATATACAAGTGTCTCATGCTTAGGCCAGACAGAACAGAGCTAAAATGGAAGCATGTAACAAATTAGTGTTAATATGCAAACAATCATTAGAAGTGTTAACAAGTGATGGTGGAGAGGCACTGTTTTTCATTTTATTACTGATCTCTAGTAAGTGTTATTACCCTCATAGAATAACATTTTATTACGAAATGCACATGCACTGCATTAAAGCCTTTGATATTCCCATGCTTGCCAGCAGCAGAAAAATTGTAAACAAAGTGAAAGAATAATTTCTGAAATGCCGACAGGCATTAGTATTCACAAAGTTTATAGGATGGAGAGAGGGCCAATATGCTGCAGTGTAAATAACAGGAATTTACTATGACCTGGAGATGTAAGGAATCAATTGAATATTCAGTTTCTCCCCATTTTTCAAAAAAGTCTAAACACACATGCTTAATCTCAATTGATCTGAGCCTGAACTGGGGTCTTGTGCCTCTTAGATATTTTCAATTCTTTTTAGACAACAGATTCCTTCAACTTTTTCCTCTTTTACAGCAAACAGCTGCTACTAATAATTTTTCATTATGGTTTTGTATAACTGACTCGTTTTACAATAAATTTTGCTTAAAACAACGAAAATGCAACTGAGCAACTCCTGCTTACTGGAGAAACGAGATTTTTCTGAAGATGGGCAGAACTGGACATAGTATCAGATACAATTAGGACAATGTGTTTATTTTAAAATACAGCTAGGAAAAGGACATGGTTTGAGAAAAAAAAACCCGACGACAACAAAGAACACTTAGAAATGGATCTTACAAGACAAAGACTTAATCTTTGCCTACTTTCCAGTACTGTTCATCATAACCTGAAAATTATTTATGTATTTTTTATAACTACCTATTTATTGCAATGATTTCTTCAGCTTTGACAATCAAAACAATATGTCAACAGGTTTTACATTTCTGTGCTACAAATATGCAGTCTACATCTATCAGGAAAAACAGCAACGGGAGCTCAATCTCCAACATTTTGTATCATGAGTAGCACCAAACCCCTTCCCAGCCTACCTTCAGAAGCAACATAACCTTCAGCAGCAACACAACACAGAAGATAAAGTGCACACAAGACGCTTTACTGCCATGTGTAAGCTAAACTTAGGAAAGTTTACTGAATTATTAAATAAGCAATCACGATAACAAGAGATATTAAATACAGATAGGGTTATGTCAACCCAGATACTTATTGGGTGGTTGTTTCGGGGATTTTTTCATTCTTTCCCATAGAAATATGAGAAATACTAAAGTAAGAATGACACCTTCCCTTCCTACATGTAGCTCTCTCTTTAGAAGATGGCTAAAAATCAGCGAAGAAGGGGAAAAAAGAACATAATACAGCAGAACCCTACTGGGGAATAGGGTTTTAATGAACACACAAAGCAACTAGGTGACATCTTTATCAGCCCTCATAAACCTTGATTGAATACACAGCGATAAGGCCTGTTTAAACTGTCATCCTCATGATAACATAGGCAGAGACAACGCGAGCCTTAGCAACGACCTGTGTAAGAGGGGCCCTTCCAAAAGTGCAGGCACCGTTAGGTAATGTATATCATGTAAACAGTTCAAAGCTTGCGCAGCTGGTTTGCTTGTGTGATGGTGGGAGGTGGAGGGCTGGCCAGGAGGGTCTATGCACATCTTCTCGTGGCACCGGCTTGAAAGGGAGTTTGCTTCAGAGCTAGTCTGGTTTTGGGGATGGTGAGCTGTCTGGGGAAGATGGGTGCTTTGAGTCAGAGTGACCTTTAGCACTTGGATCTGCAAACACCAAGAATTCCATAAAAGTGGTTTTAAAGGATTTCAGGAAAGCCTGCTCCGGGATTTTTTTTTTTCTTCTTCTTTTTTTCAAGCCAGTCTCATATTTGAGGTGCGTAACAGCACTAGGAAGCAAGTGGGCATCTGGGGCCAGAATGACAAAGCAAGTTGGCTGTGACACTTCTTACACCAGATGATCTGGCCCTGACCATCTTAAAAAATAAATAGATTAAGCTTTTCAAACCTTTTCTAAGCATCTCCAAGAAACGTCTTGGCAACTGCTTACAATTAGTAAGCAAGTATTTAATGTAGCTATTTTTCTAGCTTTAAAAAAAAAAAAAGTTAACATTTACACTTGAACTTTAATTCTTGCTCCCCAAAACTGTTCTTCCCCTCACTCCAATGCTTGCAGTGACACCCACTGGCTGCGGCAGGTCGAGTTTCAGAGTCATTACTGAGGTGCTCCAGTGTACTGACAAGATCACCGAGAAACCAACTCAGAAAAACACCCCAACCCAAAAGCTGGCATTTTGTCAGCTCACTTAGTAATACAACTCAGTAACTGTATCCAATACAACTTTCTTCCATTAAAAGCTTTAATACGCAAATAAGTCTGAACAGTTACTTAACTATAATAAAACATGCACTTGCATATAATTACAGCAATTCCTGTTGTTTGGACAGTTCAAGGTATCAGTTCATTTTATGTCTACTTGGTCTTTGGCAACGCTGATGTAGCACTAGTACTAGGTTTTTGTTTTCCAGCAGGAAAACCCTGAGCTGAGCTGGTACACCACCGAATGCACTTGGAAACTAAATTTATGCTTTTCAGACTTCCTACCTAGCATCCCCAAGCAATATTCTTTTCATTTCACACACAGGAAAAAGGGGAAACACAGAACTAAGAGGTCTGAGTAAAGACTCAGGAAACCCACAGAAATTAAATCTAACCAAACCCAGCCTAAAGGCCTCAATTGGAAGAGGAATTGCTTCTTCATTAGAGCAATTTCTTTAAAACAGACATAGGTTCTTAATGTTTAAACAAATCTATCCAAGTTTAAGCTGGAACACAAGCAAATAGCACCCGTCACACAAAGTGTTCACCAAAAAAAAAGACTAGGTTTTTAATTTAACTACAAGCTGATGGCTTGGAAAGGATCAAGGGAAACTTCAAAAACACTTGGAATAAAAAATTAGAAAAAAAAAAAGATAACTACTTTTTGATTGCTCTATGGCATGACCCAAGAGCAAATAGCTCCTGGCTGCGAACATACAAGGTGTATTTGCTAACTTACTTGGATTAAAAGCATTTTAGTCAACTTTATGTTATTTCCCATGTCTACAGCCACTAACGTTCTCTCCAGAGGAGTCAGAAGCAGAACTATTGTATTTACGGAAAAATTTATACAGGACTTCCCTCAGAGATGAAAAAAAGAAGTTATCCAATGCCTTTCCAGACAAACTTCCTCCTGAGGTGAAAAATCCTTCCCTTTGATAAGAAAGTTGTGTCAGAACACATTTCTGTCCCTGACAAAAGAACTGCCCTCCCTCAGCTTGCTCCAGTTTTGGCAGCTGTGTTCAGCAGAACTACACTGCTCTTCCCAGATACTCACCACACTGAACAGAGCCACCAGCTTATCTTTGACCTGAGCAATAAAATAAAAATTAACTATGAACAAGCACAACCAGTTACTGTGGGTAACACTACCGACCTCAGCTCCGAGGCAGGCAGTTCTCCTCTGGGTTAGAAATTCCATCAATAACGTAACACGTCATTAAAGGCCTCTCTCTCCTCTGCCCTCTCTCCCTCCTCCCCCATCCAGACTCACAGTTATCTACAGAGGTCTCCAATGCTGTACATAAACACTTCACAGCAAAATGAGCTAAGTTTGTTAGCTTCCCTTCTTCCCTCAGACGTTCTTTCTATGTTGGGAGGAAATAAATTAATAAAGGGAGGGACAATTTCACTCAACTACTCAAAGTTGATGTCTTTTAGATACCCTCATTTCTAATCTGATCATCAATCCAAAGATGCACACAGCTGCTTGAGAACCTTGCTCTAGAGCTTTGGGGAATGTCTGTGTCCAGGTTCCTTGTGGTACTACTCACTTCCTTATAGGTTAGCTATCCTTCAAGAAGAGCCAGGGGTACTAAATAGTAGAATATTATATTAACTCATATGCACTGCACTTCTGCTCTCACTGCTGTCTACAACTGACAGGGTATTGTGCCACCGAGACGTCTTAAGCTATATCTCCCTTTTTAACACTGCAGCTCACAGAGTATCACCCAAGTTAGTACTTGGCCATGGCAGGGAAGAGCTTAGCCTAGAATGTCCCAAGCCCTTACCTGTCTTCCCTAGAAAACATTTTGTAGGAAAGGACAGACCAAATCTGAAAACTCCAGGCACAGTGGTAATGCCCCCATTGATTTCCTCTCAAAATTATACTCCATCTGAAAAAACTAAGACAGGCCAAGATATGACTGCTGAAGATAGAAAGAAAAAGACTAGACCAAATCAACATTAGAGAATCAAGTCCTTTCCTTGCCTGGGAAAGCTACCAAGGATAACACCAGCTCTCCTATAACCCCACAAGTACATTCTCACATGGAAGGACACTTTGGTGAGAGGGAGGGTGGTGTTGGAGAACAGAAGGGATGTATGTTTGGTTTTGGTCAATCCCAACAGTAAGTAGTAATTACAGCAGCATTTTTGGCTAAATGAAAATTGGCAAAGGAAATTAAAACCAGGCACAGCTCCCAGGCAGAAGAAAAAAAAAAAAAAAAAGATACTTCTTTTGCTAAATCCTACTGTCTAGATGCCTTGTGTCGTTGTTTTAAGACTATTTAACTACGTCCTCAAAGTTAAGAAACTACTGCAAAAGCAAAACTATGAAATCAGGCAGTCACTAACTCTTCTTGGGAGTGCTCAACAACAGCTTACCAAATCTGTGTCACCATTTGATTCAGCATAGCAGATAAAGTTTAAAATAAAATAACTGGTATCCAAATCCTGTTAATAAAGACACACTTTTAATATCTAATTCATCTCCATGCTGTTTGTCCTGAGCTGACATGGCTTTATGGATAAGTAGATACCCAGAGGGCTTGGCCCAGTCAAGCCTATTGGGCTGCAGCACTTTAAAAGTGTCAGTGGCCTACAACTACTGCCTGCTGCAGGGCAAGCACCTCACACAGCTCATTACTGAGCAGTTGATCTGCAGTAGCTTTTTCACACTGCTGCTTGTGTGCAGGCACAAACAGTTCATAGTAAATCTAACTCAAGATCACTTACTCCTTTACATCCTTTTGTGTGTGTCATGGGAAATGAGAGTTGTATTAGGTAGAACAACAGATTTGTAACTTCTGCATCAGAGACTGGCTTTTAACTCCCACATGTAACTTCTCCACATGTGGAATAGTTTCAGTTTCTAGGACATACCATCACAGGAAGAGTTTGTGTAGGGACCTATACACAGTGGTGGGCCATGCAAAGGAGACAGCAGAGTTGCAGGACTTAATACATCCATGATAAAAGCTCTCAAAAGAGGGAACCAAAGAATTTAAAACACTTCAAGAGACCACTCTCAGCCAAATTCACCAGCTGAGTTTCTCTCCTCACAAAATTCCCAATAATTAAGCCTCCGACTACAGTTTAGGTTTCTCCACCTCCTCATTCTAACACACTTTTCTATCCCAACAAGGTGTGAAATGCTTCTAGACTCCATATGAAGTAGTGGGAGAACAGTTTCAGAGAACAAGTTACATGAAGACTCCCTCAGTCTTTAACAGAACTGGAATGACCTGACTGAAACCCAGTAATACTATGAATCAAGTGCTTTATGTGCCCTGTGCTATACAGGGCTTTATGTGCCCTGTGCTATATCAGACAAATACAGTCAAAAACCTTGGGCTCGATGCTTTGAATTGTAAGGCTATACATGGAACAGCTTAACTAAGTCCTTTGTGTTAGGAAAAGGAGCCTTGTCTACATAGCTCTGAAGCAGCCTTTATTTTATAGGTCTCATCGCAAAGAAGGAAGAGAGGGCAAATGATGGCATTGTATTTGAAAGTCAGCAAACTATATTAACATGCTCACTGGGAAATAAATGCTGTATAATTGCTATTTATCTTATACAGCTTTCATACAGAATACCACAAGACACGTTAAACAGTAGGGATTATGAAATCTTAGTAGGAAGAGTATTACCTGAAACGTGGTTTCAGATTTACTTCATTCAAAGAGGCAGAACTTTTTCATGCTGCTCTACAGAGGCAGCAAGACGACCAACAATGGAAACTTTCTCTTTAACAACCCCCATACTCTTGCAAGAGATCCTACCAAACTGAACAAACCTCCTCCAGGCAACTTAAGTGGGCAAGATACACATGACTGAGACACAGTAGCTTCCATTCAGATTGAGTTTCTCTGGGAAGTACTTCTTCACCAAAAAATAAATCTGAGATATGGTAACAACGGAAATTTCAGGCAGCTAATGGAAAAACAAAACCAAAACAAACAACAAACTCCACCCCAAACATTTACTCCTTCCCAATTTTCCTCATATGGTCTAGTACAGTTGTAACCAGACCAGAAGAAGCACCCCTATACTACTACCACCTAAGTGGTATCCACTAATTTTCTACCAATATAGAGAAATAGGAGTTGTTGATAAATTAATGTGAAGTTTTGCTAAGACTGACTTCAGGAATTCCTCCTGTCAGTACATGCAATTAAGATGGGTGTCAGAAAAAAGGATGGGGCCCCACTCTGCTTACATGGAGGCACTGTGCCAACTTCAATGTAATGGAGATTAATTTTAATGAGTCAAGAAAAGCACCACATTGAGAAGGAACATCAAGAAAGATTTAACACACAGTTCTGCTATGAATGAAAACAGACATAGAAAGAACTGGAGGACTTGAGTAGTGAGGGGCAGAAGCCCTGAAGACATGAAATACAAAAACAGATGCAAAAGAGAGAATGAAGAGAGTTGGAAACATGAAGGTAAGGAAGGTCCCTTGTTAATTTAGCAAGTGTTAAGTAAGAACCTGTGCCAACCTGAATGACACTGACCACACTTAAGATCCCTATTTGTGAAATATGACTTTGGTACAAGGGCTGGAAATTTTTGTCTAGGGAATAGCTGTCTGGTCAGCTCAGCCTCTTGGTGGAAAGATAATGAGTTACTTGAAACTCCTATCTCCAAGTAACCTGCATACTCAGGGAAGCCTTGAGAAGCTGGACATTCCTTCCACTGAGCAGGCTGATAGGCTTCAAAGCATATTTCACTATAAGCTGTGTACTATAGGGTAGAAAATATTAATCAGCTCTAGCCATCTAGGGAGACTATGGTTATCATAAAGAGTATGTGGGACACTCATACAAGAATTCTTTTTCCCTGCCCCCTGGACAAGCTCTCTCATGTAGTTTATCTGCTCCAACTGAATGCTTTTGAAAAAAAGCTAGACTAAATGAATACTTTCAACCAGAGCTAAAGGTAAACACTCCACTGGAACTTTGCCCTAATCAATAGTAGCAATGTTCATGTCACATGAGAGTCAGAGGATAGAATATGGTGCTTACTGAAGTCAGCAAATAAGCTAATTATACTTATCCTGCTTGAAGAAGGGGACAAGTGAGGTCTGGTCCACCCACATATTAATGCAATCATCATTATCCTTATTCCTTGTTGGCTTTGTGCCTATATTACAAAAAAGCTTGTCACAAAAAGGGGTGCTACTGACCCCTTGTGGAAGAAACTCTCATACATTTTAGGATGCACAAGCGCCACAGGGGAAATCGGCTCGGATTTCAGCTTGTCTACTCACCTCCCTCTCAAGACTGATTTCTAAAGAAAATGCAGTAAACGGTGTTATAGTGTGGCGAGGAGTCAGTACGTTCTCACAAGTGTATTTTCCTAATCTTATGCAATTTTGCATTATCCTCTTTAGGGCAGGTTAAGTAAGCTCCAAGAAACCCTAACTATAAATAGTAGATCTTACATTAAGCTTCCTACAACTTGAAGTTTCCTACAACTTGAAGTCTTGCATTGTAACAGAATAAAACTTTTACATTATCAACAAGTATAGTTCTTGATTTCTAACGTAATTTAAATTAATTTCAATCCATCATAGCATTATGCTAAAAACGGCCGGGTTTTTTTTTCTGTTTTTTTTTCTTTTTTCTTTTTTTTTTTTTAAATAGTTATCTTCTGGATAGCCTACTCTCATAACTGCAAAAAGAACAAAGCATTTAAAACCCTAGAGTAACTTTCAGCCAAGATCTTTTCATAAACATGAAGAAAAGCACTGATATGCTTCATTCTTTAAAGTAAAAGCTTTCCTACACATACTACTTTGTTGACTTGAATATGCTTGCACAAAGAGCAAGAAGATGATCTTCAATGACGTTGGTCCTGAAATTGCCTTTAAGTATCATGGAAAATCAAGTCTGAAAAGGAAGTCTTTCAATTTTTATTCAAATACTGCTACTTTTTCTTTTTCCAAATAAAACAGAGTACACCCATAAAGAAGCACCCTCTGCCTTTAACTATCATGTTAAATCTGAAGGAAATCTCCAGAGTTTCATCATCCCTGTTGCAAACAGATGGCTGCATTACTGGTTACAGCTGGAATTAAAACAGCAAAGTGCATTATACAGAGATTAATGATATTACACAGCATTTGTATTAGAAAGTATTATAAGTAATTAACAGCATGAAGCAGCATTTTCCAAGTCTAAAAACACCGATACCAAACACCAGCAAAGACATCAGTTTCCCTTGTGACCAACCTCAGGGGCTGAACCCCTACAGGCCAAGTCTTAAGCCTATGCCAAAGCTGTTACCATCATATCCAAAGATCAGCTACAGAGAAGCAAAAGCAAAAAACAAGCGGCTATTTAAATTGTATTTTGACAATCTGCAACAACTGTTTTCACAGAAAAAAGTTTTTAAAAGATATCTGAAAATGCTATGTTCTCATACAGACCTGTCATATAAACCAAAGTTGAAGAAATCCTGAAAAATGGAAAGAAACTGAAAAAGAGAGCAAGAAACTTTTTATTCTGTTAATGCATTTTCCACTTGCACACTATGATAAATTAAAACATTAAGCTGTTAAAGTCTGGTTGGTTTTGTTGCCTTCCATTACTTTTTTTTTTTTAATGCATCCATTAAGTTGAACCCTGAAAATATAAACTATGATGCAGCAACTCTTGCCTCAGAATATGGGAGATACCATATCTGGCAGGAGATTTTTAAATTACCACATTAATGTAGCTAGATCTGTAAAGGCCATTCCATTCGAAGTAAACCCAGAGTCTAACATAAATGGTATGAGCAGCCTTTATCAGTTTTATGAGCTGCATATTTAGATAAAAATTTGTACATATCCCATAGATCAAAATTTGAAATCAACCTTTTTGTTGTTACAACATAATTCACAATTCATACTTCTACTGTGCTGCTTAAACAGTATTTGAGTATCTGGGAGATGCAAAGCAACATGTCATTTCTGATGTTGATAGAAACTTGCTCTTCAGGGATACATTAAAGAGAACCTGAATTTTATGAAATTTGGTTTGCAAATTTTCACAATAAATTAAGGCTGGTGCACTATTCAACACTGTATGTCAACAACTTGCAGAGCTACGAAACATTTGTTCAGGTACACAATATTCTAATTCCATGGTGACATCTAACATCACTACAACTAATAAGGAGGAAGTCAAATGAGCCACCTTCCCAATGATGCGTGCACAAAAATCAGTATTAATTCAGTCCAATTACACTTTTAAATAAAAGCTTTTGAAAAAGTCAGCATACATCTTACATAAGTTTTATTAACCATACAGTACATTAGCATTTGTTTTGAAAAAGCTTAGACCTTGCTAAGCTGTTTTAATGAAAGCAATTATAGAATGCTATCTGCATACAGAAGTCCACTACATTCACACAACCTTAAATTTCTCCAATAAACAGTCATGTCAAAATCTACAATTTACTGAAAATACAAAGCCTGTTTTAACAAAAGCAAAAATGTTCCTGTGGTTCAGTAAACCTGTTTTCTAATATGAACAGTTTGCATTCATAAAGACACTAAGCTTGGGACAAGAAAATATTTCCTCGAAGGTCAAAATGAGACAAATTTTTTTAAACATGCAAACACACAGATCTGTTGCCCATTATTTCTCCCTCTCTTATAAAAGACTTACTGGGCTGGAGTAAAGCAGGTAGTTTTACATGTTTGATTATACAATGACCTCTCCCCTCATGCTAAAAACATAACATACAGAACTTTTTGTCAGCTGTTTCTGTCACAAATGCTGCTTCAGTACATTTGAATACTATGCCCTTCAGACTCTCCTGACTGTTGCAACAATCAACTTTCAGAAAGCTTAGAAATACCTACATTTGCCAATTTTCCTTTACAGAAAGTATTGACAAGTTTATAAATCTATGGCAGGGGTATTACAATTATGTTAACATCAACTCATTAACTGAATTCAAAAGATACTTTCATTTTGTAAGGACTCTATGGCTGCTGCCCATTCAATAGCTCTATCAAGGCACTGTACAGTCGTTAAATCTCAAATGTTCTCCAAGATGTGCTGAAGAATATTGTGAACGTGCTTAAGTTGTTAAAAAGCCCTGAGTCAGAACTTCTGTATTTACCACAGGCTTAGCCATAAAAATGGCACATACTAAAGCTTCTGCAGATAACAGTTTCGCTTTGTCAACATGAACAAGTTATGAAATGCACAAGAAGACAACAGTACAAATTCCAACAACTTAGAATGATATAAAACGTATGTTGTGGCAAATCACACTCTACTATTGTACGTTCAATTATACAGTCAGTAAAAAACCTTTGTGATGTTTTCAGACATCAAAACTAATGAAGCAAAACAAAACTGATGTGTTCCCCATCCCTTCCCAAAGACAACAACTAGAGAATAATTCAGTACTTTGACAGAAAAGAGGTAGCACTGCTAAAAGTTAGGCTGTAGTGTGGTTGGGTTGTTTTTTTAATTGAAAATTTGACCCATGCAGCACAAGGAACAAGACAGGCTCTTCAGTTCACCAGCTGCTACTGGAGGAGTAAAATTAAGTTTCTGACAGGTAATTTTGTAGAGGAAGCTTGATTACTAGCTCAAAGCAGCTTCTTCAAACAATTTAGTGTTTACACAAACTGCAATTAATACTGCTAAAAATAATTAGGCATACATACAATGTCACCTTTAGAAAATATCTACACAATATGTACTTTGATTATTTTTAAAAGACCATTTCATGTCTTTAAAAGAAGCTAAAATATCAATTGTAAGACTATGCTAACAAGGCACAAGTACTTGTGCAAATCTGCTATAACTTCACCTAGTCCAAGTTAAGAAGGACACCTCCTAATAAAACTCTCGCATATACAAAGGAACTTGTTTATTCTCTCTTGCCAGTGTAACTTTCAGTATCCACTTCAGCAAAACGGGATTCCTCCAAACTCCAACATAAAAGTACACAGTATTTCAACAAATGGGAAGTAGGAAACAATAACTCAAATTTTTAAAAGTGCTACAGGGGGAAAAAACGTCAAAGCAAATTATATAGAAGTTAACAAGCTACAATTATTTAGGGGAGTCTGTTAGCCTTTTAGGTTGTCTTTATGCTTTAAATCACTGTGTACTTGTGTGATCATTTATATATTTTACTAAATGAAGAACATGAAAGAAGCATTTCACTTTAACATCTGAGCATACCTCGCACCTGAATAGTATGTATTTTTAGGTGCCTCCTTGTTTGTTTCAAAGAAACAAACTGAGGTATTTAATTCAACTTCATTTCAAAACTGCTATTAAGTACTGAGTGATAATCACAATAAACCAAAGTTGCAAGGTTTACATTTTATAATATATTAGAGAAGTGCCTTACTGGTTTTGCTCTCATTTTCACTTTGCTCCCTACTAATAGCGATGATAACGAGATCTGCACTTTCATCTTTTGCTGAAGACAGAGGCACATGACATCCTCAACTTTCCTACTTGTTATGAACCCCTTTGGCTTTCAATTGAGCTTCCGGTTTAATCCTTCTATAATTTGTTACCCCATGCATGTTGCACAGATGATACCAGTCTAAACTGAGCAAATGAACTTCCTAGCTTCCTCAACAACACTAGTTCACCTTCTACATTAGAATCCAAAGACAGTGTATGAATCTAAATATCTATCTCCATAAATTACATGGATTTGCAAACACTTTTCCTCATTATGTTTTTTGAAAGGCAAGCAACGTTTAGCCTTCTCAATACAAGACACAGCTCCTTCACCTGTTAATAAGAGCCCTATATTAATAATCCAAGCATGCTGGTTAGCTTACTTAGTTTTTCTAATTCAGTTGTTTCTCATGGCACCTTACTAGCATCAAGTTGACATACTTTAATTTCAACTGGCACACAACAGTGCCACGAGTCCAATCACAAACTAGTATGCTGTCACACACATCTGGTGTGACTTTTGTATGGACCAGAGCTGCTCCTACAGTGATACCTTCAGTCACTGTCTATTTCTGTAGCACTGTGATGGCATCCAAGTATTAAGAGTGTCATAAACTTAGAGATTTCTCTGTTGAAATGTGAGCCTAACAGAGCACTTACCTATCTATGCTACAATATGTGCCTCAGGAAAACAAGGCATATTTCACATTCAACTCCAGTTTCCCACCCAGGATACTTTCAATAAGTTCTTACTCAGCTAAATTATTCAACTGATGCTAAGTTGGAATACTTTCAAGTAATTCTGGCTTGTTCCAGTGAAAAAGAATTAGAAAAATGCTAACTGCGATACTGAGGTTTCACTTTTAAGCTGTGTTATCAAGAAGAAATCCAACCCTGTCTTTGTGCTGACAACAGTTTAAAAGGTCCCCTTGAAGAATAAATAGGATACAATATTCAAGACGTGTCTACTAGAGCCAGAGGAAACCAAGATACAGATCTCATGCACTACAGGCTGAAATGCAGACTGGATTGTCAAATGTCACATCCTATTATAAAGTTATTTTCAGAGGAAGACTGACAGGAAACTGAAGTCTACTACTGAAAGTTCAGCTGTCAAACATACTACCAAAAAAATCAGACTTAGTGACGTGCATATTAGCCAAATGAAAATTGCAGTGAACACTCAGGTGCACTCAGATCTTAAGTAGAAATAGTGAAATTCTGAACTGAAAAGTTTTCCAAGCTGTTTGAAATGTCAATATTTTAGCATGGGGAACCAAGCATCAAGAAAAGGGAGGGCTATTTCATTTGGCCAAGAAGATTGATACACAGATTATCTGATGACTACTAGCATATAAAATAAAACAGACTACTATGTTGACTCTAGATTGAGACTGTATCCAATGAAAAATTACTGAAAAGAACTTACGAACAATTCAGGATTAAAGGATTAAATCAAAAGGACCAAAGGATCAGGATTAAAGATGGCTATAGAAAGGCTGTGTATTACATTACTTTGCTCTGTTAAAAGCCACTCTCCATACATCTTTTCTAATATATCACTGTAGTTGTTTCCTGAAAAATTAGTCAGTGTTCAGACCTTATTGGTTATAAGTACAGAACTTCACAGCTTACTAGTAACATTCTTCTGACACTTTTGCCAATGTTTCAACAATTCAGGCATATCCAACATAAGCCTCAGAAGTCTGAGATTGATTTATCTGAAGGGATGATAATTGTATGCCTTTACCCTTACTTCCCCTGAACTATTCCTTTTTCCATGTTTTTTACATACACAAGGAGAATTACATGAGAAATTAATCTTAGCTGCAAGTAAGGCACCTAAGTGACTCCAGCATGGATTTCTTTATTGTTCTACAAGAGCACATCCAAATGCAGACTGCACAATGGCAAAGGGCTATATAAACTACGCGCTCAGAGAACTGTCAAATCACTGAGGAGTAAGCACACTTTTTTTTTTAGTTACAAGAGATCCCTAAATCAGCATACTTTCTTTCTTCTAAAAAGATGGAAGGATATGCCTCATAAAAATGTTAATGGTTTTCAGTTCCTGACAGTTGCATTTTAGGGGTCAGGAACACCTCTTCATCACATGGCTCAAATTCACTGCTCAGTCAGCAATATCTTGATTTCTAGTATTACCCAGTAATGTTCACAGGTAAGTTTTGATTCTAACACTCAAATGAATAAGCAATATTAAATCTTCTCTTTTGCTGTTGACACTGCCTGCCTGTAGACAATAAAACTAAGAGATGAAAACTTGCAAAATCTCTGGTTTCTCTTAATTCACAGGTCTAGAACTTTTAAACAGCCACACACACACATTTATATGTGCTCCTCTACAACCAACCAAATTCATTCATCTGCAATGGACAATTGACCCACTGCTCAAATGTTTTCCTTTCCAGTCAAGTTAAAAGCAATTCCATACAAAATTATGTGGCTAGCAGAAGTTCACTTTTTAAATTTGCTTGAACCTGTTTGACTAAAGTGCAGTTTTCAGAACATCATGTTTTTAAACTAGCGTTTTCTATTTACTGTTTCCTTCCCAATACATCCTCAGCAACAAAGGACATAATAAAATTAGAATTACCTTAGCATTGTATTCTGAGGCCTGATCTTATGGAAACTGTGTAACTTTTATTACTGTGTATACATTTTGTATCTATTTTGCATTATTTATATTTCAAGACAAATTATTGTGAATCTTAACTGTCACAGGAAATTCCAACATTCTCCAGAAAAGAATAAAACAAAAAAATCCTAAATTGATATTACCTGACAAAATAAAAGAAAAAACCAAAGCCTTACATAACTTGACACCTGATACATACATGAAAAACATGAACAAAACCAAAATAAGATTGTCCCTTTAAACTTTAAGGGTAAGAAGAAGACAAAGAAAATGAAAAAAAGACTGCTTTAAATTAGCTTCAGACTCAGATGTTTTGTAAGAGTAAAGCTAAAAGCTGACTGTTCAAATACTGTTCTTTTATTTGGTGGGTTTACAGTCTTCAAACAATTACCGTGTAATGAGCCTGTGCTACAGTATTAGAAATGTTTTCATTAAAACCCTTCGCTGCCTTTCAAACTGATGGAGACTTAAAGTCATCAAAATGTCCTTACTATTTTTTTCACAGGCTAGTAGAAGACACTAGTTCCACTACTTAATACAAAAGGATCCTTCGTTCAATGGCCTTTCGGCAAATAGGGCATTCGCTCATTCGGTCTCCGCAAAGCTGACACGTCCCGTGGCCACAGAGAAAGATCATGTTCTTCAGACGATCCAAACAAACAGGGCACATGGTCTGGAAAAGATTTTTGACAGGTTACACAGTCAATGGCAGCAGTGTCACAGCATCGAATATGCAATATATAAATTACTGAAATTTAACAATAAAAATGCCATCTTAAATATGGCAGACCACAGACACAGCGTAACTCAGCCACTAACCTGAAAACTAAACATACATATATGTTCTTAAATCACATTTTTACTTCTCGTTGACTTAAAATCATCTTTTCCTACCCTATCATGACAGAAAAATCTATGTAGCTTATTTCCAAATACGATCACTTCAAGTAAGACAATCCAGTAGGCTGACATGACATTTTCAACATCATTACCCAAGTTTGCAATATTAATACATTATGCAGCAACGTTTCCCTTTGTATCATGTCATTTTCCAGGGAACAAACAACACAAACAGCTTTATGTGATCTAGTAATGATTTAGCAGGTTGTTTTCAGGCTACCTAGCCATTCATATACTTACCTTTAAACACCAAGCATGTGGAAGTAATAAAAACGCTGCATAAACAAAATTTATGTAAAGATTCAATACTTGTAATTCCAGCCTTTGTTCATGGAAGTTATCTAGATTTTCAACCAAAAGAATAGTTCAAGTTTCAAATTAAGAACAATTTAATAAATCTGTGACCTTCAGTCATAACAGTAGCACAGCAAACTTTTAAAAGCAGTTTTAATTGCTGAACATTAGTGTGACAGCCAATGCCCAAAAATTATACCCTGAAGTTCTTCAACGGCAAAGTTCATTTTGTACCAAGCCACTAAGGAACAAAGTCCTTCACCTTTTGCCACATGCAGAAATTGAAGTTTTGGTAAGGCATGTTCCTTCACCATTAAACAAATTGCAGCCATATTAGAATTTCATTTATAACAATTTATCAAAGGTTAGTAAATGAATAGATTTTATAACAGATGATAACTGTTAAGCCCACTCTATAGTCCAACAAATCATATCTAAGATGTCTTCAGATCTGAGACACACTACTCACATCTAACAGTTATAAATGTAGATATAATATCTAATATGATATACTGACACGGCTCATATTTCAAATGCAAATTTATTTTATCACCTCCTTGCACCTGTGTCTTGTTTCCTTACTCATCATTGGGGGTTTACTTTACTTTGTTTAACGCATGAGAAAGAATCCATAGCAGGAACCCTATTCAGTACAACCTTAAAGCATACTCGGAATCAACAGGTATTAATTCCTAGAATAGAAAGTTTAAGACAAAAAAAAAATTTAACCACCAGTCTGCCCCTACAAAGTTGGGATGGAATTTGTCCAAATGCCTATTTTAATCTTCAGGATACCAGTCTAACAGGCCAGTAGGAATGTAAAACTTCTAGAAAAAACCATATGTGAATTTATACTTAAAAAAAACCCCTCAGTTTTCTCAAAAATGCTGCGTTCCAGCTTTGCCAGAATTTGCATAGTATTATAACAAAACCTAAATCTTATATTCGGAAAAAACTTAAGAGCTTTTATTCTATGTTTTTAGCTTAATTATTTGCTTTCGTGCCTAAATACAATGTCAGAATTACTGAAGTTAGAAGGGTCTGTTTCTCTCCAAATGCCACACCATCATTTGGTAATGAAAACATCTACCAAGGGACTCAGAAATAAAAAAAAATGAAATCTGTTCAAACGTCATTACTTTTGATGATGTTAGCAAAGCACAGAGTTCCTAACATTTTCATTTAAAAGATCCTTTCTGCAATTGTATGCAGCATTAGCAAATTGCACAATTTCTCCTCCTTAGTGCAAATGCAGAGTATTTAAAATACATTAGCTGTTTGATTTCTTAGTAAGATACTATTTTAACTTTTGTTACCTCATACAGTAGGAGAATTCAGCTGGCAGGAGCAACAAAACTTCCTGTTTGCTATGCAATTCTATTCTGACAACTATTTTCTTGATTAGATCAGCAGTTTCCCAGTGAGATACAAGCCCAAATAACTGAGTTTCATCCAACTTTCAAGGAGCAAACATTACATAATCTCCAGCTTAGATGCACTTCTACAGTGGAATAAAGTTCACTTATGCCTTATACCTAATTTGCACCACAGAGGCAGGAAATCACCAGTATCTGCTTCTACTGAGCTTTTAGTTTATGACAATGTTCTCTGTATGAAAACATCCACTACTTTTTTTATCTCCATGAAACACCTGACTCTCATTTTCAAAGAAAAACAAATGGTATAAAAAGTCACTGTACCTGTGCTATGTGAGAATTACTTATTTGGATAAGCAAAAGTGCTCATCTTACCTTTAAGTGTAAGTGGGTTTGCAATCCGAATCAATTTTTAATGCTAACAAGGTTTTTTAAACTGCTTCAAGTATCAATTCCTCATTACTAAAAGCAGTTTTGCCAACAATATAGAGGTGCACAGTGACAAAATAAATTTATTTTTAGGAAGAAGGAAAGTGATGTAAGTATGGTGAAGGAACATACAAAAGTTACTAGACAGATGATGGTGATTATGTATGAAATGGAGTGAAGGTATTGCAATTACAGTCAAAAGGGTTCACATTCAGGGAATTCCTGAAGAATGGTCTGGTCATCAGATGTGGGAGATTCTGTTGACATCAGCATCACTTCTGCTTGGCACCAGAAAAGGTTTTAAAAGCTTGCTGCACTAACATATTAGATTATCATTGAAGGTATGAGTTGAAACATAGGATTATACCTGCTGAAAGAGAACAAATTAATTTTATGTACAAAATTACCAATGTAATGTGAAAACTGAACTGTTAAAGAACAAACTGAAATAACATACGACTACAGAGAAATGCTGTGCACGCTTCAAGCACAAATTTAATAGATGATATGACTATTTTTAATCAAATCCAACTTACTACTTGCAAGTATGATACACAACCTGTCCTGTCACAAGACTAAGCAAAAAAGACACTAAAGAAAACATGAAGTCTCAAGACAAGATGCACACAACCACCACCACAATCATTTCCTTCTAGTCAGTGGAATTGAACAATCTTCAGTTTTACACTGATTTAAAGTAAATTGTTGGACAGAAGGACATTTCAAAGTAAAAGAATGCACTTAAATTCTCAAAGCATTCCAGTATTAGATCTTACTACTGCAAATATGACAACCAGAAAATACAAGTAGAAAGAGACACATATAAAAGTAATTACTGTCTTCTACCTAATACAGTAGAACTTTCTGATATTAGAAAGTTTCTGGCTAACAAATCACAAAGGTAAGGCAAAATTGTTAAGAATAAAAGAGCACCTAAATAAAACTGAAAAAAAACTAAGATCACATCGAACCAAAAAGAAAAACTGTAATTGAAAGTAGTTTTTCCTTTATGTCCCTACACATAAGACTATTATAATACCTAAAAAGAACTTCAGTATTTTATAAACTCCTAAAATCAAGTAACCAGGAAAGAAAAACATACATGTGAAGAAAACAGATTACCTGCATTTAAGCATTCATTTGCATATTTTGCATGCATAATTTTAAATTACGTTCTTTTCATCCCATGTTAACAAGTAAAACAGAAGCTAAATAGTAGGTCTAAGACATCAGAGATATCAAGGAACTCCAAATGTTTTTGTCAGGAAGAACATGCATCTTTCAAATGACAATTTTGAAGCCTCATATTCTTTCACAGACACAAACTACAAAGGACTTTGTTTTGAATTGGATATTTCTATTACTGGGGTGTGGACCAAGCCTCCATATCGCAGGAACAGCTTTTCACAGATGCGCCACTGACTTCACAGCATCTCAGCTCTCAAATTTAATGCCTTTAGAGGTACGTGCCCTAAAACTGGCTACCTAAACTGGCTATGTCAGCTTTCAAAAACATGAACAGCTGACAGCAACAACTACCAGGACTAGATGAGATGCTGCCATCACTTAAGTATTACTGACTGCTGTAAGCCTACAAGACAAATAGGCAAGTAATACAGTAATACACTCCTGCTTCCTGACTCCATGAAAAGTTTCTTCCAAATATGTTATACACAGGGAAGCTTAAAAATACATTCTTAGGGTTGTAAGAAAGTAAGTTCATACGATAGCCAGATACTCCAGATCCTTTACTGCTGAAAAATCTCAAAATCAAGTTTTTGTTTATTCAAACAAAAAAGCAAGGAGACTGTTTAGTAATATAACACTGGAAAGTTCTTCATGTAGACAACTACTTAAGCCCTTCTAATGGACCTAGACTTACAAATGTAAAAAATTTTAGAAGGTAAGTGTCAGTTACCTGAAACAATTCTTTTGTTGTTGTTTTTCATGGGGTTTCTGAATTGTGTGTAATTAACCAATAAATAATCAATACAATCTTACAGCCAATATGTATAAATTTCCTCCTGTAAACACTATGAATAATTACAAAAGACAAATCTTATAATTTACATTTCAAATATTCAAGTTACATGTGCAGTACTTTTCAAAGGTTTTAATTTTGCAACCACAAAATGTTCTGAAGAGTAAATAAACTACAGTGTCTTCATAAAACAGGTAACTGCCAGCCATTGTTTGAAGTCAGTTCATGAACAGACAAGTAAATATTCATGTAGATACAAGAAGATCTACTTTTATTACTGTTCTGTGAAACCAGTTTCTGCTGTACCTATACACCCAGGTCAGCTAAACAGGCAGAGAATATCCTGACTAGGCAGAGCATCCCTGTTTAGTTACCCCAACACAGATGCTCTAATAGATGGATGGATTCAAACATGGTCACTTGATGTGTCTTTTTTTAAAACCTGCATATAGAAGACATACAAACCAGATCACAAAAAATATTGGCTATTTAAAATTTAAGAACTGAAACTCTCAACATGTCACATTGTTTTAAGTAACAGAAGATGCATTGGCTTTATCAATTACTTTAGTGATATATGAAAGTTTTATCAAGCACTTTTACCTGTTCCTTGATGTCTTGTAACTGTTGCTGCAGCTTCTGTACATCCGCATTGACATTGGTGTTGTCTTTGTCTTTCTGCAAAACTGGAATGTTACCACTTGCTGTAATTTAAATAAAATAAATATATGAAATTATGCATCAATCTATTGAAACAGGAATAGTTATTTCCAGTGTACCAACTACAAATTTTCAATTATCTGAAATAATGTTAGTCAATCAGATTCACTATAACAAAGCTGCAGCTCAATTCATGAAGACCTTCTTTGAGCTTAATGGTAACACTTCTCTGACAAGTACTACCTCAATAATGATGCTCGAAGTGCCTGTAAGCCCCTTTAATTTTCTTAGAGTTCTTATTTGACAGTATACTTGCTGTAGGAATTTTTTTTACACACGTAAAAAATAAATCCAAATCCTTTCACACTGAAAAGGCATTTCATCCAGAGCCAAATCTATGTGGTGTTCAAAACTGCACAAACAGTTTGTTCAAAATTTGAGCAAGCTAAGTTAATATTCCAGGAAGCAATGTTACTTTAAGAAACAGAAAAACAGAAGTATTGCAAACAACGAATAAAACTTATGATTTTAAGGATTATTCTTACATTTATCTATTTAGGAACAGTATGACAAGAAGGACCTCATATTCCAATTCACAAAAATGCAATCCAAACACTGCATATCATACATATACACACAGATTAAATACAAATAATTCACAGAAGTTATTCAGAGAAGTCCCAGGAAGTCTAAAAACTAGTCCACACAGAGGATGTAAAACTCAGTAATCTGTCATGAAAGTTTCTCATACCTAGCATTCCTTTAGCAGTCAGAATTACAGAAGGAAAAAAATAAATACATTTATTCGCTTATTTGCACAATTACAAATAAACTTAAGCTTTTGCTTCATAGGACATTTAATAAATAGCCAAGAAGTCATATGTTTCAGCTTCTATTCTGGATACTGGAAGCAATCCTTTAGTGTAAAGACTGGTGTCATCTGCTGCTACCAATGTAGGAAGCAGTACAAACAAATTGATACCTGGCTTAAGGCTGTTTTAATTAAACTCTTCTTTAAAGAAAGGAAAGATTTACATCATTTTAAGAATGAGAGTAAGAAGTTGGTATATTTCACAGGAATGTGAAAAGAGTATGGGGTTTGGACTCACAAATATCATCAGTGGTATCTTCTGCACCTTTCCCTCCACAGCACATTATGAAAGGCACTCTTCGCTCAACCACTGCCCGACATTGTACACATTTCTTCATCAAGCTTGCACAATCTGAGAGGACAGAGAAACAAATCAACTCTGGATCCTGCTATCTCCTTTTTCTTCCTTCCTATCTATGAACTTGTTTAGTCACAGTAACTATATAGCAAAGGCACAGTAGATGTTTATAATACAAGTAACTACTTGTGTTCATTTTAACATATTTTCTGCAATTCACATTTATAAACAGTGTCCTGTTTGGGATTCAAAATAAACCTATTACATTTACCTTCTTTTAACATGTTTTAAGTAAGCAGGTTCTTCCTTCTCCAAATGTCTATGTTTCTTTTGACTTTGTAATTCTTATGGAAAAGTCACGCACGTTTGAAACTAGAACTTCCAAGAATGTCTTGACTACCTGCTTTTTCCTTTAGAACAAAAGATCTTACTGTCTTAATACTGCAGGGGAAAACAGGTATAGCTCTTTATCTTAAAAGAATAAACCTTTATCTTCTGATATAAACCTAGAAACAAGGTTGTAATTCTTCTACAAAAGGCAAATGATTGTCTCATAAATGCTGAAAGTTATTTTGAATAGAGTAGGTCTTAAAAATACACAAATTGGAAGACTCTCTCTCAATCTGCTTGAACAAAATGTCCAGAAAACAATCTGGAAAGAAATCATCTACATCTGTTAAACCTTTTACTGCCCTCATTACAGCTTAGGCTTGGTGATGTGCATTTCACTGCTGAAATCCTTCACCACGGCCATCAATCTTTTTGCTGTCCTCTTCCTGGGAAGCTACCAAAAAGAACTTCTCTCATCATCTTTCAACTGCAGACAGTGAAAGAGGCCAGTTCAGGAAAACTGTAAAGTTAGTGATTCAACATCAGGTCTCTCAACCAGAACAGAAGAAACCAGACTTTAGCAAGACCAAGCAAGCAGTTACTTATGGGAATGATTACCTTCCCTCTTATACAGATCCTCAGTAACAATGACTAATGCCTTGTGACAAGATAATGGCTGTATTTTCAACCACATATTTTAAAAAAAAATTTCTGGAGATCTCCTGTCTTTTTTTTTGCTACATGAGGTAAATCAGAATGAATCCTAACTGACGCTCTTTACAAAGATGTATGACGTGTCTGTTAAGGAAGAATATAACCCTTGTGCAAATCTGTGGATTAGCAATGAAGCATATTTAATATTTATTTCCAATATTCTTTTAAAACACCATTTACACATCTGAAGGCCCTAAAAAAGCTGCAATAACACAATAAAATTAAATTATTTCAGAAGCTTTAACAATATACCGCAGACTTCTATAATCTGAACAAGCCTACTCACAATTAAATAGTTCAGATGGAAGAGCATCTGTTCTTTGAATTTCTGAAAATCTACATTTGTCCTTCAATTATTTCACTACTAGAATGCCAAATAATGCCAAAATTCCGACTATCACACCGGACTATCAAGTAAATTTGATCTGAAGTCTGATTACTAATAAGCTTTTAGTAATCTGATTAAAAATGTTCTGTTTCGAGGTTACTTTAAAAAGAATTTCCTGTCAAGTTTACTTACTCTCACAAGCACACATATGACCACAAGGCTGGAAAAGTACTGCTGCTTTTTTATCTGAACATACTACACACTCTTCAATCTGTAAAAAAACCCAAACATAAACACATGTATGAGAATTTTATCTTCATGGGTTTCTACAGATCAGAAAATCTGTGTGTGGAACATGAGGTTTTTTGAGGGTTATTTTAATGGCCAAAAAGCAACAGAAGGACAAGACTTGGTGATTATGTGGAATAAAAGAATACTCAAACAGAAAAGAAAGGAGGATGCACCCATATAGTCACAAATACTTGGGAGCAAACACTTGAGAAGCCTGAGGACCTTACTGGGACTAGGTCCCCAAAACAGAGCATGACTGGTTGATACTCTGAAGAAGACAGCATAATCAAATTCATTATTTCAAAGACAGAGAAAGTGAAAGCTGAAAGTAATTATTAACTTCAGAAAGAAGCTCATATTTACTAATGCAGTTTAAAGGCAAATCATCTTTCCCAAGTAGCCCTAGAGAACAAAAGATCTCAGAAGAACTGAGTATTACTGAAGGAAATTATACATAAGGAAAAGCAGCTATTTATCTTAACATGGAGAAAAGGTGGGAAATCTATTTACATAAAGCATTCTCAGGTGACTGTATTAGGAACTCTGAGGACCTGAACAATAAAGACATTGCAAGGTGGGAAGAGAACAAGGGGCAGGTGGGACATGAGTACAGGTAAACAGGTAAGAGTAACATACATGTTGGGACAAGGTATCATTACAATGCAAAATTAATTCCATCCTGTGGGCCATATGTAATGCAAAATACTACTTAAAATATACTACACTTCTCCTTGACCTCTTTTTTTACTTTCCCATTAAAAACAGTAAGAGAACTAATAAACTTTGGGATTTTTTACCTTCGTCCTAGACTGAACTTGTTCTTTACAGATGAGGCATTTTTTCACTCGTGGTGAGCACAGGGAACATGTGGCAATATGTCCACATGGGCCAAACAGGGTATCTCTCTTCATGTCTGAACACACCATGCATTCTTCTAAGGTTTCAGAATCATTGTTGATCATAGATGGACTTCGGGAACCAACCTGACCACTACAAAGAAACCTTGCAGTCAAACTTACTTTTAAGAATTTTTAAAAGTGGCTGTTTATCTATATGCTCCTATGCATTTCAGCATCAGCCTATCATCATAAAGCAATTCAAACAGCATTTTCCCAAATGTACAGCTGAATCCAGAGAGCAAGGTCACACACTCAGATAAGACACTGTACAGAAACAGGCCACACAAGTTAGAACAGCATCTTGTGAACATAAAAAAAACCCCTTCCCTCCCATCCTAAGAGTTTATTTTTATTAATAGAGATGTACCCAGTAGATTCAGAACACACCTTAATAATTAATATACTTTCAATATACAATATACTTTACAGGCTCATAAAAGAACCCTCAAACTCTTGCAGTGAATGAACTTCGGATCTTTGTCCTATGCTGCTGCTCACCCAGCAGAGGGAGCGCGTGTTGAATCTAAGCAGCTCATCCGCACAGCCCTCACAAACCCATAAAAGGTGGCGAGAAAGAACAGCCACGGGGATAAGGCCAAGAGAGTTGGACAGACATAGACAGAAAGACTCTGAAGAAAACAAGCACATTACACACCAGGGCAGCATCAACAAAAACAGTCTCTCTTCATGACATTTTGAAAGTACAGTTTGGATTTCCATACAGCAGTTAAGGAGGAGAATCATGTAAAGCAACAGCAGGAACACAACCAGGACAAGTAGCAAGCTGAAACTTCTCGTGCACTTGGTAATATGACATTTCACTGAAATCAGAATTCCTAGAGAGGCGCTTTGGAGACATCAGAACTACCTCTTCTCTTTTTATGGAATCACACAATCATTCACGTTGACAGGTACTCAGGAGGTCATCCACTCAAAGAAAGATCAATGCTGAATTAACACCAGCTTACACCAGGCAGTCTTTAAACCTTGCATGGACAGAGATTTCATAGCCTCACTGGTCAACCCATCCTTATGGTTAGTCACTCTTTTAGTGATTTCTACACAAGCCCCCTTTTCTGGGATGGTATGAAGTTCCACCAGCCTCCACCTGCATGTTGCCACCCTCCTGCTCTCCTCCCTCCCATATTAACATGTATGAAAGTCCTGTAAAACTTGTGTAAGTATCAACTAATGAATTTGTAAACAGCATTCAATGTATAAAGAATTAATTAAAACATACAAGCTTTTTCTTGACTTTCAACACTATTGTTAATAAAGGGACAATGTTTTAAATACATCAATTAACCTACAGAAAGCAGAGATTTGGAAACTGTCTATTTTATGAATATACAAACCTGACTTTTTCTTTGTGACATTTAGCCAATGCTTTGCAGAGACTAGGATCAGGACAGAGATCAAGAGGAGACTGACCCTTCTTATTACGAATGCTGAGGTCAGCTCCGTTAGCTGCCAGGAAGCAGGCAATAGATGCTGCGCTCTTCTTCTCTGCTCCTTGAGTGCCAAGTCCCATTATTAACTGAAAGAAAACAAATACGTAAGCAATTTGAGACACTCTAAACAGTTAGGAATAGTCTGGGCTCAAGGAAAACTACTTGACATGCACACACGCACACATACAGACACATAAATCTGCAAGCTAAAGGAAGCGTCTTTAGAACTAAATATTGAAACAATTATACGCTTGCCTAATTTTGAGTCAGCTATTACTCAGCTTTCCTTTAAGGAAAAATTCGGTGAGGAATACTTCAAATATTGAAGTATTCAATCTCCTGCAGACCTCTATTTACTTGTGGTTAACCTTCTCCATAAGAAACCGTGAAGTCCCAGCAGGTATATTCAAAATACAGCTGAAGAATATTGAAAATGCTGAGTTCAGACAAATGCTACCACCACCACCACACCTGGACTGAAAACATAGCTGGCCAGTGAAGTGAACACACACTTACTTTTAGTCTAGTGAGTGAAGCACCTGCCCAAGAAAGACTTAGTATCAGTTGCCTCCTCAGCCTGGATGGATTTAATTTCACGTATCTGTCCTCCTGCCCTAGTCATGTAATGCTACTTTGGCCTTTTACAACTTGTACTGTATTTCTGTATTGGCCTACCTATTACTCACAATTCACAGGGTCAGGTAGAAAAATTAAGATAGAAAGCTCACTACCATAGACTAGCAAGGAGAGGATTCACCTGCTCTGGAGCATTTTGGGCCTGCTCCATCTTTTACATTTCAGCCAGATATTAGGCTGCTGCCACATAAAATTATAATAAAAAAGTTTTCACCTCTTCTCTGAGGGAATTTCATCTCCACATCACTTAGATTTGTTAGTTAGGCAGAAATTTTCTACACAAAAAAAATGACTAAGAGTTTGATCGAGCTAAAATAGAAGGTACTGGTCAATCACAATTTTTTTTACATGTTAGAACATTTTTAGTTGACCAGAGACAGAATTACAATGGGATTTTGTTTGTTGTGGCATCTTCCTCCTTGCCCCTTTTTTAAAGTCTAACAGAAATAAACCCAAGTTTTAATTGCTGTGTCGGTTTTTTTTAAAACCAAGGACACAGCTCAAATTTAACTAGAAAAAACCCAAACTTATTCTCTAAAACCTAAAATCTCCCAAAACTATAATTTCAAAAAGCAGTACAAAAAAACACACAAATGAACAAAAAACCCACAGCAAAGCACTTCTGTTAAAAACTCAAAACACAACTCTAGTTTCATTGTGGACACCACTAATGAGATGGGCAACATCTACTTATGAAATGCTGAATTGGAGAAGAAGTATTTATCACAATTAAATACATGCACAAATTATTTTGTCCACCTCTCTGAGAGTCCATTTCAGATCATGTAAACAACTAAGCTGTAATTGCCTTATTTCACTTAAAAGGAAGCAAGCATTTTCTTACATACGCCAGTCATACTTTATATTTCTTTTAAAAGTATATTTCAGTGAGTTAATTAAATAAACAGTGTGAAAAACATTTGTTGTACAGTGGAATTATGCTTTTGAACAAAGGCTTTTTAACAAAGTTGGTGAGGGTTTTTTGAAAGAAATGCAAAACCACTCACAGTTAAATTAGAAAAAATATTATGACATTGATAATTAATGATTCAGCAAACCTGATCTAGTGTTAGGTAGTGTATCTTTAATACTTGAAGAAAAAAATAGTTGTTCATTTTTCTCAATCCTGGTCACTCCAGAATTTCATTTCTTCTTTGCCTTTCAGCAAAACTATAAACTTTCACCTTTTGATATGGTGTTCACACAGCTTTTTGGGTGTGAGTTTTTCTTTTTTGAACAAAACATTTAGACCTTTATTACCTGGAATTTGTTTGACTATTTGTTTCCTACAGCACAATTTCTGAAATGAACTGTCAGAAAGATAGGTAAGAATAAATATGTGAAGATTAACATTGCCTTATCACAACAGAAGAAATTTTCTGACTGTTATAGAAGCAGCCAAACAAAGCTACAAAGACATGCAGTAAGTTGAATCACAGAAAACACAATTTTAGTCTTATTCTGTACTGTAATACTGTTTATTTGTTTCCTAAAAAGCTACTTCTGATTTTGTAGCAGCCACACATGTTCACTATAGAAGACAGATGTGTAGAAATATTTTTAACTAAATAACGCATATTTTTCTTTAAAATTTACGACATATGAGAAGTCACACAGAACAATATATTTTTGCCTACATTGCAGTCTAATGCAGAACATCTACATAAACTTATACTAGCAAAAAAACAGTCCAACAGTACAGAACAAGACAAACTAGACAAAAAGACAAACTTACAGGGGAAAAAAAAAAAGAATAAATAAATGCATTTTATTTACTGTGTTCTTTGATGGCTCCCAAGCAGTATCTACCTTGCCCACATCTTGCATGTCTTGAAGCTGGCGGAGCTGTGACAGGGTGTGGTGTCTCAAGGCCTCATGCAGGGGAGTATCCCCATCTTTATCCTGAATATCCAGCTTCGCACCTGCACGGACTAAGAGCTGAAACGATAGAGAACCCAATTTCAAAATAAAAACCCTCTTATTTATTCCTTTTAAAACTAATTTCAGCGAAACTACAGTTTAGGATGCTCTAGGAGGTCCAAAAGGAGGTCCTTTTATCTTGTTACAATTCACAGTTGAGTTTATTTACACTGATTGTCCATACTTGGGAGTTCAGCCCTCAACTAAAGCATTTATCTCTTTCAAATACTATGTTTAATTCAGCAGAAGCTTAATGCTTGCCTGTGATCTGAGGGAGCATACCAGAGATGCTAATTTAGAGGATTTTTTCTACTGTCCAAAACATTTAAAGCTTGCCTACCTACAAAGTAATGTTACAGCAATATATTAGAAACAGAACTAGTGGGTAATACTTTAGATACGTATATATTCTTCATTATTAGGTTTCACTGACCTCAAAAATCACTACTTTCACACACTACTTCCACACTTAACTTTACAATGTAATTTACAGTGTCCTTCCATTAGTAAAGTAGTTAAGCATGTGCTTAAATTTATCCTTATTGAACAGAAGACATAAAAAACACTGACACTATTAAATACTCAGAACATTTTGGAAATAATGAACCGTAAGATCTGTCTTCAAGGCTCATTTTAGACACACATTCCAGATCACACAACTTGAAAAGAAAGGACAAGGCTGAACAGGCCCTCCTATTTGTACTGCCTTAACATACAGCCCTTCCATAATTCAGTGCACCAGAACTTTATTAAATATACTGTAAACAAAACAAATCAACACCTGCTGACAAGTAACAACTGCCCCTAAGAATTACAGCCTTTGTGGCTATTCAGAAACCTGTAGATAGCAGCTGAGGTTTTAACTTCAGTTTTGAGCTTTTCATAGAATCATAAAACCATTCAGTTTGGAAAAGACCCTTGGCATCACCGAATCCAACCATCATCCTGACCCTACAAAGTGCTCCCCTAAACCATATCCAACAACACCACATCCAAACAACCCTTGAACACATCCAGGGATGGTGACTCAACCACCTCCCTGGGCAGCCTATTCCAGTGTCTAACCACTCTTTCTGTGAAAAAAGTCTTCCTAATGTCCAGTCTAAACTTCCCCTGTTGCAGCTTGAAGCCATTTCCTCTTGTTCTGTTGCCAATTGCCTGTGAAAAGAGACCAGTACCAACCTCTCTACAATGACCTTTCAGGTAGTTGTAGAGAGTGATGAGGCCTCCTCTCAGCCTCCTCTTCCCAAAACTAAACAATCCCAGCTCCTTCAAGTGTTCGTCCTAAGATTCATTCTCTAGGCCCTTCACCAGTTCTACTGCCCTCTTCTGTACTTGCTCCAGCACTTCGATATCTCTCTTGAATTGAGGTGCCCAAAACTGGACACAATAATACTCCAGGTGTGACCTCACCAGTGCTGAGGACAGGGGGACAATCACCTCTCTACTTCTGCTGGTCACACTATTTCTAATACAAGCCAGGATGCCATTGGCTTTCTTGGCCACCTGGGCACACTGCTGGCTCATGTCCAGCTGCTTGTCAATTAGAACACCCAGGTCCTTTCCTGCCAGACACTTTCCAGCCACATTTCCCCAAGCCTGGAGCATTGCATGGGGTTGTGGTGGCCCAAGTGCAGGACCTGGCACTTGGCCTTGTTGAAGCCCAGACCATTAACATGAGCACAACGATCTCATCTATCCAAGTCTCTCTGTAGAGTATCCCTATCCTCATGCAGATCAACACTCCTGCCTAGCTTGGTGTCATCTGCAAACTTACTGATAATACACTCTATGTCCTTATCAAGATCATAAATAAAGATGTTAAACAGAAATGGTCCCAACACTGAGCCCTGAGGAACACCACTTGTGACTGGCCCCAGCTGGATTTGACTCCATTGACCACCACTCTTTGGGCCCAACTGTCCAGCCAGTGCTTGATCCAACAGATCGTGTGCTCATCCAGGCCACGAGCGGCCAGGTTTTAATAAGAGTTCTATGGGGAACTGTGCCAAATGCTTTTTGGAGGTCCAGATAGACAATATCCACAGACTTTCCCTCGTCCAATAGCTGGGTCATCAGAATACAAATGATCGGGTTCGTCAGGCAGGACCTGCCTTTCATAAACCCATGATGACTGGGCCTGATCCCCTGGTTATCCTCTATATGTCTTCTAATAACACTCAAGATGATCTGCTCCATGACCTTCCCTGGTACCAAGGTCAGACTGACAGGTCTGTAGTTTCCCAGATCGTCCTTTCTGCCTTTCTTATAGATGGGTGTTACATTTGCTAACCTCTAGTCCATTGGGACCTCTCCAGTTAGCCAGGACTTCAGGTAAACAATGGAAAGTGGCCTGGCGATCACATCTGCCAACTCCTTCAGCACCCCTGTATGTAGCCCATCTGGTCCCATAGACCTGTGTGTGTCTAAGTGGTGTAGTAGGTCTCTGACCACTTCCTCTTTACTTGTGATGACCTCATTCTGCATCTCCTCCCCTTCTCCTAGCTTATGTGGCTCTATATCCATGGAGCAGCCAGTTCCACTGCTAAAGACTGAGGCAAAGTAGGTGTTGAGCACCTCAGCCTTTTCCTCATCCTTTGTTACTAAGATTCCCTTTGCATCCAATAAAGGATGGAGATTTTCCCGAATCCTCCTTTTGCTGTTAATAAACTTATAGAAACATTTTTTATTATCCCTGATAGCTGTAGCTAGTTTGAGCTCTAGCTGTGCTTTGGCTCTCCTAATTTTCATTCTGCATAGGTTCACTTCATCTTTATAGACTTCCTAAGTGACCTGTCCACTCTTCTGCTACTCTGCAAAATTCAGATTAGCAGCACAGACAAGGAGCACAGTCTAGAAATAGGAATACATAAAGGGGGATATCTCCCTTCAGAATCCACGTGCTTGCAAGGATATCAGCTTCTAAGACCCAAAGAATCTGAAGACACTAGAAAAGGCTGAAAGGAAAATAGCCTAAAAGGAAATCAGAACCTCATTTTCAAGGAAACACCTTCCTGTAACTGAATACAGCTCAACATTTTCCCTAACCTTTTCTTCCACAGGTGAAACCAATAAAATGAGCTAATAGTTGCAACAGTTGCCCCCATTTTCTTCTGTTCTCTAAATGGACTTATTCTGGCCCCATTTTTCTTTCTCCTATTAATCTTTTGTGTCTGCCACTAGCTGTTTACTGCTTAAAGAGTTTCTCCTGAATGAAAAACTGTAAGAGAACTCTTTTCAGAGTTCCTGGCAAATTCATTGAAATTCAAAGACTTCGAAGAGAAAAAAAAAAAAAAGGTAAATCACCATCCTTTGTCATGGCAGCAGAGCTTTTAAAAGAACTCTGCTACCTTTGACCACTATTCCACGGATGCCTGAGGGTACAACCCAGCCTGGAAGGTACCCAATAGGAATTAATTTTGAAATACAGAGCCAACATGGCATGGCTGCACGAGTTATTTTAGGACTTCTCAAAGCTAATCCAACTCTGAAGTACAGATACTCCACAGGGTCATTCACTTAAACATTCCCTAATATAAGCATGTCAGTCCAATGCATGTACTAGCACTTATACAAGCCTACCTTCCTGTGCATTAGTATTGTATTTCCAGGTACCGTGTCAGTTCCAGAAGGGCACAAGAGCTCACCAAATACAGCTGTCAAATAACTTGCAGGAAGCAAATGACACTGACTCTAGGAAACCATTCTTTTGGTGGCAAGCAGTTCCATATATAGGATCGTATCACATGTTTCACTGTAACAGGATCAGCTCTGGGAGATGGACAGACTTTATGGCAAAATAACACTAAACTGAACCACAAGCATACTCCTGCATAGGGGGTGCAGTTCTCTGTAGATCTGAGTTAAGAGGCAGTTTTTAATATCAGATGACTCTCTCTACAAATAAAAAAAAAATTACACAGAGGGCCAAGGCCAGTTGATGTATTCACTCATAAGGAACACCTACAGCAGGGAGTGCCCCCTCTGAGCCTCAACAGCCCACATGAGCAATCTACACGCTAAGTCACACTGATCCCCTATGGACAGTGCACACAGGCGTTGATGTATTCACTCATAAGGAACACCTACAGCAGGGAGTGCCCCCTCTGAGCCTCAACAGCCCACATGAGCAATCTACACGCTAAGTCACACTGATCCCCTATGGACAGTGCACACAGGCCAGAACTGATAAGTGGTGCCAGACTCCCATTTCCTGTGCCAGTAATAAAGTTTTGTTAAATTGAACTATTAACTTTTGCAATCATGCAAGCAAAAAACCCTATCAATAGCATTATTTTCACTAGTAAAGTACTTCTGTTACTGCTTATAGCTATCACAAGCTCAGAACAGAGAAAGTTACATACCCAAAAGACTGAAAAGTAGTTAAACTTGTAAAAAGGTGTTTCACTTTTCTTAAGTTTGCAAAAGCTATGAGCAAAAATAATTACTCATACAGCAAGAGGCATAAAAAATGCTATTTGTAAGTCCCATTACAGGACCACAAAGCTCAGATCAGTAACAGAGGAACACATTCTCCCTTACTCAACAAGGAGGGATGCTGGAATTGCCAACCATGTAAAAGAAACCATAATATACACGTCCAAAAAGTGAGCATTCCTAAAACGTCCTTCACATTTCTGACTAACCTTCTGGGCAAGTTGGCAGGTTTCTGAATCAATCATACAAACATTCAATAGATACATGCTGTTAATTATTTTTGTAAGTGTTGATGAAATACCCATGTCTTAACAGCTACAATCGGCTTGAGCCAGGTATTATTAACCATGTGGTTACTGCTAATAAGTAACTTACCCTAACAATTTGCGTATGCTGTCGTTCAACGGCAAGGTGCAAAGCAGTCTGCTGGTTAACATTCTGGATATCCAGGTTAGCATTGCCCTGAAAGATATTCAAAGCATTAGAGCATTATCATCCCAGCAATTAATCTATAGGCAAGGCAGACCGTTAGGGCACTGAATAAAATCCTGAATGTGATTCCTAGTTTGGAAATTTGAGAGCGGAAGTGATTAAATACTTTAATTATTCACTGTACAGATGCTGATCAGTTGAATCAAACTAGGTATCACATATTTCAGTCCCTCTGCACCATCACCATTTGGTCATTGCAAGGACTTCTAAGGCAAGTCTGACCTTTAGAGCTCACCACATGACCTTCCCTGCTCCATTGCTTCTGCATTGCGATTGCAGGCGTAAAGCAGCAAACTATTTTCACATCAGGTGGTTAACTGAAGTGTGACATTTAAATCCTGAGAAGAGAGTCCTACCTGATGCACCAAAAGTTCAGCCACTTCCACGTGATTATTGAGAGCTGCCAGATGCAAGGCAGTGTAGCCGTCGTCCTTTTTCTCGTCAACAATCCATGGTCGTGGTAACTTGGACAACAATACACGCATTGCACTGAAATAAATGCGCAGAGATGGCATAAATATACCTATAATTTATTTGCTGAATGACAATAGGACAACAGTAAAACAATACTCATTCTCAATACCACTCAATACAAAGGAGTAGTAACTAAAGTAACATTTTTTTTTTTCCACAAAGAGAAAGTGTATTAAAAGCTACACCAACAGTTCCAAAGCATAATAATTTCATGTTTAGTTCCTCCTAGTTAAAGCATATTAAAAAAACCCCACACAATAGCCAAAGAGTGTGGGAATCAGATTTTTTTCAGGAAAGTGTTACCTAGCAGTAAAAGTTACCTTAAAAAAAATATTCACACAGATTCTGAAACATACATGACACAATATTCTCCCTTAAGATCCTTACAGCATTCTTTACTTAATTATTTAATGAGCAAGGTCCACCACATTAGATTTCTTTAAAATCATCACTTCATATTCTGATGTCGTGGGCCATTAACAGTTAAGATTTTCAATTTTTGAGATAAAACTGGAGTAAGACATCTTAGACATGGACAAAATAAATTATTAAACTGTAAAGCAATTATTAGTGGAATATTTTTATAATACATAGTGGCTGAGCATAACATCCTATGGCAGTGTCTCTACCCCATTTTCATATATGCCTACCAAAGGAAGGAGATTTATTATCTTACATTTCAAATTCAAGGGTGAGGAAAAACAACTCTATTACTGAAGTATTAAAGCAGACTAAAATCCTTGAAGTCCAAAGACTGCAGTGTTAATAACACAATGCTAGACAAACAAATATCTCAATATTGTATTCTCTCAGAAATACACTTAAGTTCAATTGCCTTCACTTTTGAATAAGTAAATAACCAAACTTAATTCTCTTATTATCTTATCTTATAAACACCACATGCAGCTCCCTTATTACAGTTCTTTAGAGACAAACAGAAAACAAGAAACTCCTATAATCCTGTGCCAGGAAACCTCTT
>NW_009970725.1:9139977-9174528 GCF_000747805.2 Chaetura pelagica
TTCTTCACAGAATTCAAACTTTAAAATCCAAGTAATACTAGCTAATGCAAGTGGAGCCACTCAGCTGCAGAATGTCTTGGCAGATTTTTAAATTGAATTAAACCTTAACCACTTGATATTGGCATTTTAACAAACCTCAGAAATATCCTCATAAAATGATCCTAAAATATTCTTAACAGATAGCAATAAGATGACTGCGCTGCCAAGTAATAACTGAGTTCCTAATTTATTCCAATAATGTTACCTTGAATATACATACCATCAAAGTGTTATTCACTCCTAAACCCTCTTTTAGAGTAAGCCAGTAAGTTTCCAATAAAACAATCAAACAAAAAGCTGTGGTTCTGGGAGACACCTCCACTCCAATGAGACCTCCTGAAAAGCAGAAGTCAGACTATTGCACTAGTAAGAAAGTGCAGTCCTTCCTACACTGCTTGGATGCTATCCTAACAGACTACCATGTATTAAGCATCTCCATGTTCTCCTGCTACTGGCAGTTGCAGGGCAACAGTCAATTCTTTCCCCAGATTCAGTGTGTCTGAAGGAACTGCATCTTCGGCCTGCAGGATCACAGAAGCTTACAAGAGATGCAATGACTGCTACCTGGAGCATCCACAGCCCAGCTGCTTTGGAGGTCTGTACTCCAGAGAGTGGACGTAGGCACTTGGCCACGAACCAAATGCATTTTGCAGTCTGTGGGTTACCTCAGTATTTTTAGACTCCCTCATAATCAAAGCTTTCTTGAGGGAAGCAAGTAAGAAAACATTCTCAACCTCTTAGGCTTTTTTTTCTTTTCCTGGCAGAACTAAGCTTCTTACTTCCTCACAGTTCAAATCACTTATAAACACAGCAAAATAAGACAGCAACACTTAACAGATTGTACTTTGCTCACTGTGAACCACTGCTCAGCTTCTATTGATAACACCTTCTACAGCTCTGTCACTTGCTAAGAAAAAAGACTAGAATATTTGAAAAAAGAACAAAACCTACCAACATTAATTCTTTGAAAGATTCACTCATGCAGGAGTTTCCAAAATTAATGGTATAATTTAGTAAAACACAAGTTACCATAAATTCATGAAATGTGGCAAAATAAACATTTGTTAGTTGCACTGATAAACAATGTATTTTGTACTAAAATTATGTATTTTCAAACCTACGATATATGTCTCTAGTAGACATCATCAGAACTGTTTCTAGCTGCCTTGGAGAGGGAGCAAGTCTGGAACACTATGGCTCGCATTGTATCTGGACTGTACCTGGGCCCACCACCATCAGCTCTTCAGGAAGCTCGGCTGATAAAGTGTGTGTCTCTGGAGCAAAAAAAGCAGCAGCACAGCAAGCCAGTCCATCTTCTACAGCGGCTTGCCTCACGGTAACATGCTGCCAGGGTCAGGGCTTCTGAAGACCCCATAAAGCTCTGGAATATCTACTGTGGTTCAATCAAAAAACACCCAAAAAATTACCTGAAAATTCCTTATGATTGACAGAATAAATTAACACTGTGAGCAACTGGTAAAAGGTGGGGCAACAATAAATAAATAAAAATAAGCCAAGGTAAATAATTTTTTATATGTTTTTTAATAACTGCAACTATAACTTGACGGATGCTGTGGGAAGGCACCAACAGCCCGATCTCTAATTATAGCCAGCTTGCCTCTAAAGTAGCTCTAGTCACTAAGCAAGGAACTGTCCTAACTAACTCAGCTGATATTTTATATCTTTTTCTTCAGTAAGAAAATATGGAAACTAAACACTCCACAAAGAAATAAAGTACACTCACGCACCTTAAAAGATGCATTGAGAAGTGAACATAATTCAGAAGCATTACTCTTGCAATTTCTTTAACATCTCTAATCTTTGAAAAAAAAGTACAAAATGAATAGACTTCGTATTTTGCATGCTATGAAAAAAATCACTCATTCTAATATTTGCCAGAGCGCTAGCCTTTCCAGATCCTCTTTCAAATCTTTTCCTATTTAGTCTGCTGTCAAATACCAGGAAAATTTTCAGATGAATTTCAGCTGTAATATATTTGGGGGCATCCTGCTTTAAAGTAAATGAGATTCCTGCTACATTCTTGGATGCTTTTAAAATGTATTGATCCTACTGAAAAAAAAACATAACAAAACAAACAAACAGCTTTTATGTGCAATAGATTTTTATCTTGCTTTTCACAGCAAAGCATGAGAGGGACAGTTACTACTCGTCAGTTGCTTTTGCCAATGAAAGTAGAGATCACATCTCTGTCTCCCAGACTGTGCTAAATTACTGGACAGCAGGAGGAAAGGATGGTTTTATGGTCATGACACCTTAAAATTCTGCTATATATTAGTATGCTACAAATGGCAAATTCTTTTATGATGTTAGTGGTTTCATTCTCCTTCGCATTAGCTGAGAGGTAGTTTCTTTAATGCACAAGATCCTGTTCCTTCACACTGCAGCCTTCCTTCCTACAGCTATTCTATTTTGCAGGATTTTATAGAGCTGCTGCCAAAATTTTGACAGCTAAGTGGCTGCCATTCAGAACAATACTCACTGGAAGAGGCATCCACTGTATCACAGAATGTCATATTAGTGAAAGTTTGCGAGCCAATTAAACAGTAATTCTTTATTCACTTTTCCACACAAAATATTAAACAAGAAGGTGAGTTGCACAGCTCCATTTTCAGGACCACAAGCTAGATGTGGTTGTGAAAATTTGCTTTCTTCTTCTGTACATTAAAAAGAGACCAAAGATTACTTTCACTGAAATTGTACTGGAAAGATGAAAAAAAAAATAAATCAGCAAATCTAATGGTAATCGTGATCAGGTGAAGAAGACTATGGTTTTCTCCAGTGTATTCAACTCTTACAGATTGGATGGCTAAATGAGTAGCTGCAACAATTAGAGATAAAATGCTGAAAACTCTTCCTGAAAGACTGAAATTAGGTCATCACTATGCTATTTAAAGATTATTACTAAACATTACTAATGAAAAAAAAAACAAACCAAAGAACAGGTAGGCTTTGGCATTTGCTAGCCTGGAGCATTTCCAGATTAGCAGGAAGCTGATAAAGATTTGGGGCCTCTTTCAGTTGGATTATCTACTGTAAATTCTGAAATCTTCTAGATGGGACAACAAAATAAAATCTTCAGTGAAAATGTTTAAGGAACTTGTCTGTAAAGCTATAAAGGGGGTAAGGAAACTAGTTCTTCTTTCATAGGAGCTAAACACCTGTTTAGTGAAAAAATAACAAGAAAGCACATGTGTATAGGGGGCTGAGGTCACGGTATCTCTTCTTTCTCAGGCCCAGTTGTTTGGGGTACAGTGACTCATAAAGCTCACCATAATTCACATAACTCATCCCCATAAAACAACAGTCTAGGCTCTCATAGTTAGAAGTGATTTAGAAGGAACACCCATTTATACTGTCTTACATTAAATTTGAAATGTAGAATACTAACAGCAAATGCTGCTGATGCATGAACTTCAAATTGACCTTGCTAGACCAGGGTTGGTTTTTTTGTGGTGGTTTGTTGTTGTTTTTTTTTTTAAATTCAGGTTTCTGGAGAGTCTAGAAGCACAGCTTAACATACGTATATGCTGTATTTAAATTATAAATAATAGCAGATTGCAAATTCAACAGCATTAATTTTCTATTTGCAAGAAAAAATGCATCACAGATCTGAGCAATACACTAATTCATTTCTAGCCACATAGAGCAGCTGTTTCAACACCAGTTACCAACATCAGACAAAAAAAAATTATGACCAAAAGTTTCAACATATGGTATATTACTAATTATCAACAGACATTTAAGATCTCTTTCCCTATGCAATATTTTACTCATGGAATTTTTACAGATGCTCATCAGTATTACCTGAGACTGCCACATACAACAATAGATTTATTTGAAAAACTTTACAAGATAAAAGCAAGATGAAATTAGGATTTCATTGTATTAAAAAGATTCCAGATTTAGCATTCTTAACTGCAAAGGCATCCTTCCACCCTGTTTAAATATATATATAAAGAAAAAACAGAAAAGATACTCTGCTATCAACTGCAATTTGACTGCAGAATGATTCAAACAAGGAAAAGGTTGCTGGGTTTGTTGGATGGTGGTGGGATGCTTTTGTTTGTTTGACCTTTTAGGGTTTGTTGGTTTGTTGTTTTTTTTTTTTCAAGAACAGATACTTCAGCATAAAAAACCAGACTATTTAAGAATCGGCATAAGCACATTCAACTAAACTTGCTATTGAAAGACACAATCTGATTTTTTCCTGCACTTCAATTCCTGCATTATGTTGGCTCTACAGACACATCACTGTCTAGTAATTGAAGCAATCTGCCAGACTCTTGATTTGGCAAGTTTGCTTTCAGACAGATCAATGAGACAATCCAACTTATCCTGTGACTTCATGATCACTAGAAGCAATATGAATAAGGAAATTACGAAGCTAGAGTTGCAGGGAGGGCACACTGCCCTTTCCAGAAGCAAAATCTTTGATCAGCATAAACTTAACCCAGAATCATATCTCCAGGGGCTGCAATGACTCAGTGCACTTTCTACTACAAGTTTATCTACTCCCCTGTCACTCTTTTCCCTCAGGTCAGCCCTCCACTGCCTCAGTGTGACACGGTTTTGTAATACAAGATACTTAACAGCAATCCAGAGTTGAAGTATTCCCCCACTCGTATACACACACATCACCTCTTCTCTGCTTATTCCCACCCCTGGCTCAGCTAAATGTCTTCAACTGTTTCCTGTTACATTCTCAAACAGTTGAAGAAACAGATCAGATTGAAAGGCAGCTTCCATTGTGAAGTTTTCTTTTAAGGCTATGGAGTCTACCCTGCATTTCAGAACACAACAAAAGCAAGACTACTTTTTACAAATTCCATTCTTCTTCTCTGACTATCACAAATCTGCTCCAAAAAAAACCAACCCAATCCAAAATGTGGCCCCAACACAGCAGCTAACAAGTCATCCCTTTTTGCTGGATTATTTCTTACACAGAATAGTACTCTGAGCCAGCACACTGTGAAGCCAAATAAATACTTGTACCAACATAGTGCAAGAAGTAACACAGGAGCAGGACACCGCTATTTTTGGCAACAATATGATCCTAACTGCACGTCAGCACACAACTTCCAGCTAAATCAGTTCCCTGATCTGATATGCACCACACTTGCTGTGCAGCACAGGGAGTTGGAGTTACATGGGAAAAACGAAGAAGGAAGTATCCGTCAGGAACAAGTAACAAAGAAAAGATTAATACTTCAGATTGCTATTACTGAGCACACTGTATCCTGAAATTAGTTTCGTATCTGACTGATGGCTCAGCAGAAGAAAACAGGCTTTTTGTCTCTCAGATTTTTCAAGTATTTTCTTGGTATTTGAAAAATCAGTTTCAACATACATGAAACTGAGGGAATAATGAGGTATATAAATGTACATGGAATTCACTAAAACATATTCTGTATTAGCCTAGATCTTAACGCAACAACTTTATCTTCAGTGTATGATTGTGAAATTGAAATAAGAGAAATTTTAAAATATTACTTTTACCAGAAAGCAACTGCACTGCAACAGAAGATACAAGGCAAGCAGCTACTAAGCACAGGACAAAGTCAACACAGAGAATGCAAAGAAAGTATAAATGCAAGACAGTGGCCTGTTCAGGACTTCACAAGTCAGTCTTTACCATCCAGCATTGATCTTTAACATATGAGTAACTAGTAATTATATCAATATTCATTGAAATTACATTTCTTTAATTTCAGATTGAGAGATTTTCAGGTTTTTCACTCCTCTTGCTCCTGAGTAACATAAGTAATTCTCTCTGAAAAATATTAAGTCTTGAAGTATTTTAGTTCCCACTTGTTGTATTTAAATGGCTAAACTGCAGTTACTTTATTATTTTCTGAATAAAATATTGTGTGTATTCTGTAGGAATACGAAAATCACCTTTTAATATTTCAAGTATGTAGTTACTGGCCTTGTTGTAGGCCAATTTTGTACACAGGAAAGTCAGATTAATGGACTGAGCTGTTCACACTATTTTTTTATTCTTCTAAAACAACTGAGTTTTTCCCAAATAACATTAGCATCTAATTTGCATGTTGCTTTTATTTTTTCAAAGTCATTTTATAGATAAGCATTTAAATACTATGGAGTTATTAAACATAATAGTATGGAATTACATGAATTTTCTAAATAAAGGCTTTTGAAATAATTTTAAACTTAATATGAATATGGAAACAGAAGGCTACAGATTGGCCCCAACTTATTAATAATAAAATACCAGCATGGTTTGCAGTTTAAAAACTTAAAAGCAGATGTAGAACAAGGCCACTCAGACCGGAGGTGAACCATCGGCGTGCAGTTGTTAGTCGTGGCATTTCTCACTGATCAAGAACCCAGGTTACACAACCCACTGTGGCAGTGCAGGATATTTATTGTTCCATATCTGCGTGAAGTCCTTGCCTTGCTACTAGCAGTGCTGCCTTCCCACCCCCCCTCCCATCTCTTCCTCCTCCTCCTCCTCCCCGCAACGTTTCTAAGTATAGTGACAACCTCATCAGGGTTTACTAGTAGCAGCGCAAGCTCAGTGAAAACCTGGGAAACCTAACTGGAAACACGAGCGAGCGCTTTATTTGGCAATGCTAAAAAAACCTGGGGGACAAATGGCTGAGGGCGCTGGAAGTGCAGGCTGCACAATCAATAGGCAGAGAGCGGGATAGCGGCTCCCTCCGCCGCCGGATCGACAATCGACAGCTGAGAGACTATTTTTTGCAATGGTTGACTAAATATGGTCAGGGAAGAGAGAGGCACAAGAGAGCCTGTTTGCCTGGGAGTGCATGTTTCAAATGCTTAGCTGCCTATAAAGCCGTAACAGTTTTGCTCGTGCCCTCTGAGTGGGAATTACGGTCAGTGTCTTCTGTAGTGTGCGCGGGAGCCCTGACCTCGCTCGCAGACTTGACCTCTGGAGATGGAAAGTAGCTTCAACACAGACCTGCCTACAGTTAAGCCTGGAAACACAACCTCAAGCAAGAAAAGATGCAGTGCAATATCTAAGGAACTAGAAGAAACCAATATTTGCCAGGGGAGGGGGGAGACGATTGCGTTTTTTTTCTTTGTGCCTTATATCTTTTTGGAAGCGACTCCAACTTTTGGGGGCTTGGTTTTGGTTTGTTTTTTTTTAGGGTTTTTCTTTTTGCCTGTCATTATTTTCATCTGACAGTGGGCTAAGTTCACCTTCCCTTGGCTTCCTAGCATCTATCCTTGGAGTCTTAACTCTCAGTCCAGCAGACATAAGGTATAATTTCTATACAACATCATCCATATTTTAGCATTCCAAGAAAGGCAGCAGGTGCCAATTAAGCACCCGTCTTTATGTTGTGTTTTTTTTTTTCTTTTAAGTTTTATCTATTTAAGGTGGTGAGGTACTGTATGCACCGACATTCTCCCCCCCTTGCCTCCCCCTCCCATGTAATGAAGAGCTGATTCAGCGAATAGAGTGAGAGAGCACTCAGGATGAGATGGCTGCTGCTGATGTGTCTCTAGGTCATTACCTCTCTTCCAACTGCAAATGCTGCATGATACTAAGCTTACAGGTAATAGAACATCAGGAGACCTGCATTATTCTGCACGTTTAAAGGATGCCTATGACTTTCTGCATGTATAGCTTATTTACTAGAATGTCTTTTTTATTGTTATATTAATCCCTCTACTCTGGGAACAGCTTAATTTTGAGTGTGTTGAAGTACCAAGCATTTGTAGTGTAAAGATCAGCTTAAAAGGACACATTAGTCCAAATTTCATAGCAAAAAAATACCCCAACTTGCTTGGTAGGCAGAATTCTTTTTAAAGAAGATGAACTAAAAAATTGCAATGCCATTAAGTGATTGTTCATTTCAGTGAAATATATTCTTATGTTCCTATGCACAACTAAAAAAAATAACTTTAAAAAGAAAATCTAATATAAACAGTGTGGTAGTGCAATGCTGAGTTCTCAAGTAGGTCTAAGGAAAATTTTCAAGGTGCTTTATGTCAGATGTACATGAAAACAACCTACTTAAAAACTAGAATGTGACTGCTGTGATTCTAATACTGCATTGCTGTTTCTCCGTGTAGTACTGTGCTAGCTACTGCTACACGCTGATTTGCTCTCTATCAGCTGCACCAGGTTTTTATCATGAGCTGCAGAAATTCTTACTTCCTCTGCTCTGAGCTTTCCTTGTGACTAACTACATCTACTAATTGTTAAGCTTATTTCAAATTTACCTTATAATGTTGCAAAGAGAAATCTGACTCTTTACTGTAACCCAAATCAACTTCTGAAATACAAATTAAGCAACCATAAGCTGTATCTGACAGCCCCTTAGAAGTCAAACACATCAAATACATCAAATATTTAACTACCACTCCAAACCAAGGTGCACAGGGTCTGACAAAACAGGGTTAGACTTGGGGTTTGTTTCTTCTTTTTTTTGTCAAATATTTCAAGTGCGGACAAGATTTTGACCGAAGCAGGTGAGTGCCAATTTAAAAAAAAAAAAAAAAAAGAGAAAAGCAGCTTGAAGAAGTGTTGAATACGTATTAGCTTTCACATGTGACCTTTGGCCTAACAATCCAAATCCTGTCACAGCAGCTAGAGGTGGTTTTCTTAGCTCAATGTCATCATTGTAAGCAGGATCACCAGTGGCATGTGTTGTTTTTTGGGGTTTTTTAAAATCCACTCTGAACTACAGAGGAAATAAGTATAAGCCTGCAAAGAGTTTGCACAATACCAGAGGGGATGCAAAAAGCATGGAACTGGGATTGGGGAGGCTACAAAATTAAGTTTATAACTGCCATATTACACTAGTCTATACTTCTTTTCAGGACACTAGATGCAACTTGTACACCACCATGGAAATCTGCCAGAAGACCTAGGAGGAAGCTGAAGTTTTTACAGTGGAATACAACTACAAATTTCAAGAAAACGCATTGGAAAGCTACCAGAGATTCAACTCTGCACTCAAATGTGGTCATTCAGAATGAACAGCAAGAGGCTGCAAAAATCTGGAAATGCATTTCTAATGTTCATACCATCCCACAAGAATGAACCAGACCCGGTTTTTAAGCTGCTGTGCAGGTAAATTGCATTGCAGAGTTCAGTTAGAGTAAGTAGTTTAGTTTCTACCATTAGTTAATTATAACATTGTTCTTCCAAGAACTGTCAGCCCAAGTTTTACCTACTGAGAGCCACGGAAAGCAGCAAAATAATTTTCAGGGTCATCTGACAGGTAGTCAAGAAACTCTATTTGTACCTGCTCAGAGTACATACTTCTTTATGTACCCATATGAACATACAATGCTATGGAATGTAAAGAAGTATGTATTTTTGGCAGGCACTGAACAACCAGTAAGAGGAAACTAAACAGCTGTTGGAAGAAACAGGTTTCCCTCTTGTTTGAATGACATTCATGTGACAAATAACTTGCTAAGGGTCAGCTGGTATTGCCAAAATAACTCCTACTTGTTAGTAACAAATCACAAAACATTAAATTAAGCGACTATTAAAGTGGCTAGGAAGAATTGTTAACAGCTGATAAGGAGAACATTAGTTGCAAACAAAGAATTCCAAACATGGCTGGAAATGAACACTCAAGATTGCAGCATAGCTACAAAATTTATCATTCCAGTTCTCCTTAATTAATAGATCCTAAACTAATCTTAAAAGCCTGATTATCTAAATGTATCTCATTAAAAACAAGCCATTGTTCTATTAATTACAGACATTTCCATGTACTTCAGATGGTAGCATTTAAAATTACAGCTACCATAGAATATTTAATCTACAGGTTGCAACTAAGATGCAAGTAGATACAGCTAAGAAATTAAGGCTGTGATCTAGAAAAAAGTACAGCCAAAATAATGAGTATGATAACTTTTGCAATTTAATATATGAGACTTAAGTTAGAATTTTCTCCAAATCAGCACTTATTATGCTCACTGAGCTTTTTGATACAAAGTGCAGTGTCAGGTTTATGCACAGAAAGTGACAATACAGAGATTTCTAGCCCACAGCTGCTGGTCAGCGGATTAAAGCTATTGACAGATTTCTAAATGAAAACACAAATGACAACTACAACCTAGAAGGTAAGTTACCTTAAATACTATTTTCAAATAAGCTGTTTATTTTAAATCCAAATTTAAAAAAAATTGTCATGAAAATACAACTTCGTAGCATCCAGAAAATTTTAAAACTACATGAGTAATGCAACAGTTTCAAGTTCTAAAACTGTATTAATTAATTATTAATTAATACCAGTGCCTACTATTTCCAAGTAAAGACACTCAACATCAAACTCAGGAGCAAGAAAAAAATATGATGAAAGACCTTCTGGTTCATCAATCCAGCCATTCCTATTTATAACAGAAGTCTTCTAAAAGCAGTTATTAAGTAGGATATGTCCATGATAAGTAGGCACATTTGGTCCAGATTAAAGATTTGAACTGTAGGTCTGTGCTTACTAGGATGTCTGGGAGGAAAAAAAAAATTTTAAAAAAGGCAGAGCACCACTTTCAGATGCAGAATCTTACTCTTAAATACTCATATAATTCTCAAAAGCTAATACTATAGATAGCCTCCTATACAACTTCGTAGCATCCAGAAAATTTTAAAACTACATGAGTAATGCAACAGTTTCAAGTTCTAAAACTGTATTAATTAATTATTAATTAATACCAGTGCCTACTATTTCCAAGTAAAGACACTCAACATCAAACTCAGGAGCAAGAACAATCCAGCCATTCCTATTTATAACAGAAGTCTTCTAAAAGCAGTTATTAAGTAGGATATGTCCATGATAAGTAGGCACATTTGGTCCAGATTAAAGATTTGAACTGTAGGTCTGTGCTTACTAGGATGTCTGGGAGGAAAAAAAAAATTTTAAAAAAGGCAGAGCACCACTTTCAGATGCAGAATCTTACTCTTAAATACTCATATAATTCTCAAAAGCTAATACTATAGATAGCCTCCTATTTTCATTACCTGAAAACACAGAATAACATTTACAAGAAGAATAATTATCTTATCAGAACTATTTCCTTAAGTAAAATATTGATATTTGTTTAAACGTTCTTCTCTTAAAGCAAACTATTTTGGCATGAAGGCTACAGTCTCCTAACAGTTAAATTAAAACCCAGTTTATATCAGGAAACAAATCCAATTCAGCAGCTTTTCTAAACAAAGCAAGGCTACTGAACTTTATCACAATCGCAGAAACAATTTGCTATTACCAATAGTTCTGCAGAGGGGTTAATTGCTAAGCATTAACTTATTTTCCTGAGGAGTTCCTGTCCCTGCCATCAATTGATCTGGCCTCCACTATATAATGAGACCAACTTTTTAACAGCTTAAATTTAATTTTAATGCTTTCTGGTAACAATTCATCATGTTGTGCTCTTTCTTGTCGTCTTCGTATAACATTGCAATGATATTCCAAAACAAAATGACAGTTCAGAGTGACACAAAAGTTAAAATTATACGTTGACATTGCTTCCTGCTAGTTCATGTTAGCATATCTCTAAGAATACATATCCAGTCACTCTAAAATGTCACATCCATCACTTAGATCAGCTGTTCAGTTTTAACTGAGCACACGTTGAACTTTGGGCATCTGCTGACACAGTTGTAACTCAGACATTTCAACTGTGTGACTGACAGGGATAACAGATGCTGACATTATCAAATGCTACACGGCTTTTTTTCCAGGGACGTTTTTTGTCCCGATATGGCCAGCGCATGAAACTGTATTGCCATCCAAAAGTGCACTTGAGCAGCTGTATCTGTAGAACAGTTCCTGTATAACTGGTAAAAATAGAAACTAATTTTATAGCCATCTTTAATGCTTAAGTCCAAGTGACACACCTGCTATGTTTCTATTAGGATACATGGTGTTGGGAATGTATTTACATAAATCTTCTCACCAGCATCAGACTATGCAACAAACAGATGTAGACTGTACACTTGACATACTCAGTACTAGCAAATGGCTTGAACTAAGGTTGCCCCCTACTTCCCACTGCAGTTAAAAGGTCAAAGAACACAACATTAAAAAGCTACGTGAGTACACAACTGTATTAAAGACCTTAATTTAGAAGAAATTGGATGCAACCCCAGATAATTCTTTAAAAGGTGTTTTTCTGGCATTAATCGCTTGTACATATATGATCAGGTAAAAAAAAATAATCTATTCTGCTGTATTATACAATCATTCCTAAAAAGTTAATACTAACCAGAGATACAGTAATGGAATTGAAAGCACTTGACATTTGTACTTGTGCTAACTAACTACAGCATTAAAGCAGCTGCAAAAGGGAACCTGCCAGAAAATGAATGGAAGGGGAGTGGGGAGGACAATGACTGAAACCTTTTTCACTGTCAAGTTAAACATAGAGTCAAGGGAGGCTCTACATGAGTAGAGTATAACACTACACTTTCCAATCACTACTCTAGAATTTCATTATTGCAGACAGAAAAAAGGTTAAAACTGCAACTATAATGTCAGACTCATCCAAAGAGTCTCAAGGAAATACTCAAGGGACAAACCAGGATACTGTACAGGCCTTTCTGATACACCACTTTCCGTTTTGTCTCTACTTTACTGAAGGAATTTAAATTTGCATTGACTAGAAACAAAACATGTAACAGAAAAAAGCTACATGTTCTTTGTGAACTGTTCATGTACTCAAAAATGCATTACTGAATTATAAACTTTCCTGCACTCCAATGCTTTGCTAAAGCTGGTAAAATGGAACCAAATCACCTCTTCAATGGATTTGGTCCCCTTCAACCAGCTGTAGCTATGCATTGATCACTACAGGAGTTCTCATCTTTCTCAAACATTAAGTCTGCTCACAGTAATTATACAGTCATCTCTGCTGTTGAGTTCAATTATTCTAGGCAGTTAAAGATGGAAGGTAACCAGGACTGTAATAAATTCCATATTCCAAAATTTCAAGGCTGTATTTGTAAATAAACAGCTACTGGTGTTTAAATATTCTGTCCACATTCAGTGTGAAAATTGATTTCTATCATTTATAAAGACAGGTAAATAGTGAAATAAATACATTTTGCAATGATTTATCGTCTGTTGTATTTTTCAAGTCTACTGTCCTTCGTAACAGAACTGACCAAGAAAGATGACCAAAAGCAAGCAATTAAGAACAATAATGGCAATGGAGGGGAAGTCTGCTTTCTGAGCACCTCTCTTGGGTGTCATGTCCAACTCCCCCTCACCTTTTTTTTTATTTGCACAAGGGAGGAAACTCCACACAGTAGGAACTGTATTTGTCATCTTTCACATGCTGGACATATTATTTACTATTTAAAGATAATAAATTTCTCACTGACATCAACAGCTACAGGCTTATCTGCCACCTAATTATAGGTCTGCTCATGGAGATTATATTCTTTCTCCAAATAAAAAACTTGAACGTAAGTCTTCTTTGAAAGCATTTTCTGACACAATACTTTAATAAGAGGTTTTAGAAGCATGCCTTTATTACTCAGCTTCAACTAAGCTTCAGCCTACATCTACTGTTGGCACTAAAAGTATGAAAGCAGAAAATTCCTTCCATTGATTTAGAAAATCATTGTACAACTCCAATTGCCTCACAACTTGTCTCTGTGAGGACCTCAATGACAATACAGCACAGAAGTCCGAGATACTAAGCACAGGTGAGAAACCCCACCTCACAAATATGTTGCTAGAAAGAGTTTGAAATTCCACTGCTGAGCTGTTCAAACCATCTGCAAGTTTAAAAACAAGGAGAGATCTACTAAGAGACAACCATGGGGAAAAAGTGTAATTTAATTTTAAACTACAATCTCCTACTTCCTAGTTCATGAACATAAAGATGACATACTCCTTGCTACTGGCCAGCAATATATTAAATCTTCAACTTACCCAAGTATTTTAATTTCTTATTTAAAGACCAGCACAATTTATCACTCTAAAGAATTAGTTGCACGCATGTGCAAAGTCAGGTCAGCTCTAAAAGCAGCCTCTATTTCAGATGCTAGCTGCAGTGTGAATAAAGCTCTCTTCACAAGATACAATGCAAATCTGAAACTAACTGGGGCAACGGGTATAAAATACGCCTACACTTAACAGTCGTGTCTTCAGCTCAAAAATCTGAAATCACAGGTATGCGAATAGATCAAACATAACTAAGAGCTGATAAAACAGAAAAAATAACCAATCTGTTGAATATTTTCAAATTTTACTCTCCTTTTTTCTGTCTGAAAAATCTCATTAACACTGAAGAGGCAAAGTCTGCCAAGCTTTGAGGTTCACAGCACTTTGAATAAAATCCAAAATAAATGCGCTTTTGGTATGACTGGCTCAAGTTAAAAATCATGAACAAGAACCCATGTATTAAATAAAATCTTAACTTCCCCACATCTCATTTCCAATTTATTTTTAGCTTTATCTCCCATGCACAAGTTTAAACCTACAGACAACATAAACTGAGTGGTGTCCAATTTACATTTCAACATCACATATGAGCAGGAAAACCAAAACATTTGTTTCAATACCAATTTGCAAAGTATGAACAGAAGCAAATTATTAAAAGTAGAAATATTTCACTATAATAGGATGCTCTCCAAAACACACTAAACTTTAATTTCTGGAAAACACTGCCAAACTGGTATGGAAGATTAAGTGCTGAGAAATATCTAAGCTATTTGACATAAATTGCTAACTTTCTTATTATATTTATCTAATATCCAAATGTTTAAAATAGAATATAAATGCTACTTTTCATATAAAAATTAAACTTCCAAATGATCTCCTCAGCACAGTTTGTGTGATTTTTAAATTGTTTTTTCTTGGAGATCTATTTCCCTGCTGTTAGTAAAGGTCAGAACTCAAGCGAGAAGTAGAATGGGTTTTGCACTGAAAATGGAATTGGTTCCAAATACTTACTTGATATCCACTATAAAAAAAAACCTGTAGAAATCTGTTACCTTATTCTGGTATCCACACACTTAACATACTAATTTCTTTTATCAGTAATTATGAAGATGGATGAGGACTTCAACAATACTTACATACATAGTATGCTACTTATATAAATGCAGATATATACACCCACATGCATATATACTTATATACATATCTGAATATAACTTATAAAATAACATTTCTTTATATATTTATATACTTGACCTTAGGGAGATTTAGTGCACTGTATTCCGTATAAGGCACCACAGACTGAAGCCACAAAAAAATGCAGTTTATGTGGACCAGACAAGCTCAGATTCAGAAAGAAAGGTCCTTAAGAAAGGTTTCAAGGAGAATATATTATGTTCTGCTTGTGACCCTTACCAGCTATGAGCTAAAGTTCAGGTGGTTATTTTTAACAGTGCTTTAAATAGCTTTTGCATAGTGCATTTAACAGATTAGTGATATCCATTGCTCTAAATCAGACTAGAAAAACAAAAGTAGCAAATATTCATTCAGAAAGAGGCCAGTGGTAGAACCACAGAAATGATGAAATAAATGTCCATCAATAGAATCTTGAAGAAAATAAAACTTATCTCCTAAATGAATCCAATTATTATAATGATGTTTTGGCCAATCAAAAAAAAAGTTAAAAAACCTAAATCAAGCTATTAAAAAAAAATATTTCATTAATTTATTCCCAAGCTGATGTGTAAAATATCTAATGCAATGAACAAATAAAATTACTACTTCTGTGATGAAGAAAAAATTCCCTCTTTTTACATGTTTCAGAAGTGCTCAGATATAACTGCAACCAAAAAAGCAGATATCTAACAGCTTTAGATATCTAACTTTCACATGCAAGTGAAAACCTATGCGTGGGGGGGGCCTACATGGGGTTCAAATCACTAATACTGGAAATATTTTCACATTCTTCTAGTAAAAGCTTTTGTAAAGGAGAGAACTCTGGGAAAAACTGCACTATTCCTCACGTTCAGCCAACTCTTAAACAGATGCAGTCTGGACTACAATTTGCATTCCTCCATTAAAGAAAAAGCCTCCAGCTCCTCCAACATTCACCCACAGAAAAATCTCCAGCATCCATACAAAGAGCTTTTTTACACACGCTTTCCCTATATCTCACAAGAGTCTATGGAAAGCACCACAGAACAAAAAACTATCAAAAAATACTCCATCTAAGTAACTGAAGTCAGGAAACAGTACTACTGGATAATGATATTATGTAAATAATGGAGATTTCACATTAAGTGAGTAAGTTACCAAGACAGACTTGAAATAATTGCCTGCTGATGCCAAAAATAATCTCTCTTCACTAGGTCCATGACATGTTCTCTTATAGACCTTTTACAAGCACTGTAAAAAACTGTAAACATATTTATTGTTCCTGTCAACACTTCCGACCACTTCTACTTTGCAAAGCATGATTCCATTCCATATACATACATAAATGATCGTGTTCACGTTTTAACGCTCACTCTTGATAGCTATGTTCTAAGAGACTAACCCAAATTTTATTCCCAGACATTAAGATGCATCCTTATTTGTCCAGTTTCACTCAACTTAAAGGTACCAAATTCAGTAGTTAAGTTAAGCAACATATTTCTTATTTCATGTAAACTACACCAAATTCTCCACCACGTGATTAACATATAAGTCTTGCTAGACTAACAGCTCTGAAGAATACCATTTATCCAAAACGTTATAAGCAACCAGCAACGGAACAAGTTTTCAATTCAATTCTATCTATGCAATAGTTTTTGAAATCTACCTTAACTGAAGATTGAATGTAGAGGTATAATATGCAGCTAGTGCAAAAGGATTATGCTTCAACACTGACATTTTCAGTGCTCTCTAAAGCTGAAATGAGAAATTCCTTCTGCACACACTTTTAAGAAAACAAAATTAATTGTTATATTGACAAATACCATTTAATGCAACAATCCTAACATTGTTTTATAACTGCATGGTACCTTAATAATTATTCACAAATATGTACTTCTTAAAAACTCAAATCCCTTCTCCAATTCCAATATCCAAGAATATAAACAAATTTTACAAGTCCTATCTTAAGATCTTATTTAGTAACTTATTTATTGAAACACCTATTGGCAAAGTTTTACAGTCACTATATTTTCCAGGGGTTCAGTTACCTGAATACAGCATTAAACTCAGCAGACTAGGAGCTTTATTCTACTATCTTCTCAAGTATTAACAAGACACATATCTAAGCAACATAAAACTTTTAGAAATAACTGCAAACAAGTTGAAGCATATTTTTAAATATACCATAACTTGACGTTCCCATGCACTGGTTTTCCTTTTGCAAATGAAAATTATAATATTTAAAAACAAATGTTTACCTAGGGTTTCCTCGTAGTGCAGCATGGTGAAGAGCATTAAACCCATTGTTGTTGGTGATAGTAACATCTGCTCCAGCTTCTAACAACACAGCAAGGATGTCATCACGCTTTTTACTTATTGCATCATGAAGTGGAGTGTCACCTTCAGAATCCTAAAATGAGGAACAACTTACATCAAGATTTACATGCATCCACATTAAAGAAAAAAGATGCTTAAATATCTCTAGGAAAATTGACAACAAAAACACAAAACAGCTCTTCAGATCAAAAAGCCTTGCTATACAGCAGAGTTTAGAGCAAGCCACTTTCTGAGCTTGCTTTGGATTTTGCAAACCCTTCAGTGAGTTGTCCTACCCAGGGTTTCAGTCTTCTGTGATTACACTACTACCAGAACTCAAGCATGCTTTGTATTTGATAATACTGAAGACACTGGTATTGACATCAACATCTCTATGCCTCATACCCAGAATGAGTTGATGCCTAAGTTACAATCCATAAGTAACAGAAGGACAGCAAAAAAAAATTAACACAACAGAGAGGAGACTAGCCAGGAAGAGGGAAGAGAGGGAATTCTGAGTGATGAAGGCTAAGACTGAGCCAGCAATTAAGCATGTAGAAGACAAGACCAAAAGGACAGTGTGAAATAAAAGCATAACCAAACCAAATAAAATGAAGTCCAAGTAATAAACTTAGGCACATCTGTTGTTTTTACTGAAGCAATGCCATAAGCAATATTAAACTTTTAAACTTATTATGGCTGATACCAGATTACAGTACACAAGGTACATGAAAATATTTAAATGCATAATCCACAAATAATTTGTATTTTTAGCTTGATGTTTTATTTTTCAAATATCCCAAGTAAGGGAAAATACTATTTACTGTGACAGACGCATTTTGTACATTACTTATTCAAGGACCCAAATGGGCTGAAAAGGAATGCCCTAAACCAACAATGAGAAAACACATCCATTTAAGCTTACTTGCTGCTTTGTAGGCAAACTCTCTAGATTTATGCTTGCAGCCTTTTGTCACTGACACTGAGTCAACTACAAACTGACTAACACAGGAACTGAACATTTTGGCAATACACTAATACAAACCCTGAACTAGCTTGCCAGAACTTAAACTATGTAGCTGTTATTTGGTTTAACTGATCATATTTACTGTTTACAGACTGCTGTGTTTCTGTTTACACAGTGAATTGGCTTGAGTAGAGTGCTGGCCAGTTATATCCCAGTAATGTCTCAGTCTGACTCCCCTGTGCTCTCATCCACCAAATGCACCGCCAACTCACATTGGCGCATTATGGTTCCTCAGCGCACACACAGGATCTAAAATTCACTGTCTTCAATAACAGTTGTATTTTCCTGATGGAGTTTCATAGCACCATTCTACTGAATTTCTTGTGTAACTTGAAGTGAGACATACCCATTTTGGTTACCCATATACATCATTATATGATATACAGTCGCCCTTTATTGGGCTCAACACATCAGACTCCTTTTAATATAAAGGAGTTTAATAACTCCTTTGATATATCAAACTGCTATTTAATAAAATAAGTGGATGTTAGCTGCCTAACAGCTCAGTCTCATCAAGATTAAGACAATATCAACAAAAGCAAGTGGAAGCAGACAAAAGAACAATCACTACATCCACCAATCTCAATAAAAGTTTCCTCATCTTTTCTTATGCAGATATAGAACTTAAAAAAACATCACTGATTATTGACATGGGAAAACAAGGGGGTAAACATGTTACTACTGTGTAACTTGATTTGCCCAGGACATTGCAGCTTTTTCTGTGCTGCAAACCCCTTCAAACTTACCAGTTCTGCTGTTTTACTAACGCGCTGCATGCGGCTGCATTCAGCTCATGCAGAATATGGATGCCTGCTTATTTAATAGCAGGTTACCAGTCTACCCTCTCAACAGGAGGTTGCACTCACATGTCACAGCTTCTGCCACATTCATTCCAGACAAAACTCCTTCTGAAACTATGGTACTTGAGGTCCTACGCACGAGGGCTTTTTAAATAAAAGGCTAAACATTTTTAAAAGACAATCTGGCTAAGTAATTCTATCAATGATTGGTCAATTGTGAAAAAAAGGTTTATTTTAATGAAGCGTTCCACAGTATCATCAGCCAAAAAGTGCAAAGCTGTGCTTTGCAGAAGGAGTGAACAGCTGTGGATTTGATGGAGGATGAATTAATCTGGAGAGAAAATGAACAATTAGAGATACCTACAGCCTGTGAAAATACCAATTAATGTCAACTGGCTAGAATAAATCAGGTGCCTATCTAGCTGTCACAAAACCAAATAGATTTAATAGCATTTTTACTACAGCTGATCACATGCTGAGGTAGAGGTTCGGACAGACAACTTCTCAAGTACCATCTTTTCCAATCTTATTTTCCATTACCTATCACCCACACACAGCAAATCATAAAATTCAGTAGCTAAAAAGTGAGTCTACACTCATATTTACTTTACCTGGAGACTAGGATGGCAGCCAAAGTCCAGTAAAGTCTTCACAACTTGCAGATGACCTTTGTTGACAGCAATATGAAGTGGAGTCTGCCTACGTTTGTTGCGAGCATTCAGATCTGCACTGCCTCGGTGTAGAACTTCGATCACTGCACCCTCATCTCCAAAGGCTGCATGATGGACAGCCCTGTCTCCATCTTTGTCCTGAAGTAGAACAACAGTTTTACATTTCAACACCTAATTAAAACAATTCTGCAGACCACAGCGATAGAGGATGAAAAGTCTGCTTGTATATAAACACACATACTCTATGACATCGGATGTTTTATATCATGTGCAACTATTACCCTGAGTCTTTGTGTGATGCGCTCATAAGTAACTCGAATAGATCCATGTGGGCTTCTACTACAAAACAACCACTATTAAAAAACAAAACCAATCAACAAACCAACAACCCCACCCCCTGAATAAAACCCAACCCCCAAAACAGACTACACTCAACAACCCAAGGTGAGGCTTCCTATAACCGAGGAAGTGCTACAGATTCAATAGCATGGCGTAAGATGAGAGAATTATCTTGTTCATGCCTTTATTTTTTTTAATTATGTATCTTAGTTTTCAGTTAATAAACTTTTTCCAAAGGAAATTTTGTATTGATATCAAAATTAATTTGAAGTTTTGATCCATAATGATGATTCACATCATTAAAGCTCTGATTAAATTAATTTTGTTTCTATTTCATCCAAACTGAAAATAAAGGCTTGAAAGTCATACAGTTGTCAATGTAGGTTATTTTACAATATAAAAGTGTGGATTGTGCTACATAAAATATTTTAAAATACTAATCAAGTGATTTCAACATTAATGACAGTATATAAATGCTGAAAGGGGAAGGTACGCAACCGTTTCCAATGAAGTAACTTACATAAGCTAGTTTTTAACTAAGCTTTTGTACACAGTGGAATATTACTATATATTTGTAAGATTTAACTCCGACAACAGAGAAATACTGAAAATTGTAAGGGCATTTATACTCTGCAGCAATGACTGGAAGTGTAAATATATCCAATTTAGTTATAAAGCAGGTGAAGTAAGGTTTTTGATCCATTGCTTCCGTGTCATAAACCACAACAGTGCAGTAAATTGACTACAACTTTGCTGCCTGCATAGTGGGATGACTCTGCTGTGTCATCACATCACTAATTTGCAGCCAGCTGACATTTTTTACAGCCTAAAACTTATAATCAATAATCTAACCATATTAGATATTATTAACATTATAATATTGCAATTATATAATTAATTTGGAATATCATATTGACTTAAACAAGTTAGTTACATTAAAAGGCTTGAAAATTCAAATTAAAATCCCTGAAAATATTTTTACTGCTAGTGTTTCAATACTTCTGAAGCCTGAGAACACCCAACCCTTGACAATTCCACTGCTAGCTGATTTCCAGGTGTATCACCTTGAAGCAGTTTAAGCCATGCTTCTACTTCCTTCTCTAATGCTTCTAATCCTTCCTTTTATCAGAGAATAAAGAACCAGTCCACCACTTGATTAACACTGCAGCTTTAATCCCACAGCACAGATGAAAAGCAGCTTAGTCGAGTTTGCAGCAGTGTGTGCTGTGTACGGCACTCAAAGCACGACTTCCAAAATGATGCTACTTCACAGAAATCAGACCACAGCAAGAATATACTTCATCAAACCCAAGCTATCCTTACAGTTTCACAGAAAACCTTTATAAAGTAATGGTGTATCTATGAATACAAAAATTTAGTTCCAAGAACTACATCATTCCTTCACTAATGTTCTAACATATTGTAACTTCTGTGTATCTATTACAATATAACACTAAATGCCCAAGCATGCCAAGTTATTTTTCTGTTATGCAAACAATGACCGGGCACACTATTAACTACTAAGCATTCTGTTTGGCTTTAATTTATATTCTTCATAAGAAAAATTAGACAAATCCTTCTTGTGCTTCACAAAATGAGCACAGGCTGCAATGTCAGTGCATTCTGTGTAAGTAAATGAAGCAAAATCCACTCAAAATGTTGTTTGCTACAGTACACTGATAATTTCCTCACAATAATTAAAAAAAACCCACAACAACTAAAGAAAGAAATCCTTCCATTTTGAAGGCAAAGTTAAAATAAAAAACAAAACTGTAAAACTGGAAGCAGAGTTGCCATTTCCTATCCAAAGGTACTGTTATTACTTTCTGTTCAAACTTGCTTTGGTTAAGAATGGAAAGCCTTCCCCTAACTGATCACTGTATATAAAAAGCATGGCAAGTATCTGAAGTCAGAGATGCAGCATCCAACAATAGCTTTTTCTCTGAATGCCCCAGACAGTGTGCAGGCTATTGCATTTGACTGTTGAAGTTAAATAAAGGAAATAAAGAAGGTACTTCATCCACTACAATCACATACTAGCTCTACAGAGCTCTATTATATTAGCATTATATTGCACTTAATTAAAGGTGCCAAAGAACTAGATATTGACCTTCTGTAATATTTTTAGTAGGAGGTCAATTTGGGAACATAATAACAGGGAGAAAAGTTTTTTCACTCTGACACTTAAAAAGAAGACAATTCCCATAGAATTGCTATTTCTGTATGTAGCAAAGTTCAAAACTTAAAAGAGACACAATGTATATTTTTAAATATTTAGGTTACCTCTGCTTCTACATCCACATTCTGTTTCAGAAGCAACTTCAGAATGTCGACGTGGCCATTCTGACTAGCAGCTTGCATAGCTGTGTGTCCAGCACATTGTCCATTCACCTGGAAGAATATCAATGCTTTGAGGTAAGTTTCAAGATACACACAGACACCTGTACCTTAGCAGTATACATCCAAGGGTATTAGAAAAATTGACAGCACACATATGAAAGTATCAAATGACCAAATTTTAGAGAGATGCCTTTCTGGCACATAGAGATATTCTCCTAGGTCTTTATTTCATTTCTATAGCATGAGCTATAGAAATTGAAGAGACTGAAGCTATAGAGCTTCAATCAGCTTCAGAGATTGAAGGAAAGAAGCAAGAAATGGATTTATTTTGAATGCTAAGACCTTAACAATAGCTGGATTTAAAACTTTGGGCTACCGTAAAGGCAAGATTTTGAGAACAGGTCTCAGAATAATACCAGTCCTCTGCTCTACTGTATATTTAACCTCATTTTCTAATTTATGGCAACAACAGGAGTCAGTCTGAACAAAATGCCATGTTTTGTATAATCTTGAGCTACAAATCAGTCCTCAGAACTGCAGGAGTTTAGTCTCTTATTTGCAAAAATTACCAACGTTGCAGTGAGAAAAACATCCGATTGTGATTTAAAAACATATTCCCTGAACCAAGTCCTATGACTCTTAAGCATTTTCTTTTAGCCTTTTCACTACTAGGTGATTAGACGAGTTGGTAAAAGGCATCTGAGAAAAAGCAGATTAGACAATGTACTCTGTGAGTTAAAAAAAAACAGAAACAACAAAAGATCTCCAAAATCAACCCTCCTTCCTTATATACCCTTGAACACCCTTTATTATTCATGAGTGTTTTGTTCTTTGTCCCAACTCCACCAGAGACTGGAAGGTATTTTAATTCATAACACATAAAATCTCCGCAGTGAAAAAGGGTGTGAAGGACCCTCTTCACACACACTCCCAACACATTTCACTGGACAACAAAAAGAAGAGACACTGGAACCAGATGTACTACTTCTACACAAACACATCAGTGATGACCAAAGAGTATCTAAGAAAGCTTCACTTCCACTAGTATTACAGATCCCCAGAACTAGAACACTCACATCGACATCTGGTCTTTTTAGAAGGTCTTCCACTTTAGCAACATCTCCATTGGCAGCAGCCTTAACCAATTCCTCATTGAGATCTCCAGATTCTTGGGTCTCAAATAGTTTCTTCAATAGTTGGGACAATCTCTCTATAGTTATTAAACAAAGAACAATTAAGATTACAACTCTAATCAAGAACAGAACAATAACAGCGAAATTTGTCATGTTTCTAAAGGCATATGCAAAATAATATGCAAACCACCATAAAATAGCAGCTGTAAATTATTATTCAGTTCTGAGTAAGCGCTGCACTCCAATACCCTTTAGACAGTTGAGACTGTCACTTCAGACAACTTCAAAACCAAGTTGATTGAATCACAAATAGCTTGTCTGCCACAAAATAGAAGGGCTGGGATGAGGTAAAAACATTAATTTACATATTCATAGAACAGGCTTTTTAGTCTTCCAGCTTAACTCAGGGTACATCAGGCCCTCTTATGACCTGAAACACTAAGTCATATTGTTCTTCTAACTAGTTTTATGGCAACTGACTTCATCTTTTTGAAGTTGTCTTTCATCTTCTCTCTCTTTGCCTCTCCGGGGAAATGTCTAAAAAACTATGTAGAAGGTTTCTTGGCATTAAAGCAAATAAGAGGAAAAAACAGCTAGCCGTAACCAAAAAGAGTAAAAACATTCCAGTTTAATTCATCTGTGGAACAGCCAAGAGAATATAAAACACACTGGATGGTCTTTCTGTTCAGATGAACAAGAGCAGCTTGCTGAGACCTGAAATGTGATTACACAGACAAAAAATCCCGCTGTAATTAGTCAAAGGATGCCTGACTAAATTTTAAGACAGAAATTTTAAGGAAAGAATATTATCCTGAATAACTGCTCGAAACAGATCCCTCACTTACATTTGCTATCCCACACCACCTATTGAGCAGAGTCTGCTTGCTACAGCCAACAACTCTCTCTTAATGTCTCAGTTCCTAATGTCCCTTCCAATCATCTTCAAAGCCCTTAGAGCAGACCTCCAAAGACACAGCTGCACTGCAGCCAAACAGAAGGCCAAACTCACTTTGGAGTTTTTGCACCTCACCAAGATAACAACCACCACCATCTCAATACTGACGGCAAGTTTTTTCTCGTATAATTGTCAAAGGTATCAAGTCAATTAGCCATGCTCCAAGTCTGAGTATTATTAACCTTGCATACAGACTATGTACTAGCACTTAACATTTTTTTAATTGACATGAATACTTGCCATATATATTTTACTGGTTATTCTTCAAACTTACCACCAGATGCATTACTTATAGCAGATCCTGCTGATGCCACCTTTGAGACAGCTGCTGGATTATAGGTCCAAGAGGTCCCACAAACCTCTACCTTTAAGTCACTGTCTGAATAGATCTGCTGGACCCGACCAACTTTACCTAAAGTCTGCATTAAAGAAAAGGTCAAATGCAAATCATACTAAAAATAGAATATTTAGGAAGCTGAATGTTTAATAATAATTAACATGTTTTAGCAAGCCCATTATTTAATAGTACAGTCACTATAACCTTTAGATAAGTTTGATGAGGCTAAGAAGATTACTACATCTGAGCAAGTACTACACCACATATGATGAAAAACATTTTCTCTAACTTAGAAGAAAAACACAACCTCAGATATTGTTACCAACCATAACTAGAAATTTTATACAGGTTTTACAACCCTACGAATCCAAACATACAACTACTCACCGGAAGCATTGCTTCAGCCCACTCTCCATGACCTCTCTGAAGAAGCTTGATTCGCTCTAGGTCATAACATACTTGAACAAGGTCACCCACTTGAAATTGAGAGGTACCTCCTTCTGCACCTTGAGCAGCATCTCCACTTCGGACAACATTGGCTTTTGTGAGAACAGCTGGATTAAACGTCCACCTAAATAATGAATAATTTAAAGTAGATTTCAAAAGTGAAGTATGCTTTAAAATTATCTGTTGGACAAGGTTTTGCTTGTACGCCTACAAACTTTCTGCAATTGGATACTGCAGTTTATTTGTTGTTACCAATTTTTTTTATGAACTTGTCTGTGGCTCATTAGATTAATACTTCCAGGGTAATCTTCAGAGGTGTACATTTGAAAAAGCAATGAAGAAATATCCAGCCTAACAAGAAGTAAGCTGACAGCAATATAATAGTCCTGAAAGTAACTATACAGCTCATTTATTCCTCCAGGCAGAGAAGGAAACAAGTCTGGTTAAAAAGGGTAAGATCCAAGCTGTCTGACAAAGGATTGGACTGTCAGGAAACAACATGGGAAGTTCATGGAATTTCATCCGCTTTCCCTGGGATCAAAAACTGCAACATTATAAAAGTACTCTTTGATTAAATGGATACCCTAGATATGCCTTACTTTTTAATAAAACTATCTTGATTTATGCTATGAATTGTACTGCTTTGGAGACATGTATCTGGTTTTACATTGAGTTATATTCTAATACATAATACCATGATCTTTCCCTCATGTGCCATTTGGTCTGGGATTGATTTCCATTCAGCTATCTGATCTAGTTGAGAAGCACCAGATTATCCCTACAAAGGGTAAGGGATAAGTAAGGGAGAAAACCACAGCTCCTTTCACTGGCTTTGGCAGCCATGACCATCAGAAAAAAAGCCACTTGCACTCCTTCAGTTTGTGTTAGCTGGGAAAACAGCTTTGTTTTGCATTACTTTGCAATATTAAGAAACAGTATCTTGAGGGAAAGCCTGATTGAATAATGCAGTTAATCCTTTCTGGACAAAATGAAAAAGTCAGTCTCCAGGTACAGCTGAAGTGATATTCCATTCATCATCTGCTTTTTAAAGATAAGCCTAATACTTGAGAGCAAGAAAACACTAAACCCTCTGGGCATACCAGCCCAGATGCAGTTGCAGAGCTGGGTTGAATCCTGTTAGCATGGATGCAGCTCACATTTCAAACCTAAACTGCTTGCAGGGAGTAGTTTTGGCAAACACTTCCCCAACAATTCCCATTCTTGGTCCCTGTTTACATAAACTAACATACCTTTGAATAAGAATACAACACGAGATATAGATCATGACAAGGTCACTGTATATTAAACAACATTGTGCGAAGGACCAGATATTTCCTCACACAAACATAACGTGCCGTTTAGGTCAGCAGTCGTAACTGGCTTAAAGATGGCTGCTCCACATGGCACTCTGAACCCTCTCCTGCCTGCCTCCGCTGCCAAAAAACAACTCTAATTCCATGAGGGGGCAGCTGCTGCTAGAGAAGGGCAGTGGAGGGAACAGGGCAACAATGTTGCAAACCGCAAGCCTGCAGTGGCGGGAAAAAACCCCCATCTGATTGGCTGAGAAGCCTAGAAATAAGAAACCGGCCAATTGGGAGCAAAGGAGACCTATAAAGAGACAGCGTGAGTGCCGCTTTTGGGGTGTGCTTTTGCACACACACTGGATCTGCTGCTGCTGCTTTTGGGGGGTTACCTGTGCTTTCGGAGTGCCTGCCTGAGGTCCCCGGCTCCTGGCTCACTCCTGCTATCCCCAGCTCATCCCTGCAGCCTGGCTCCTGCTTCACCTGCAGTCCCGGCTAATCATTGCAGATCCATGCTTGACCCGGCTCATCCCACCTTGCCCGCGGCTTTTCCTGCCAGCTTGCCTGCCATCCTGCCAGCTTGCCCGAGGTCCTGCCAGCCTGTCTGCAGTACGTGCCTGCTGCTACCCACCTGCGGAACCTGCCTGCTGCTGAGCAGGTGCGGTGAGACTTCTTCCTGCCACCCGTGGTTCTAAAACCGGGTTGCAGGGGAAGTCATCCGCAGCTACTACGTAAGTACCTAGAGCATCTCAGGAACAAAGTAAGAAATTGTATTTTTCGTATAATTCTCTCCCTAAGGTGTTCCTGTCTCACTTACTTGCACACAAACCACGACCCTTTATGGGACAAGCGTCAGGCATATCCCTCCTTCCTCCTCCCCTCATAGGTACTTAATCTGGGTGTGTAAATAAGGTGTACCTATATATTAGTATTAAGGCATATGTAAGTTCTTGGTATTTGGTGTTCAAAAGATATTTCACAGCTCCTATGAGTTTTAATTACCCTTTTTGAACCTCCTGCCCCAAATTGTTTTATTTTTCCCTTCAATAAACCATGTATTTGTAAATTCTAATTGGGGATTGGCTGCTATAATTGGAAACACTAGTGAGCACTGAACAAGTGTCTCACCCAAAAAGTCAGTGCCGAAGCCACTGCTCCTCTGTGAGAGGTAAGAGCCGCATGCGGACCTTTCGGCAGATCCTGATAAGCTAAATTCACTCAAAAAAAGAGATATAATAGGTCATGGATCACGACAGATTGTCACCTGTCCTCTTGACCCATTCTTCTGAAAACCTGAAATGCATTACTATTACCATTCCTCTTGAAACTGTGGGATACTTTGCAACTATTGCTTAAAACAGTACATTTTGGAAATAAGATAGTTCAGAAAATCATTCTTTACTTTGAACTCAAATTTTCACCAAGTGAGAGAGGCAACAAACTCCCTTTGCCCACTAAACCATCTTCAAAGGTACACGCTGTAGAAGGAATATAAAAATTCTCAACAAAATCTTAACACAAAGGGAGAACAAAAAGTTCCTTCACCAAGTGATTGCAAGTGCTGAAAGCAAAGGAAGTTTGAGACTTGATTATGAAGGCTATATAGCAAACCTGTTGCCACTTGGATATTGTACTACAATGTCATGATCTTCATCAATGCCACAAACTGTTCCAGTTGTTGTTAAAGTTTCAAACATGCCATCGGTCCATCCTCCATGACCATGCTGCAAAGACTGTACAATTTCCAAATCAAGGTCAATGTTTACAAGGTCACCTATTTGCAGTCCACCGGGATTTCTGTTCCCATTTTGCTCACCTGAAATGGAGTAAGAAGAAAATGTGTACGTGACCACACTAATTTCCCAAACAATTTCAGTAAGTTAATTTCTGAAATTCAACATCTCTGCAACTGTGGTGGTCAATAAGTAAAAAGGAGCGAACAGGTAAAAAAAACTTTGAAGCTTAACTCTTCAGAAAAGCTACTGATATGGAACTCAATAGATAAAAAACTTAGAAAACATCCCAGAGACAGCCCTGTTAAGAGAGGAAAGTCTAAGAAAGGAAGAGATATAAAACAAAAAATTGTAGAAGCATTAATTGGAAGAAGTAATGTCTAGAGACCATCTGGTCTAATATCCCACACAAAGTTTAGCCAGCAACCAGCTGAAGTCAGCTGTGGCTATAAAGTCCTGAAAGACCTCAAGAACAGAGGTCCATAAGCTCTCCAAGTAACTTTTTCCAGTGCTGCAATACAGAGCTGTAGGTCTAACTGAAAATTTCTTCAGTACCTGAACACATCGAGTCACTTAAGGTGGCCACTGTAATTTGGTTTTTTATGCCATTTGCCACTACTGAAATTTTGGTGCCATCACTTTCAATTACCCTCCAAGTGCTATCTCTAAACACCCTTCTTATCAGACTAAATAAATTCTTCACTTCTGAATAAAGCTCCACCTTCAATCACACCCCCCTACGGACTTGCTATCGCCTGCAAATTGTCTGGGATAGTAGTCCTTGTCATCATCAAGGCCACAAGATATGGTACTGAAAAAAAATCAGTCCCAATATTTTGCCCCAGCTACAAATTACTTTGTATTAATTAGGTCCCTGCTGAAGTATTATTTGCCCTCTCCTTCAAATACTGCAAAGCTTAAAAAATAACTTCCTAGGTTTATTGCAAGCTTGTATTTAAATTCACAGCACAAAAGTATCTGAACAATGTTCAGAAGACAAATTAAAGGGACAGATGTTCTCACAAAGACTAAGACTGAGAAGATAGAGTGTAATGTGGCAAGAATGATGAACTGAGTTCATTGTTATCCATTAAGTGCAATTTAATATAGTGGAAGAATTTAACAGAGAACAGTATCCTAGTATCTTTAGTAATTAATATTCATGCATTCAAATACAGTATCACCCTAACAATAAGCTACATGCAGAATACACAGCCCTGTACTTTTAAAGCAAGAACAAAAAGAAAGACATGTTCATAAGAACCTAAGTTTACCTCTGTAATACAGAACCAGTAAGATCCTATTACTACTTTACTATTTTTATTCACATCAGACTAAAAGGACCAAAGTAATTTTAAGCACAGAAGAAAGACAAAGATCAGAGTGCCTTGGCTTTTTACTTTCAAACAATTCATCAACTTGACAGTAAATAGCTAAGTGAATTCTTGGGACACTGTTTTCCTAAACAAAACAGACCTTTACTGTTTTCAACTTTTCACAAAGACTGTCAAAAAAAGAAGTGCTTGCTGGTCACACTTCAAGTACTTGTGCAAGGAACTAGATTAAGACTAGTAAACAGAGAATTCTTACCACTTTAGAAAAGCTAGTTTTATCAGGTTTTATAAGTTTTTTTTGCACTGAAGTATACAAAACTCATGAATAAAAGCAAAATTTTATGTAGTGTCCAGCTTTACTACCAGGTGTTTTGTCAGGGAAACACACAATAATTAAGAACTTTGGGTCAAATAGTCTGTAAACTTAATCCAAACTTGCTCGTGTTTCAAAAACCAAAACAACTGGCAGGTTGTGTTTTTTTTAATATAATCTGCACATGTCTGCAGCCCAAATAAGACACTAGAATAAATCAGTACAACAGCTGATATGGAAAATCTCAGCCAAGATTGCACAACATACACTACCATTAGTATAAAATAACAGGTTAAGTGCTATGTTGAGATGACTCCCGTTTATGGCCATGTACATGTTACTTCACCGAACGTCTCTGAATATTTACGACAGTCTAAGGCTTCACAGTTATCTGTGGTTTTAACTCTTCACTGAGCCAGACATGTGACTCAAGGTGTTAGTCAACACTTTACAGCTCCCTTACCATCCACTTGCCACACTGATATCAAACACGTTTAGAAAAGTATCACAATTTATCATTAATGCATAGAAATGCTACCATATACATTTCACTAGTAAGGACAGTCATTTTAGATGACATTTACAAAGGAATGAGAAATCTAGACCACATATAATTAACACACATCAAGACAAATTTAGTTTACCTTCAACTCACCTAATACAGGACAATGGTCCCTATAGAAAGAGCCACCTTTTGCATCTTGGACACATTTCAGGTCAGACTATGGAAAGACATGGAGACAACTTTAGTCCTCACTGATTCTCCAGGTTAACATAAGTCAGTAAAACTAGAGCTCAGTTAAGAAAGGCTGAAAATTATGTGTACAAAAGGCACATCTCATTATTTCATTACTGATGCATATTATTTCAAATACTTTCCAATCTACCAGCCTGAACATTCTCAAGTTTTTTAATAACTTTTGCCAATATAAAAGGCTATAAAGAATGAGACATTTTTAAAAGTATTAAAATAACACAAAGTTCCTTTGCATTGTTCTATAAAGTTATCTTTCCTTTTAAAAGAAGTTTGTGAACACAAACAATGAAATAAAAAAAACCTGAAGTATCTGCAGACAGTGCTAGAGGCTACAGCCTTTCTTGTACCAATCATTTAATGCCTAACAGTGCTGCCCCTCCTCCCAACCCTTTTTGACAGATACATGTTGAAGAAAACCTGGCACTCAAATTCTGTAAAATTAAGACTTTCCAATTTAAAAAAAGAACACAAGGTTATTACTTTAAAAAAAAAAAAAAAAAAAAACAAACACCCCTTTGCTGAGCTAAACATGTTCTTTTTAAAGAGAAAAGTTCTAAAGTTCATTCTCCAGAAAGACTATTTCATATTATCTGAGAAACAGAAGGTTCAAGTGTGATAACCAGCTCCTATTCATAAAGCCAGCAGAGTTCCTATAATTCTCCTTTCCTCTAGTTTTTCCCCTATGCATCCCTTAAAGCCAAATGGCTACCGTCTGCCATTGCTCATTATTGAACAATTCCTACTGAACAAAGGGCATTTTGTGTGCACGATGGGAAGGAGACAGGAAACCATTTGCAAAATATGGCAGAATATTCTATGGGATAGGGGAGGAAACAGTAAACATGTTCTTTTTAAAGAGAAAAGTTCTAAAGTTCATTCTCCAGAAAGACTATTTCATATTATCTGAGAAACAGAAGGTTCAAGTGTGATAACCAGCTCCTATTCATAAAGCCAGCAGAGTTCCTATAATTCTCCTTTCCTCTAGTTTTTCCCCTGTGCATCCCTTAAAGCCAAATGGCTACCGTCTGCCATTGCTCATTATTGAACAATTCCTACTGAACAAAGGGCATTTTGTGTGCACGATGGGAAGGAGACAGGAAACCATTTGCAAAATATGGCAGAATATTCTATGGGATAGGGGAGGAAACAGAGGACAGGTGGTGGTTCTGATATAATCAAACAGAACTAAACAAATACTTCAACAATTATTTTTCTTTCACCCAAGATTTATTGATAGGCGGTGCTGCTGCAAAAGGATTAAAGTGAAAATTCTCAAGTTTGAATGATCGTCATAGTGACACACACAACACTTCCTTCAGTGACCTGTAACTGCTAGGCTGCCAGAAACAATACCAAATTCAGCATGTATCCTGATCTACAAAGAATGTACCACCACTTTTTGAAAAAGTTATGAAAACAGCCAGATGAAAATAATGGGATTTGCCGCTCTCCAAATCCTATGAGAAATCAGAGTTTGTTCAGCCCAGCAGCAGCAGGCCTGTGACAAAGTGCTGCCACCCGGTGGGCTGCTGCCACCCAGGTGCTGGCTTTAACTCTACCGAAGACAAAGGGGCTGTGCTGACCATCCCCAGATGGCAAGCTCATTCATTCCCTCAGACCAACAGAGATTTAACACGCCCGGGAGGCACTTGTCTCAGCCACTCAATACAAACTCTTCGCATCACGCAGCAACCAGCTGCCTGCGCAGGAGCCAGGAAGGGGTATGCAAACAAGGGCTGTTTTCACATTCTTCAGAATATAAGAATGGAGCGTGGGAGGGTCCTAAGTGGTTCTCCTCCCAGCCAGGCAATAGCTGGGTAAAATGTCGCTTGGGTTACAGCAGGTGTTAACATACAGGGCAGACTAACGGCTAAAAGCTAGCAGAAGAAATAAAATATTCTCTACAAGGCTAACTACTATCTTGCAGCAGATGATTAGGAAGTTAAAATACCTTAAATTTTATACAAAAATAAACTAACCCAGCAACCTACAAATCTGCACTCTTTTTTACACTGCCTGTGCTGTGCCCTGCACATAGTTTATTTCTGGAGTGTAATTATATATTCGGTTGTAAAACTAAGTAGTAGCTTGATGTTGAACCTCAGCTTCACATCTGTCTTCCTTTCACAGTAAAATCAATGTTAAATTACTAAGGAGTGAAAAAAGAGTCTGATCTAAGTATCACAGAAAAGCAATGTAACATTTTATTTACATAAGCCTTCACCAAAAAAAAATTGAGGACTGAAAACACACAGGAAGACCAGGCATTTGAGAGAGATTAAGGTAGTAAGAAACTAACTTGCATATGCTTTATATACAGCAAAGAGCACTTCAGCAATTCTGCATACAGCACTACTAACAAAAGTAACATCAACATGATAAAGGCCTGCAGATATCTCAAAAAACTTAGGAAAACCTCAAAAAGATCCTGCAGTTTTAAGACGGGGAACTACTTAGCTGTACATCACTACTACAAAAGCTGGGTAAGCAACTATAATCCCACTTCTAGCACTCAGCTACTGCAATTATCAGAAAAGGAAAACAAGCTTTCTTCTACTTAAGCAGTTTAAATAAAAAATCGAGGGTAGTATTGAGCTGCTGGTCCACCTTCCCTGGGCATGAAACGAGGCCTCTCTAGCGAGGAGGGAGCACAAACAGTGCTCAGTCGGACCAGGCTGCCAGTGGATTCCTGCAGCCAGCCTCCTGCTGTACCACGCTTCCCAGAACCCCACCGACATTTTTACAAGTTGTATGAGTCTCCCTAGGTCTTGCAAAAAGATTGAAACTGAAGATCATTTGGAGAGGAAACACACAAGTGCAAAAGGAAATGTACTACAACACAAGGGATGTTAAAATGCAAGTTTCAGGCTCTCCTTGATACTCTGCACAGAAAAAGAAGTAGCAACTGTGAGGCTGGGTGTAAATAGCTGGAGGAGACAAATCTGCAGAGATGAAAATAAAACAGGGTTTTTTATACACTAACTTGGTGGAGAAATCATTCAATGAATCCTGAAGAGGATTCTTTCAAGAAACATAAAAACAAGCTGTAGATTTTCTGGAATATGTGTATAGTCAGAGAAGATATGGAAGCCCCAATTAAGCAGAAAAAGAACAGCACAAGCACAAAACATTGCACTTTGGTCTTCTAGCATCTACATTCTGACTTGCTGAAAAACTCTTTGAATTCCAGCTGTATGTGACTGGATTACATAAAGACCATGATCTGCTGAGCCAGATGGGAAATCCAGAAAATGTAAAAGTTTACTCTGACTTACTGTTCAATTATACCACTGAAAAAAACAGCAGCAATTCCATCATCATAAAAACTTCATGGAATGAAAAAATGTACATTATAACAAAGTCAGCAGTGATGGCAGACGGTGTAAAAGCACCATCATCCCTGACCTTGAAAAGGAAAACAATGCTGAAGGAGCAGCTGCCTACCAGAGTAACTCTTTTAAGTTATTCCAATCGATATGGAACGTCATCCATCAAAACTAAGAAGGAATCTACACACTTGGTAAGGAAGCTAGATGTGCCACTAAGAAAAAGAACGTTTGATGCACTGAAATAGCATCTAACATCAGCAGTAAATATCTACAGATAAATTAATATTGACCTTACAGATCTACCAG
>NW_009970725.1:9174659-9190096 GCF_000747805.2 Chaetura pelagica
CAGGAATGGTGCCACAGCTGCAGGTGTCTGAGGTAGCAAGGAATACACCCTTTAAAAGTAATTTTAAGTCTTTAAACTCGCAACAACTTCTAGCAAAGAAATAAGCCCTTACAGGGCAAATGGAAAAAGCTCACTGCATGTCACTTTGTCACCTGATTAAGATAACAAGGGATAGGATAAATCCCTAAGTATTAGCTGAAAGTTCTTAAGAAATGTATTTCAAATTTAATTAACTCAAAAAATGCTCAGTTTCAAGAAGTTGAGAAAAGTTAAAGAGGAAAGTATAAGATGGTAGAAAGTGACTGAAATTATGAAGAGGTGTTGAGGAATAGCAACAGTTTTTCAGAAGAAATCAAACTTTAGGCAAATTTTGACTGAAGAGTTTATAACCTTACTGTCTATCGATTATAGGCATTTATTAAAACTCTCCTTTGTCTAACTTTCTTTTTTTCCTAAGGAGGATCATTTTTAAAGTCTTTCTTATGGGTTAATACTATAAATAAGAAAATTGGAAAAGGATCAGTAAATACACTTCTGCTTAACAGAAATATATTTCTAAGCAACTCTGTTATGGAGAGATGACGAACTTGACTTGGCTGAGACTACAGGATAAATGTAGCAAAACAGGACTACACAAACAAGAAGCAAGAAAGTCTGCTGACAAATGCAAATAAATGCACAAGGCATACATAAATGTCTCATTCCTCTCTAGATTCCAAAACAAAAAACAACAAACCACATTGAGTAATTTAATAAAAAACATATGCTGCATATGTAAAAATGGCCAACATTGATGCATCTGTGTAATAAAGCAATTTTGATCAGCACCTAGAAGCAAAAGAAGGACACTAATAAAATACTGAAAATTCTTGTTGCTCCTTCCTAAACCACTCATATTGAACATACCAGGAACAAGATAAAGGACTAGAGAACTAAAGATCTGGCAGCTGTAACTGCACCAGAGAGCCTGTTTCTGTGTAACACCTGCAATGCCTAGTATGCTAAGACATTTTTTTGTTGGTTTTGGTGGGTTTTTTTTAAGGTATTAATAAGTAATTATTGAAATCCTGAAGAGTATTTTCAAGAATTATCTTTAATTATAACCCAATTAAACACTGATGAACAGAAATATCAATCAGGATAAAAAAGTTTAAAGCCATTTCTTTCACATTCCTTGCCCTTTCACAAGAGCAAAGAATCTTCTCAATTTCCCATATGCACTCAACTATTCAGAATGCATTGAAAAAAGTGCACAAACACAGATGGCTTACAGACTACTGTGACAATGATGGATTAAAACTACAGTTACTTTTTTCAGAGACTACACAGATGAAGATTCTCCAAAACAAAAAAACAAGAAGGTTAATCACAGCAAAAAAAATGCAAGAGCAAAGAAACTAGGTAGCACAAAACCGATTCCTAAATAATGAAACTGATTAAAGGCACTCCTGCTGACAAAACTATTTTATTAAGATTTTATAGCAAGATCATTCTATTAGTTAAGTAGTAGAATGCTTATTGAAAACAAATTAAAGTTGTCAACTTTACGTACTCAGCTGTGCAGTATAAGGAAATAAAAAATAGAAGCAAGCATAAAAAGCTGACCCATTAAGTCTCTAATTCCACAGTGTATGTTTTTTACTTCAGAAGACTCTGCTCACACACGTTTAAAGTTGATCGTGTAGTTAACAGCTTGGTCTGGCTATAGAATCTGAATACACACTGATATGAAATGCAAGCAGTGTCAATAACCATCAGCCAACAGTACTTTAATTCCTACTAGCGATGTAGCAAACCTGTTACTCAACATAAGAGTACAGAATCATAGTACAGAATTCAGGTTGGAAGAGACCCTTGGGATCACCAAGTCCAACCATCATCCCCACCCTACAAAGTGCTCCCCTAAACCATATCCACCAACACCACATCTAAACGACCCTTAAATACATCCAGGGATGGTGACTCAATCACCTCCCTGGGCAACCCATTCCAGTGTCTAACCACTCAGTGAAAAAAGTCTCCTTATGTCCAGTTTAAACCTACACTGTTGCAGCTTGATGCCATTCCCTCTTGTTCTGTCACGAATTGCTTGTGAAAAGAGACCAGCACCAACCTCTCTACAATGATTTATTCTCTAGGCCCTTCACCAGCTCTACTGCCCTCCTCTGTCCTCGCTCCAGCACCTCAATATCTCTCTTGAATTGAGGTGCCCCAAACTGGACACAACACTCCAGGTGTGACCTCACCAGTGCTGAGGACAGGGAGACAATCACCTCTCTACTTCTGCTGGTCACGCTACTTCTAATACAAGCCAGGATGCCATTGGCTTTCTTGGCCACCTGGGCACACGGCTGGCTCATGTCCAGCTGCTTGTCAATTAGATCACCCGGGTCCTTTTCTGCCAGACACTTTCCAGCCACATTTCCCCAAGCCTGTAGTGTTTCCTGGGGTTTTTGTGGCCCAAGTGCAGGACCTGGCACTTGGGCCTTGTTGAAGCCCAGACCGTTAACATGAGCCCAACAATCTCATCTATCCAAGTCTCTCTGCAGAGCCTCCCTATCCTCATGCAGATCAACACTCCTGCCTAGCTTGGTGTCATCTACAAACTTACTGACAATACACTCTATGTCCTTATCAAGATCACGAATAAAGATGTTAAACAGAAACGGTCCCAACACTGAGCCTTGAGGATCACCACTTGTGACTGGCCCCAGCTGGATTTGACTCCATTGACCACCACTCTTTGGGCCCAACGGTCCAGCCAGTGCTTGATCCCAGAAGATGTCTGGGAGGTTAAAGACCCTCACAAGAACAAGAGCAAGTGACTGGGAGATTTCTCCCAACTGCTTATAAAAAGCTTCATCCACCTCAGTGCTTTGGTTGGGAGGTCTATAGCAGACTCCCACAGTGACATCAGATTTATTGGCCCTTAACCTAATCCAAATACTCTCAACCTCATCATGACTGTACTTAATTTCCAAGCTCTCATAGCATTCTCTAACATACAGGGCCACTCCACCCTCTCTCCTTCCCTTACTATTCCTCCTGAAGAGCTTGTAGCCATCAATTGTGGCACTCCAGTTATGTGGTACATTCCACCACATTTCTGTGATAGCCACTATGTCATAGTTTTCCTGGTGTGTCATGGCTTCAAGCTCCCCGTTTGTTGCTCATACTGTGTGCACTGGTATAGATGCACTTCAGATGAGCTAATGATTCCAACACCTTTTTTCCACTGTGGACTCCACTTCCTACCAAACCCTTCTCAGGTGCTTTCATGATTTGTCAACATCTATCCTTTCTCTCAAATGAAACAACAGAGTGAGAGTCTTCCCTAGTCTACCATCCTTCAAGCCCTGGCATGTTTCACTTCAGGCTTGTCCCTAACAGGACCAGTTATCTCTCCTTCCCCCTTCATATCTAGTTTAAAGCCCTATCAATGAGCCCTGCTAACTCTTGCCCCAAAAGCCTTTTGCCCCTCTGGGACAGGTGCATCCCACCTGCCACCAGCAGGCCAGGTGTCTCGTATAGCAGCCTGTGATCAAAAAACCCAAATCCCTGCCTATGGCACTGGTCACATAGCCATGCATTGATCTGCAGAGTCATCCTGTTTATCTCTTCATCCTTTCTTGCAACAGGTGTGGAAGCAAACATAACTTGTGCTCTAGACCCCCTAACCAGCCATCCCAGGGCCCTGAAGTCTCTCTTCATTACCCTTGGACTCCCTGTAACAATTTCATCACTGCCAACCTGAAAAACCAGCAGTGGATAGTAGTCAGATGGCTGCACCAGATCAGAGTTTCGTTTTAACATCTCTAATTTGATACCCAGGGAGGCAGCAGACTTCCCTGTGGGATGGGTCTAGTCAACAAATGGGCCCTTCTGTTCCCCCCAGAAGGGAGTCATCCACCACAATTACTCTCCTTTTCTTCTTAGTTGAAGTCCTAAGGCGAAAGGCTGAGTGACAAGCCCTAGGTGATTCACTAGATCTCCATCTTCATTTGCCTGGCCCTGAAGTTCCAAAGCCTCATACTTATTTTTCAAGGGCAACTGGGAGGGCTGTGAGGGCTTTCGCTTGCCACTCCAAGGAGGAACCTCCCTCCATTCCTCCCTGTCCCGTGAGCTCCCTCCTTCTGTCTGATGACACGAGGGGAGGGGATTCATCATCATTGTTCAAAAACTTCTTCCCTCTGCCCTTGCCTTAGGGTGTGGTTCCACCAATCTATTTCACTTTCACATTCTCTGATGCTTCTTAACCTTTCTACCTCCTCCCTCAGTTCAACCACCTGCCTGAGCAGATCACTTACTTGCTCGCACCGCACACACGCGGTGTCACTGGCTCCCTCTGGTACCAGTGCCAGGCTCAGGCATTTGCTGCAGCCTGCATGGCCACATGTCTGCAGGAAAGCTCAGTCTGAGTTCCCACATTCTTCTTCACTGCAGCTTGTGGTCGTGTTGTGACCATGACGGTCTGTCTAGCTACAAGAAAGCAACCACTGTTTGCTGCTCCTCGCGTGCCCTCACGCACACCCACACTAAACTGCTTGTGCAGACCCACTCCAGCCGGCTCAGGCCGCTCTCTGCGATGGCTGGTGCTGCTGCCACTCTTTGCTCTGCCATGTGGTCTCAATAATTAATAATAACAACAACAACAATAGATTTCTATCTGGGCATTTGTGGCCTGTGGCAGCAGAAATTCCCAGATTTAAATGCCAGGCTTCACAAACAAAGGAAATATTCACCTCTCTCAATCACTTGATGTGTAAACACAGCAAACTTGAATAAAAACTCTAAGGATCTGATCACGTATCAATGCAAGTTTTCAGCCAGCACCTGCTGCTCCACCAGCCAATCCTTGTCTCTCCCAAGGAAAAGCTGGCAGGCCAGATAGATTAATTTTGAGGACCAGATGCAGCTTGTCAGCTATCAAACAAGCAACCCTGACTTGCAACAATAAGCTCTGTTTCTTTAATCAGCTCCATTTGTGTCTGAGTCAAGTGTTACTCATTTGCAAGTAGAGCTCTCTTCCCAGCTGTATTTACATGGGCACACACACTGTGTATTGTTGATTCCACATTCTCTGGACATTCTTAACCAATTTTTAAGTCCCAAGACAAGTTTGCCTCAACTTTATATGAAGTTTCTAACAGTCTATTCAATAGCTTTACATAACAGCATATAAATTGTAGTAAATAATCATAATTGTACACTTAGCAAGCAATTAATGTTATAAAAGTTAGCTTTATATTCAAATTACTATTTCTCACTTATATCCAAGCATAATTTCTGTCTGAAGTGAAAAGTGCATTTGATAAAAGTATCTAACATAAAATTATTGCAGGAATGGATTACAATCAGGTAAGCGCTACATATAAAGCCTCAGTTATCCTTTTTATAGAGATGTATGTACACCTATTACTTACATACTGTCCTCTGTATATACAATACATATATGTAGTTTCACACACATTTTAACACCTTGTTGTTGTTAATTAAATGACTGACCAAATATTTCTATTTGTTCAAATCTTGTGTGAAGTGTAATTCTCAAAAATTCATATTTACAGTTACAGTAGTTAATCAGGTATGCTACAAATATATAAAACCTCCATATGTGGCAATAGTTTTGCAACAGAATATAGTTGATTTACAAATAATATTTTTTTATTATTATTAAGGGAATACCTATCTCATAACAGAATATAACTTGTTCTAAATGTTTTTTTCTGAGGCCAGACAGAATCTTTAATGATTCCACAGCACTGCTACTATGCACTCCACAAACTGAAACATAGTAACTGAAATTGCAACAACAAAAATATCAGTTTATCTATATCTCATTCTACCTATGTTTTGTAATTGTGTTCTTTTTCCATGCATCACAATTAAATGCAAGGGGGAAGACACCAACCATAGGTTTCATGATATTATTCTACATAATATTATATTTAACTTTCTTCCTCTTTTGCCAGTATATAAAGAATTTTCTTTAGAACTGAGTAGGACCATGAAGCACATTATTCAGTACTGACTTATATTTTATTCTTGGCATCTTAATGCATTGTTAAAGCTGACCCGCAAAAAGATGTTTACTCTTTTAAAACTTCACACTAAAATATGTATTTACTGCAGAAGTGGTATTTAGTATTTCTTTTTTATTATAAAGGTACACTTTCTATCAATTGAGGCTATATAAGGCTAACTACTTTCACAGAAGTCCAGTAGACATTGTTTAACATTTTACTACTCATATACATCTGACAAGATGACACTTCAATGTTAACATGGTTGTCCCTCTGCATCAAACAAAATTCATGGAAAGAAAATGCTAATTGTTATAAGCAGTTGATAATCAAAGCAACCTTTCCCTGACCTACATTAGGATAAGAAAACCCAGCAACAGAAGGGACTTGGGCTACAGTCTGAATAATTTTTTCTCTAAAGCTGTAGAAGCATCTGTAGAAGCTAGGAAGCAAACCACACAAAAAAATAGCACTAAAAACAAATTAAGGCTGTAACTTTCCATTGACAAAAAAAATGTTCTCCAAAGGATTCCGAGTGTTGCCAGTAATTTGAAAACTGCAAATCTTGCAGTAATCACACCAAAATTTGAGGCGAACTAAAGAGTTCAAGAGTTAAGGAAATGTGGTCATTAAAAAGTTCATGACTAAGCTTATTTTCCTTTTCTGAATTTTCATTTAAGCACAGTAGTAGCATAGTAAGATAATCATGTATGCAATGTAAATATTTACTATACTCTGGCAGAAACCAGTCCTTCATTTTAAGTTATTCACATTTTATAAGTTTTCAGATCAAACTTCTTGATACATATTCATGATCCATACAGCTGTATTCACAATGACCTGACTAACAGCATGCAAACTGACAAAGGGTATACAAAAGCAGGATAATAAAGCAGAACAATTTATTCTTATTACCCTTCCCCCATCATGCATATTACCCTTTGTGTTCTTTTGTACTTACCATGCCCTCAAAGCCAACTCTGTATAGGTTTTTAGCACCATTGTCCCAAAGAACATATGCTGCACTATGTGGACTCGATGCACTCCAATCTTGGATTTCAGTTACCTATTCAGTTTTAAAAATAAGAAAACTGTTTCTAGAACAAAGACACAATTTGAACCTAAATCCTTAATTCATCTTTTCAGAATAATTTAGGACACAGCAGTTTTACTGAATTAAAAAAAAAAATTATTGTCAAGTTGTTGTCTGTTTCATACAAGGGTTTTCTAGGTGTCTCAATAAGATAACAGCCTGAATAAATGCTTTGCAGGCCTATTTTCTACATTTGGTAGGTAATCTAACCATGTAAGTAGAGAACAAAATTTGAACTGTAAAAATTTATTTGATGTTAATACACTTATGTTGTAAAGCTAAGATATTTTGAAATCTCAAACAAGTCCACAGCAAGGGGTAAATAATCTAGATTAAAAAACTGCATCTGTTATTCCTTGCTTTAAGAGACTGAAATTAATAATCTCAATAAAGAGATATAATAAAGAATATAAATAAATGCATAATAATTATCATCTCAATAAATAAATTTTCAATAAAATCCAAAATTAAATCCCCAAAAGTCTTTCTGTAACCATCTAGGATATAAAATAGGCTAAATATCTCATTACGGACCTTTTCACTTTCTTTTAAATATTGCTTAAGTGCACTAAAAAAAAAATCAACAAAAACCACCAGTTCATCCAAATACAAGGGCATTCCATTCTCCTTCTAGAACATCTCATATTTGGTGATAAAAGTCACAGCACATTTTACCCTTCCTGCTGTATGTTCATACTTATAACGAACTTTCATTAGCTCTCAAGGTGAATGTAAGTTGTAAGCAGAAAATTTGAGGATGTTATGAACAGCAACATATCATTACATGCAATTTTCAATACATAGACAGCTTTATCAAAAACACTTTGAATGTCTGAAGCCAGTAATGTAACAGCCACATCCAAGACTTGCTAAGTTTTAAACTTTAAACCAGAAAAGTCCCTGAAATGGTTAAATGAAAAACATAAATGCAAGATGCAAGCACTAAAAACCACGAGTAAGATATACATATATGTGCTGACTCATGAGCAGTAAGACTCAGTGATGACCAGAAAGGACTGTACTTGAAATCTGCTTTTATAACAGCTCTTTAACAATGTTGATATATACCCAAGATTACTAGCCAGTCTTAAACAGAACAACCAAGACAAAAATTCAGTAATTTAAAAATTATAACATTAAATGTAAAAGAACTGGTCGTAGTTTATATCCCCTCCTCTTCCTATATGTTTGAACACCTCAGAATAAAACATCCAGTAAATTAAAATAGTAACTTTCATAGTCACATTTTTTCTCTACCATTAGGAAGGCCACTGCGGCTTTCACATAAGCATGCAGAAATGCATCCTCTCCTTTAAACCAGTTTTATTTTTACCTTTCCTCTACGCCCATTGCCACCATCTTGATCTTCCCATTGCCAGTCAACTCCTCGCACCACCCTGGCACCTGCAAAGATTCCTCTTGCTGTAATTTTCTTTGATTTACGGCGAGACTCCAACAATACCCTGAAGTTATTAAAAGAAGAACCCACATATGTCAACATAATAAAGTCCAGAACTAATCTTAGGGGTAAGAAGGAAGGAGAGCGTCTTGAAACAAAAACAACCCCACAAGCAGATTTCAGTGTACAAATGACATCCATTCAACTCTTAACTTCAACAGAAGCCCACAAGATTAAGAAGTGATTTTTCTAAATCTGATTTGTTGTGTTTGTAGTTAGTTATTAATTTTAATTATGATTTCTTCTCTAAACTTCCTACTACCAGCAATGATGTTGTAACCACTTACACATAGATCTGTACTCACAGTACTAAAATAATTGAAGAAATAACATATCAATAACACCTTTCTGTTTTCTTAGGTGCACCATAGGCTAATATTGCTGTCCTGCAACTGCCCTGCCATTTTTATTCAGAATTATGCTCTTCAGTAAAAGAGCTACATCTCTTTCCCCTCCATGTCTCAGTTTATTTTCTACATACTTCTTATAGCATATCTTAGCAAATTTAGTTCAATATATCAGTATCCATTTTTTCAGTCATAATGTTACTTTTCCAAAGCAAACCTGTTCTTTCCCTCTGACTGGATAAAACAGAAGAGCTTATGAGCACAAAACGATGAACGTATGAGAAAGAAAACGATGAACGTTTTCCTGCCTTTCAAGTCATCTCAAAAGCCATCACTTTGCACACAACCAGATTTCTTACTTCATGACAGGAAAAAAGTATTTTTCAGCTGAAAATCCTAATATTTCCTGACCTTTCCAGGAAGTTTATCACCCTCCTGCTAAGCTTTTAACACCCAGCAGATGGCAGACAAGGAAAAAGTTAAACTGAGAATCAATGCAAAGAGCACATGAAAAAATTATGCATTTTTATAGAAGTAATAAAAAGAGTGATAGGAAACACAAAGATGTGTTGTTTATAGCAGCATTTTAGAAAGATCTCAACACCAACAAAACTGAAGCATACACTGCTTTGGTATGCTGCTCATGTAATAACCCAGATTCAAGAATAAAATACATAGAGCTTAGGCTTTCCTTCATCCAAACATACTTAGATGCTTCTTACCATTTTCCCTATGATACACATCTCCATTTCAATAGCACTTATTTATCCTTCTCTCCTCCCTCAAGCAGTTACCTTTAATCGATTTTTCTCAGCTAAGTCTGATCCAACAGAAACAGCTACTTGGCAGATGAAGGGTACTTCTAGATAAGAGCTGCAAACCAGAGCTGTGTGGGTATCCAAAGATATGGAGAAAGTGACAAGATGCAAAAGATTTCCTGCAACTCTACACATTGCATATAATCTCAAAAACTAAAAGTTATTCTTTATACACCACCACAGAATAGTAAATTTCAGCTAAAAGAAAAAAAGAAGTCTGACACACATTCTCAAAAGCAATGAGATTTTTTAAAAAGAAATTAATAGAAAAACAGATTTGTATTTTATTATTATCTATTAATTATACTACCCCAGCACTCTCCACTCTTCGATCCAATGGGTAAGTCTTGTTCCACATTAAACATCATAATTGAGGCACTAAGCTTATGCCATCTATTTGGCACCTAGATCTGCAGGCATTAATCTCAAAAAACAGAAGTTACTTTTTGATTAAGCCACAAACGTGGGCATTTGAGCCACAGTTAAATTTCAATGCAAATGTTTTAGAAAATAAACACAGTCCCTACAAGATAAGACACAAGCATGTTCCAACTGCTTCCCTTAACTGTAAAAGCACATTACTGAATTGCAACATATTTATAAATCTTGATTCTCCAAAAAGAACAAGTGAATGTTGTCTTATGCACATCACATTTAACTGAGTTTTATATCTAATAAAAAAGCTTGCAATGATTTAATGAAAGAACATTCTGGAGAGTTAGCAGAGGTGATATCACAGCATGTAGCCTTTACACAATGCTTTTACTGTCACTTTCCAAGTAAATAGGTAAATATCACTGTTCTCACTTAACTGGTAGACAAATCTTGACACTGAGAGGCTTTGGAGTTAAGACAAGTAATTTAAAGAACACAAGAACAACTCTGCAAGAACACAATGCTAATTTTGTTCAGAGTTCTTCACTAGGAGACAATAACAGATGCTTAAGAAAAGAACCTTAAAACCAGGGCAAGGGTAGAACAACCCTTCACAATATGTTTTCTCTCCTTTCTGTGGAAAGCAGTTTAAACAGTTCAAGTAAAAGGTTTTCTCTACGGATCATTCCATTTTTCATAGCCCACAATGAGTGTATTGCCTTCAATTTATCCACGCCATTTTTTAACCTGAACTTTCACATTCAGAAATTCAATGACAAATCATTTTGTGATTATACAAAGTGGAAAGATAATTAATTGCCTTTGTTTTAAAGCTGCTATATGATAACACAAGAACTAGGAAGACTGAACAAAATTAAAAACCTGAATAATCATATCCTAACTTTTTTACTCTACTCCCTTTTTCCAAAAATTTCCACATTTTTCAGGCTCCAAAGATTTGTTCTAGCTACCCTTCCACACAAAGAACCAGAGCAATAAACAGAATCTACAAATCAAGCCACTATCTCACATAATTCAAATTTCAGTAACCAAATCTGCAGCTTAAAAGTTAACCACAATTAACTTTTCCTATTTAGTATCAGGGCCGGGAAGGGAAATGCCTTACCTTTCACTTCCTGGTGTGGTAATCCTGTAAAAGCGGTGTCTCAAGTGATGTTTGTCCCCGTGATAGCAAACTGTGCACAAGTCATAGTTAGTGCATTCAGCACATTTCCATCGGATGCCAATGATGGGTTGCTGCCGACAAGTATCACACATAGTTCCATCGTGCTTGATACCTGTGGGAGAAAAAGAAAAATACGACTAACAACTTTGTTACATCAGATTATTATAATTCGAAACTAAAAAGTTAACAATAAAGAAAGGCTGCTAGTGATACCCTGTCTGATGATGTACTGATAATGGACTTCACCTCATCTCCACTTGTCAGTCTCTTCCTGAAATGTTCTATCTTTTCTCAGCTCAAAAAGCTGAGAAAACTATGGTTTTTTTCCATCCATACAAATCAGAGAAAGAAAATGAGAAGTTCTTTAACTACAAGTAAAGGATGAGAAATACATGTACCAAATTACACAGGCAATCTGTAATTTTATCTCTGGGTTAAGACTATCAACACACCTGATATCACAAAGGCTACTGTGTTTAACTGTGCATGACAGTTTAAAAATCACTGGTTTGACTTACACATTTTGCATAGTGGAAAAGTGCTTAACTTTTTTATACATACATAGGAAAAAAATAAGCTCTCTTGGATAGATGCCATTATCTTCATTAAAATCTGTTACCATTTTTTAAGCATTTTACTGCATTTTGCTTTTTTTAAAAAGAGAATATGTCAAAGACAGACCAGCACATCATCTGCCCAGCTGTTCACAAAAACTGAATTCTCAAGAATACTTACTCCTACAGCTCTGCAGAGGTATAGCAGAGTGAAAGTGATCAGTCACAGTTTCCATCTACATCTTCTGAATACAGTGAACAGCCAGAAATTTTTTTATTTTTTTTAAAGTCAAATGCTGCTGCTATTTGGAAAGAACTGAGCAACAAAAGAGAAACACTGGCATTCAGTTTGTAGCACAAGATAAAAATGAGCACTATACGGTTGAAGTAACAACCAGTTACTTTCCCATTTACCCTTAAAAAAACCCAAAGCAACAGGTCACTCTGAAATTAGTAAGCAAAAAGAATGTGGGTTTGTTTTTTTCCTCCAGTCATTTCCTTGCTTTTGGAAATGACTGCCAAATTCACTTTAAACCTATTAGTCACTGTGTCCAACAGCTGAGCCACCTCCAGCAAAGAAAACCCAACAGCTGGAGAGGCAAAACTGAAGGAAATGCCTTCTTGTCTGACCATTCACAGAATCACATGATAGATGTGGTTGGAAGTAACCTCTGTAGATTGCTACTCCAATCACCACTGCTCAAAGAAGGGTAAACTAGAACCAGCTGCCGAGGACTATATCCAGTTAGTTTCTGAGCACCTCCAGGAATGCAGATTTCACAATGCAGCCTGTTTCAGTGTTCAATCTCCTCTATAGTAAAAATATTTATTCTTAAGTGGAAATTCCTGTATTTCAATCTGTGCCCATTTTTTCTTGTGCTGTCACTCCACACTACTGAGAAAAGCCCGGCTTCATCCTCTTGACAACCTTCACCAGGTATTTACATAGACTGTTAAGACCTCCCTGAGCTGTCTCTTCTCCAGGCTAAACACCACTAAATTCCTCAGCCTCTCCTCGTAGCAGATGTCTTAAGACCCCTTTAAAACACATTTGCACCCCTTTGCTTGACACACTGTGTTCCTATCTCTCTTGCAATGAGGAGTCCATTACTGGATCCAGTATTCCAGGTGTGGCCTCATCAGTATGGAGCTGATGGGAAGGAACACCTCTCTTGACCTGCTGGCAACACTCGTAATGCACCCAGGATACCACTGGCCTGCACTGCCACAGAGCATACTGCTGGCTCATATTCACTTGGTTGTCCACTGAGACCAATTAAGTCCTTCCCCTGCAAAGCTGCTTTCCAGCCAGTTATGCCAGCTTGCACTGGTGCATGGATCACTGCTCCTCAGGTGCAGGACTCAGCCTTTCCCATTGTTCAATTACATGAGATTCCTGTTGGCCCATTTCTCCAGCCTACCAAAGTCCCTCTGAATGCCAGCAAAATCATCTTGTGTTATCATTTTTCCTAACCAAGAAGGCTTCTCAGTCCACCCTCTTCAAGCCTTGATTATAAATGTGTTTAGGAAGATTTCTGGCCTTGTGATAAAAAATTTTCCTGATGCATAGAATAAATACTTAGTTGAGGCTGGAAAAGGCAAGATCTGAAGCAAAGGCTACACATACCACCACAAAGATCTATGCAGCTCCTCAGGGCAGACAAAGATAACCTTCAGTGACAATGAAAACCCTGAAACTGCTGACATTACTAAATGACCACTGTAATTCCTGGAGCGGGTCATGACTAAGGCAGCATCCATACCTTGACCATAAAGTCTGTGGCTGAAATTTTGAAGGTATGGCACAGACAAGTCCTACAGTCCAGTCCATAATGCTATTTGCCAGCTCCAACTGACAAACAACACACCTTGTATAACATAATCATTCTTTTTAACTAACCTTCTGTATTTGAGAACTATTTGCTACCTGGTAGCAACAACTAAAACTGCTATTTTTCTACAAAACAAGAACTTGAAAATCACTCACACATCTCCCACACACACAACTCCATGAATGACCTTATTCCCAACATGGAGGGTTAACATCAAGGTGAAAGCTATCTTTGTTACATACATTGAGACTTCGATGTCTGGTGGTGTTGATTAACTGTAATATTTAAAAAAATTGTGTTAGCAATGAGCTCTATGATTAGCTATTGGACACCTTACAGCAGCCTTCCAGTAACTGAAGGGGGCTACAAGAAAACTGGGAAGAGACTTGTACAAGGGATTGTAGGAATAGGGCAAGAGGAAATGGCTTTAAACTGGAAGAGGGTTAGATATTCGGAAGATATTCTTTAGTGTGCGGGTGGTGAGACACTAGCATGGGTTGCCCAAAGAAGTTGTGAATGCCTCCTCCCTGAAAGTGTTCTTTAAGGTCCCTTTCAACCCAAACCACTCTATAGTTCTGTGATCTCAAAGTGGCTCACTGCCATGAATTGTATTGAACTATTTACTACTAATTTGGTCTTCTTCAAGAGCAGGTGCATTACAAAGACCCAGATAACCTGTCACTGTTTTGTTGCCTTGCTTATGGCACTTGGGGTTAAGGGGTGGTATTTATTTTACAATTTTTTAATTGATTGCTAAATTGGTGTTTCACATAGAAACAGAGAAGTAACATATCTTTGGAATTATTTTAACAGTTGCTAAACGTAAGGGAAGGAAGTTTGCCAAGGATCATATTTATTCTGAATGTAACAGGATCAATGAATTGGGTCCTACAGGATTCTTCAGTTTGTCCAAGCAGTAGGAAGGAGGGCAAAAGATAGGTATAATCGGGAGTCATGTAATACACAACTAGGTCATCTTACAGTGAACTTAAATAAAAACTAAACATTTCTTGTCCCTACCTTCTTGATGCCCATCCCTTGTGTATTTATAGACATTAATTAGATCCCCTCTCAGCCTTCTCCTTTCTAGACTGAAAAACCCCAGGTCTCAGCCCTTCCTCATAAGGCAGGTGTTCCAGTCCCTTAATCATCCTTGTAGCCCTCCGTTGGACTCTGTCAAGTAGATCCCTGTCCCTCATGAATTAGGGATCTCAGAACTGGACACAATACTCCAAGTGAGGTCTCACCAGGGCTGACTAGAGGGGGAGGAGAACCTCCCTCAATTGGCTGGACATAATCTTCTTAATGCACTCCAAGATACCACTGGCCTTCTTGGCCACAAGGGCACATTGTTGTTCCATGGAGAACTTATCCACCAGGACTCCAAGGTCCTTCTCCTGCTCTCTAGCAGATCACCTCCTAGTCTGTACTGATGCATCCTTGTAGATAAGTTGATCAAGTATGGGTTTGGTGATCAGGTAGTGAGGTGGATCATGAACTGGTTGAAAGGAAGGAGTCAGAGAGTTGTAGTCAATGGGGCAGAATCTGGTTGGAGGTGTGTGACTAGCGGAGTCCCTCAGGGGTCAGTACTGGGACCGGTGTTGTTCAACATCTTCATCAACGACCTGGATAAGGGTATAGAATGTACCCTCAGCAAGTTTGCTGATGACACTAAGCTGGGAGGAGTGGCTGACACACCAGAAGGCTGTGCTGCCATTCAGAGAGACTTAGACAGGCTAGAGAGTTGGGC
>NW_009970725.1:9190638-9196385 GCF_000747805.2 Chaetura pelagica
GTCTCCTTCACTGGAGACATTCAAAACCCACCTGGATGCGTTCCTGTGTGATGTACTCTAGGTGACCCTGCTCTGGTAGGGGGGTTAGACTAGATGATCTTTTGAGGTCCCTTCCAACCCCTAGGATTCTATGATTCTATGATTTTGTTGCTCCTTCCCAGGTGCAGGACTGCCTTTCCTCTTGTTGAAACTCATTATATTCCTCTTTGCCCAGCTCTCCAGCCTGTCCAAATCTTGCTGAATGGCTGCACAGCCTTCATGTGCATCAGCCAATCCTCCCAGCTTCGTGTCATCAGCAAACTTGCTGCAAAGACACACTTATTGCCCAATTTAAAAAAAAAAAAAAAAAAAAGATGGTGAGAAAGACAAAACCTGAAACACCTTCTCCCTACAATCCCTGTTCTCCCAGACTCAACTGCACTCCTTCATTCCCAACTCCTCCCTAGGATAGATAGAATCATTAATTGTTTTGGTTGGAAAAGACCTTCAAGATCATCAAGTCCAGCCACTAACCTACCACTGCCAAGTCCATCACCAAACCATGTCCCTCTGCATGTGTTTTAAATACCTGCAGGGATGGTAACTCAAGCACTGCCCTGTGTGGCCTGCTCCAGTGCCTTACAACCCTTGTGGTAAAGAAATTTCAGGGAAGATGGGAAATGGGGGGTTATGGTCAGTCCATAACAGCTCCTCACACCTTCCCCCTGTTCCAGTATGAGTCCCCTCCACAGCTGCAATTATTCAGGAAAACACTGCTCAAGTAGGGGTTCTTCATGAGCTGCAGCTTCCTTCAGGGCATATCCACCTGCTCCAGCATGGGGTCCCCCACAGGCTACAGCGTGGATATCTGCTCCACCCTCCATGCACTGCAAAGGGACAACCTCCATTTCTGTGGTCTCCATCTACTCATCACCATCTACTCACCAAAATTCAGTACTAAGGACACAATGTTGGCACTGCACACAATTGGCCAAAGGGAAGGTGTCATTATTTCTGATATTTCCAACTAGCTCTGCTGTAGCCTAGTGGACTGAATGCTCATCAGTACTGAGATCATATCTTTCAATTTACTTTTTAAATAGCTGCCACTTCCTATGTCCCTCCAACCTTAGTACACCATAAAACCCTGTATTCCTGATCTCCACTTATCATTCATGTTTTTACTATTTGCATCTCACATTAGTTTCCTATGTCCCTGCCATGGTAATTTGCACTTTTGTAATCTATCCCCAAATCTTCCCTAGATTACCTGGCCCACTACCCCTCTGTCACGACTCATTTATACATCAATTTTACAGCCCTTGCCTACAAGTTTTTATAAACCATGATCACCCTCAATGCTGAAAAAGGAAATATAGGCAGTTTTACTCAAATTGCTATTTGAATTTGTTACAAATATTTCTTTTTTATTAAAGACAATTTTCAAAGGTGACAATACACAACTGCCCAACAAAATAACATTTTAACTGTAAAACAAGATGTTCAAGGGATATCCATACCACTCATTGTCAAGCACAGAAGACAATAGTGATTTCAATTATTTTTCAGAACTTAAAAATATTTGGTTTCCAAAGGACTTGTTATGCTCTACACAACTCTAATAAACAGAAATCTTCTCATATCATAGTGACAATACCATTATCAGGCAAGGGATATCATAAACTGCTTAGAAAGCTGATTCATTTACACCCCAATAAAAAAATAATAATAAATAAAATAAAAAGCAATAGCAATGTTTTGTTCTTCCCAGTTTTCCATTCGAGGTAAATTTTACACTATGGTCACACGCCATGCAAACTGAGAACAAAGAATTCTTTGAGATTAATCAGATTACAATAAATTCTACGAAAACTCAAATCAGTGTCCCCATAAAATAAGTCATCTGTTAAATACCCTGTTTGGCAGCAGCCAGCTGGCCAATTATTATATACAAGAGATTCCAGACTTGCCAAAGCAAGTGTCCTATCTGGTAAGGGTACTGCAAGATACATGAGGAGGGAAAGGATTGTGTAGGAGACATGGGGGAAGGGCAGAAAGAACAAAGGACATGCTCATTTAAAAAAAACAGGCTTCCCACATACCACTGCTCATGGAGCTATTAAGTTTTTTACTTCTGAGAGGTTCTTTAAGTATTTACAAATAGCCACAAAAAGTCTTGACTAAGACAATTTGCCTGAAATTACACTTGATGTGCTAAAAGCAAGAATAAATAAACAAATACATAAGATAAATAATCCAAGGTGGTCTATCTTTTAAAATGTTCCAACATGTATGACTTCATGACTCTTCAGGCTAAAGAAGACTACTAATACAAGTACAGAAAGTCACTCAGATCTTTAACAGATAACACTTAAATTTTCCATATTAGCAGAATACAGCAGATACAGCTTTCCACACCAGACGCTCACTTGCTGCAGGATAGTTCAACATCATGATTCCATTTCCTGACCCCAGCTCCTCCTTCATCTTCCCCTTATTCAAACAAAATTGGGCACATATTTTAAGCAGGAAAATGAGATTGTTACTTTGAACCAATCATACAAGAGGAAACGGATGACAAGAAAATGTTTGCCTAAGCTTTGTAGAACACAAATATTCAGAAAGAGAATAAATACAGAAAGTTTCTATAAGGATCACGAGTATTATGTGAAGGCAGTCAGGAGTGCTCTCCACAAACACGCTACTATGCAGCCTTTACCTCTGGCAAAAGGCTACCTTCCCTTCTAAACATAAAGCTTAGGGTTAATTACTTTCAGCTTCTGTTAAGCCCATCAGAAAGCTACTCTTTAATATTTATTTTCCACAACACTACCAGAAAGAGAGATCTCTCAGGACTCCTAGATGTCGGTAAAAGGCCATTTTACAGCAAGACCCAGATTTCTTTGAAAGACATCAAGCAACCACACCATACTGCTAATGTATCACAGCTGACCACTTCATTTAGAAGCCCACTACACAGGATCTAACTGAAGTTTTCCCTCTTCTAAATTAAATTCCTTCTCTTTTCAGATTCTTAAATTTACTAATTCCTCTCAATCATTATCTTTCTTAAAGAAATGCTGGCCAATGTAAATATGATCACCAATGGGCAGCTAATAACAGTTAGTTTGGCAGACACAACTGAAATAAAGAAACCCACACCTTCCTACGAGAAATTATTCACTTCCCAAATGACTACACCTGGAGGAAACAGTTTTACAAGGGACACTTCATTTTTTAATGTAAAGAAGACCACCCCAAAAATCTTAGTACTAACACGATTCAAGTCCTAGAAAATCTTAACAGTTTTGCACTGCTGGTAACAGCCTACAAACATTAAAACACAACAATACATCCTGAAGTTAAGGAAGCATTGTTCTGGCATTAAAGGAAAGGCATATACATATATATGCACAGGTATCAAACTTGGGTTTGTTGGGGGTTTTTTAATGGAACGAGCTTCAAACTTTACTTCTGTTACACAATGGGTTCCTGACCCATCACTACTATTTCTGGCTGCACAGGCCTCAGAATCATCAAAGCAGCAACTCTGGGTGCAAGCACCACTTTTAAGAACTTATAATCAAGTCTGACTTTGAGTCCCTAATAAAAACAACTCCCAGCAATAAATAATCTATTTTTACTTTCTAATGCTGTATTTTTATATTTATTCTCACTATAAGCTTAAATAAACTCACTAAAATGTGCTGTGACTGTAAATTTATGAACCAGATAATTTTTTTTTCATTTTAAACTGTAAAAGTCATGATTTAACACTGTTTAAGTATCACCAAACCAATAAACACCCCATATTTTCTAACATTTCCTGCTCCAGAGCATTATTAATACTACAATTAAGAATTTCTGTCACCTAATGCCACTTTTTGTCTAACTATTTATATCAAAATGATCTAAATGCTCCTAGAGATAGCATGAAATTATCACCCAAAGTTGGGATCCCTTACTCTGAACAACAGAGGGTCACACTACTATGGAGAAAATAAGTAATTACAAAACAGCGGAAAACTGAAGAAGGGAGGTGATTTGCCCAGGAAGACAAACTTAATCAGTAGTAAAACCATCCAAACTGACAGCATCCTAATTCCATTAACTATGCACAGTGCTTCCCTTCGGCTGCTTCTACTTTACAGATTTTTACTCTTCCTACCTCCAGGGAACAGTGACCTCAAACGTAACTCCCTCTAGTGAAAACCAACCCTGGGTATCTCCACGCAGCAGTTCAAGCGAGGATGAAACATCCGTTGGCCAAAAGCCTCAGGGAGAGAAATACCATTTTCCAAAGCCTGAAAACAGCAATGTTCGAGGGCTTTTCCCCAAAGGAATACACATAGTCCTACCTGAAGCAGAAATTTAAATTCTAGTATGAAAGTATAGAATAAAGCACCCGAAACAAAAACCAGGGATGCAAAACTGAGAAGGAAGTGTAGGCTTCCAGATGCAGTTAACAGATACTGTCAGCTTGCAAATACATCAAGCAGAACCAGAATAATGAGCATTCAAGGCTCACATTCAACATTCATGCATACACTTCAGTTCTAAGCAGAAGTAGTCCCACTGGTTTCTACAGGACATCAAATGCAGGTAAAGTTGTAATCTGCAAGACAACGACAGACAACTTGAAAGAGACTACTCTTAACCTCTTGTTCCAAGGTCCATTTCAAAAAGATTTTGAGCTCTTTTTAACAGCCTCTATCCTCCAAAACAAACAAACAGCCAGGCAAAAGGAAGGTACTCAGACACAGAAATTTGAAATCCATCTCAAACGGTCACCATGCCTTGTGTGGTGTAGGTTTTTTTCTTAGCAAAATTTTTGTAATTAGAGTGGATTCCATGATTCTGTCTTTTCAATCCACTGCTATAATTCCCCTTTCTGTAACACTACACGTAGCCAGCTCAAAGATGGTCTCTATTCTCCATCATAGTCCAAAGGAAACACACATTACAAAAACAGTACATCTAAGTAACCCTACAAATTGGTCCAATCACCTCATTATTGACACAATCCTGATCCAGAACCACCTCACTGTATTTCTGATTAAACTGAACAATATATTTTTCTCCGTAAGTTTCCACTGTAAAAACAGGTGCTACAATGAACACTTCCCTGCAGTGTTTGCAACACTAACACTGCCGCATAATGCCAGTGCAGATCTAAGTCCATTGTACAAACAGATTGAATTTAAAGCATAAATATCGAGCATCCAAGTAATTAAAGAATGGACGAATACATTCCTTTTCTAGGACTTTAGCTGCTTTACAACAGGCCTGGCAACACAGATAAAAGGCAACATGCAGACCACAAGACAAAACACCATTTCAACCACTCGATATAATCTTCAGAAAAAACTTAAAAAAAAAAAAAAAAAAAAAAAAAAAAAAAAAAGGTGCTACACTTTTTTTTCGCAATCCTCCCTGGATTCGACTCAGAACGACCGCCACCATTTTACAAAACGGCTCTGAAACACAAATGGGACGCGGCGAGGGCTGGATAAAAATCAAAACAAAACCCTTGAGGGTTCTAGGTTCCCCCCCCACCGCCTCCTCTGCCTCCCCTCTCCCCCAGCCCCCCGGGAGCCGGCTCCCTACGGTCATCACTTGGTCTACACAAGTCCCAGGACAACTTCTCCCCCCCCACCCCAGCAGCCCCGGGGGAGTCCCAGGGGGGTCTCCCCGTCCCCCCCCCTCGCCCCCGGCCGCCGCTCACCGGTGGGCGCGCTGTCCAGGATGCCGAGGGCGGAGGGCCCGGG
>NW_009970725.1:9197139-9201027 GCF_000747805.2 Chaetura pelagica
CCCCGCCCCCCCCTCCCCCCCCCCCGTCCGGCAGGAGCAGCTCCCACCGTCTCGTCTTGCGACGGAAGGATCGTCGAGGGGTGTCAACCAAGAGTTGGGCGATGTAGTTTGGGTTAAATCTGCGTTGCGTTTTCCTCGTTTTCCGGTCAGACTGCGCCCTGAAGTCCTGTTTTCTTTCCAGCCCGTGGATACGAGTCCTGCGTGCTCCGGAGGAGGGTCCGGCGGGGCTGCGTTTGGGGAGCAAACCTGCAGAATCTGGGCTGCTCCAGGCGGCAGAAGAAGAAGGGGATCTGTCCCCCCACCTGCCCTTCCCACCTGGAGGGATCCCTGCTGGAGGATGGACCCACCCTGCACACACACCTGCGATGCAATTCTTCGTCAGCTGCCTCTTTGCTGGCAGCCTCAGGACACCCAAGGATGCTTCACACATCCAGGCTAATCTTGCCTACAATATGGTTCTTAATTTAAAAAATGGCCCCACGATTGTTTGTTTCACTCTCTAATCATGCCCTGTGTCAACTTTGTAAAAGCATCCTTCTTAAAGGACAGACAAGTTTGAACCAGACAAAAAAACCCCATTTCTTAGTCAACTGGGAAATGGCTGATAAAAGGCAGCCCAGCCACCTTTGTCTCCTGGGTATTTTTGCTATTTATGTGCTTTTTCCTTCCACCTTTATGGCTATTAATACAGCTAGAAGTGTCTATGAGATAATTTATTGGCATCTTTTGTGTATTTTTCTCACAAATATATATATAGCAGAGCAGAATAATATGCAAATGCGACCACCAGGTTACTACCACATTCCTCACATAATTCATTCCCTCCTAACCCATGCTAAAGCTAAAGAATGCTGCCTTAAACATGAAGTTGTGTCCTGACAACAGGCGCTCCCACAGAGTGATTACAGTGGAAACCCCAAAATGGTAATGGATGCCACCAGAGGAAAGCATGTCATTGCCAGGCAGTTTGGGTTTTCTAGCAGATGCTCCTCCCCATACAAAAGCTACCCACAGCTTGTAGTAGCTTATTACATTTGGTACGTGTAATTAAAACTAAATGTATAACACATGGCAGAATTTCCCACAAATTCTGGAGAGTTCTTGATCTGTTGAATTACCTAGCTAGGGTCTATCCATGGTCATAACGTTCCCATCTGCCTCATTCTACTTTTTCATGCTTTTGAGAGTTACGAGCAAGTATAAGGAAAACCCAGAGCACATTTTTCTATTACTTTTTTATAGGATTGGATAAAAAAGGCTTTTTGCAACCAGGAAATGAGTGCCAGGAAAAACCAATAAAATCTGAGATCAGAATTAGTTTTCCTGAGGGGAATCAGAAGAGTTCGTCCTTACATTTATTTTTCCAAGAAATTCTAAATTATAGACCTTCAGAGCATCTGCTGCTGCAGCTCAGCAGTAGTGCATGTGTGCATATAATTATCCTGGAGCTTCTCTCCTAATAATCCTTCTCCTGTCAACTCCTGCTCTATCTACCCCAATAGCCCCTGACTCACCTGGTTTGATTGTTGTTTGTTGTTTTTTTAAAGTCTGAAAACTTGCAAAACCCAGAATCTCTAAAGATGCCTGCATTATTTTATAGGTGGATTAGAAACACAGGAATACAGGTAACATCTGGGTCCTAGCATCTATTTGGCTGAATGTGAATGCTTCCCTAACAGCTAAGAGGGAGCTCTCCATAGCTGAAAATACCGAGGCTTGCACCATTTTATTGGTGTAGAAAATTAAGATATATTCACTTGCCAGTGACTACATGACTGATTTCTGAACTCTAATCTCCTGTCACTGCTAGTCCTACGTGGCCACAAAGTTGTGGAAGTCACAAAATTGTCATTGGCTACAGAAAAACGTTTTCTAGAATTGCAAATATTTTTTGGTGTTACGTTTTTGAATCATATATTATTTATTCTGTGTGCCAGGTGGGTGTTTAACCAATCAGTAGGAAAAAAAAAGGTATTTAGCTCCTGAACCTTTTATCCAAATTATTCTTCAAAATAACCAGTAAACAGCAGTTTCAAATGCAGATTAAAAGGTCACAACTGAGAATTACTACCTCAGGTAGTCATGACAGAGCACTTAGATCACCAGCTGGAGGAAGGAAATCCACAGTGCCTCGGGTGTACTTACCTGTAATTGCTAGGACAGAAACTGGGATGCACAAAAAGAACTACAGAATGAGTTCCCTTATGGCTACCCAAAATTGTGTGCATTGCTGACTCATGCCATCCTCCAGCTGGTGATTATGGTCTTCCTCACTACTTCCTGCCATATTAGAGCAGCCAACCCAGCGAGGGGCCACGCAATAAGACCTCTAGTTGATGCAGAATTCAGCCCGTGCATAACCTTAAAACTCCTTGTTATTGTTGGAGAGCGTATTGGCCTTTTGTGAGAGCAGCCACTGCGTTTCTTGGGGGTAGGACAGCTCTCAAGACAGCCCCCATAGAGTCACAGGGAAACCTCCAGGACTTTGGAGGTTATCCAGCCTCTTCTGTTCATATAAGTCGTTCCAGAGAGCTGCTTGCCTAAACTCTGCCTGGTTGCCTTTCGGTTCTGCAAAACGTCACACAGCAGGGGCTCCTAAGTATTTGCATGGATTGAAGAGAGACTTTGATACAAGCTTTTCCAGACTGTCTTGTTTGATTAGAGCTGAACTTGCAATGTAGAAACTGGAACATGCAATGCTGGAAGGGGACTGTGCCTATTACAGGAGAGAATCTCATGTGAAAAGTCTGCTTTTCTGTAGTTCAGAAGAAAAATAGTCCAATTTCTTGGAAAGAAATATTAACTCATGGAGTTTTGAGGTTTTGTTTCCTATCTTTCCCAAATCCCAAGTTCTCAGAATTTGTTATATGAAGGATATATATATAAATAGCTCCCTAAGACTTGAGAAAGAGCATCTAGTTTACATATAATGAGCAGAGTGTTGTTTTCTTTTTAAAATACAAAGGTAGGGCTTATTAATTTACACCAATCTGAATTTAAAAATTCTGCCTCTTAAATTCAAGACCGAATTAAAATAAGCAGTTTTCTTAGTACTCCAATTAAAAATTGAAGGCATTCTAGATGTTAATGTTCTGGTTTTCCCCAAAAGGGGGGGTTATAATGTTTTTTCCTGTGGACAAAAATAGGAAAAAGTAAGCAACTGCCTTATTTTGACCAAAATCTGCCTACTCTTTTGTACAGAACCAACTCAACTAACTGAAGAAGAAAGATGGAAGTATTGGCAAAGGACATGAAAACTACTGCTTTACTGAAAAAAAAAATAATCTATATATATAATTTCCCCAAATGTTTTTGTTGTTGATGTTGTTTTTAAGTGAAAAGTGTAATCACTCTCTAGAGAAACTTCTGATCTGATGAACTTGCCACATATTTTTAAGTGGCACATGCATGTGGTACATACATGTATAATAATATACATAATGTATATTTTCTAGAACCTGAAGAGCCAGTTAGGAACTTCAGGCCATGCACCGTTTATCCATAGTTTCATGTAGACAAAGCCCGGTCATTCCTCAGCCTCTACTGCCATCATGTGGCCATCTACCATCTCTCATTAATGCTAAAACATCTATGCTGTTAACTGTTGCACCGTATTTCTACTGCTTTATTTACCGGATTCATTATCCATAACATAATCCAGTTCCTTCCTCAATTTTCTGAAATGTCACGAGGATCTGGCATTGGTTTTTATTTCCTACTTTCTGCAGATTAAAATCTTTTTTAATGCTGGATAGTGAGGAGGCTGTTATGCAACAGAGCAAATAGCTTTGGTGAGTTTGGATTTTACTGTGCTATTGGCATCCTCTACAAAACTGTTAATTAGAATACGTTAATTAACCCACAGTGTCCATGCAACTGTTTCTTTCC
>NW_009970725.1:9201088-9207090 GCF_000747805.2 Chaetura pelagica
TTCCCTAAGGAGTCCTATGTGCCATTTCTGTCCTAGGAAGGAAAAACAGCTGAGGCAGAGAACGGATTATAAATACGTCACTTCATTTTCCTGCTGTGAAATAAAACTAATCCCATGGAGATCTGATAAAAACAAGAAAGATTTTTTTATTTTTTTTTCTCTGTGTGGCTAAAAACGTTGACGTGTTGAAAAAAGAATTTCAGGATAAAGAAGATTATCCTTCCCCTACAGGAACATCCTGGAACCTTCTCCCTTGGTTAAGGTTTTAGGTTTTACAAGGCTGAACTATTCTGAGTGGAGAGAAAACAACATACCTGTTAAGTTACACTTGAAGTTTTAAAAATTGAAAGACAAAATAAGTAAAAATTGTAGCAATCTAGGGCATAAACATTACAGTACATGTACTTATGTTTGCACATCTGTATGTGCAAACCTACTTCAGCATAACCCCAAGGATTAAAGAATCTATACTTACCTGGTATTTCCAAATGTTTAGCCACATATAGATGTTTTATTTCTAGATTATTTTAAAATTAGATTATGCAAAGGAAGGAGGGATTAATTTCTTCCTGGTATTAAATTGCCTGATTGTAAAGAAAATACTTGAAATTCTAAGCCCAGTGTTAAAGCTTGACATGTAGTCAGAACCAACTAGGTTCTATTTTTAGACTGATAGGAAAACAAACTGTCTGCATGGGTCATTGAGACATTTTAAGAAGTTCCTAATTTATGTGCATAATTTTTGTTAGGATCAATGGGACTTATCATGTGCTTACAGACAAGTACAGGTCCTTCTTGTATTACAAAGGTGCTCAATATGCACTAAGAAATGCCTGAAAGATAACTTAAGCATGGAATAACATCTATGCTCAATTTCTATAATCTGATAAAATGGTAGTAAGCATTTAATAACTCCAGCAGAATCTAAACATTGTCTGTTTTGTCATGAGAAAATAGTTCCCGTCTCAGCATTATGTAATCCTAAAGAAGTAAGATTTCCAGTGCACTCTGATAGACTGATTGAAATATGCATTTATTAAAAACACAGCTAGAAATTTTCAAAAATAACAAAAACCCCTCTGTTGATTAACTAGCCTATATTCTTTGCAAAAACAAATGTTTCTAATATAAATCTCACTTAAGATTATGTCTAATGCTTACAAATATGTTTCAGTATTAACAGGGAATCACAGAATTTTCAGAGTTGGAAGGGACCTTCTAGTCCAACCCCCCTCCTAAGGCAGGATCCCCTAGAGCACATCACTCAGGACTGCATTGAGGCAGATTTTGAATGTGTCCAGAGAAGGGGACTCCACAACCTGCATGGGCAGCCCATCCCAGTGCTCTGTCACCCTCACCAAAAAAAAGTTTTTCCTCCTATTTAAATAGAACTTCCTGTGTTCCAGCTTGTGCCCATTGCCCCTCGTTCTGTCACTGGGAACTACTGAAGGAGTCTGGCTCCTCTACTGAAGAGTCCCTTCACTCACCCTGTAGATACTTGTAGGCATTAATAAGGTCTCCTCTCAGCCTTCTCTTATCCAGACTAAAGAGTCCCAGCTCTCTCAGCCTTCCTTCATAAGAGAGATGCTCCAATCCCCCAGACATCTTTGTTGTCCTCTTCTGGACTCTCTCCAGTAGTTCCCTGTCTCTCTAGAACTGGGGAGCCCAGCACTGAACCTGGTATTCCAGATGTGGCCCCAGTAGGGCAGAACAGAGGAGGAGGGTGACTTCCCTCAACCTACTGTCCACACTCTTCCTAACACATCCCAGAATACCACTGGCTTTCTTGGCCACAAGGGCACATTGCTGGCTCATGGTTAACTTACTGTCTACCAGGACTCCAAGACCTTTCTCCTCATGGCTGCTTTCCAGCAGGCCAAACCCTAATCTATACTGATGCATGGGGCTATTCCTCCCCAGGTGCAGGACCTTACATTTGTGCTTGTTGAACAAGGTTCAACTTAGGTTGAACTTAAGGTTCCTCTCTGCCCAACCCTCCAGCCTGCCCGCTGGTGTGTCAGCCACTCCTCCCAGTTTTGTATCATCAGTGAACTTGCTGAGGATTATCTAGGTCACTGATGAATACGTTATACAAGACCGGACCATGTACTGAACCCTGGGGAACACCACTCACTACAAAAGGCCCCCAAAAGAAGCATGGAAATAAAATACGAGGATGCATAGATGCATGGAAACATGGTGACTGTAAGAGTAGTGAAGCTCAAGAAGGGGACAAACAGAAGGAGCTATTCCTAATGCCACAATCATTGATTTTTTTTTTACACCAAGAGTACAAACATAAACACAGCCTTGCTTTTTCCTCTGAAATTTGAAGAGCCTCCAAAACTCAGCATTTACACTGACTTCATTAATTCCCTACTTCATTCACACTTTCAGGAAAGAAAAATCTATAATATGCATGAGGATGTCTTGGGAAACGCTGATTTGAATTTTTCACGTGCACTTTTTTTTCTGTCATTCTGCTGCAGATCATAAACAGGAACAGTGAGTGCCCTCTTCCCTGCATTGCTGGAAATCTTTTCAGATGCTTTATACATGGACTTGGAGCTTTTAAAGTATTCATAAATAGGTCAGGTTGACACAAAGATATTTTTCCCATTTTGTTGGATGAATGCTAAAGTTAAATAAATGTTAAAAATTATATACAAACAAACAGAACCTCAAATGTAAAACTCAGTTTAAAAGTCACTTCTCCACTCCTCAGAAGTGCTTCAGCATTGAAATTAACTCCAAGAGTGGTGTTACAGAGAACTGTGCTGGAACCAGCTTGCAATTGTCCCTGGAACATCAATAAGAACATACTAACTCCACACCCAAGGCCCAAATAATCACAGAACAAAAAATAAAATAAAGACAACATATCACTAGTGTAGCCTCCTAATTAAAAAATTTAAATCAAGATGTGACTAACCAATTGCTTCTGTAAAATATCTCTTGCTTAAGAAGGAGACAATACAAAAGGACAATCCCATGCCCTTTGCTTTCTGCCTAATCTATAATCCATTAGAGCTGGGTTGATGCAATTGTTTATCAAGCACTTAGAGAGCAGAGAGCACAGTGCAAACAGCAGGTCTCTCTGGGAATGTGGAACTGTCTTCCTCTGAAAAAATGCGGCAAGAGTTCAAAACACCATAGTCACCACCTTGTTTTCTTCCCACACGCACAATTTGCAATCATGAAATCACTTGGCAGTGGTTGTAATATAACTAGAATGCAGCCTTTTCTTTTTCAGTTCTGCAAAATGTGTTGTAGGCTGAAGAATAATCTTTTAAAGACTTAAAAAACCCAAACACTAGAACTGGAGGATCTGATAGGGATTGCTAAAAACAGAAGGAAGTTATTAACATTATTGCTATTGACAGTGTAGCAACATGCTTTGACAGAAACATAAAACCCTCAGCCCTTCTCAGTAGGTGTAATTTGTTTTCATTTGCCTATGGCATGTCATACATGCCTGACACTGTTAATTCTCCCATGAGTAATCAACAAAGGATAATAGTGGTTAAAGATGAGAAAAACCTCATCAGCCTTAATGTCTGGATCTTGTTTTGTGCAGTCTCTCTAGATTGTTGATCAAGTAATTGAACTGTTGGTTTGGTGTGCCTCAGAAGGGTTTCTCTAACCATTGGTTTCTCTAACCATTAACAGCCATGCCTTCCACTTTTTGGCCAAATGTGTGTATATGTGTACTGCACTGCATCCAGATCTGGAGCCCCCAACACAAAAAGAACATGGAGATGTTGAAACAAGTCCAGAGGAGGGCAACAAAGATGGTAAGAGGGCTGGAGCACCTCTCCTATGAAGAAAGGCTAGAGAGTTAGGGTTGTTCAGCCTCGAGAGGAGAACACTCCAAGGAGACCTTGTAGCATCTTCTCATACCTGTAAGGCCTACAGGAAAGCTGGAAAGGGAGTTTTTTCAAGGGCTTGTAGTGATAGGACAAGGGGTAATGGCTTTAAACTGGAAGAGGGTCAATTTAGGTTAGACATTAGGAATAAATTCTTCACTATGAGGTTGCTGAGACACTGGAAGAGATTGCCCAGGGAAGCTGTGGAAGCCCAATCCCTGGCAGTGTTCAAGGCCAGGCTGGACAGGACTCTGAGCAACTTGGTCTAGTGGGAGGTGTCGCTGCCTATGCAGAGGGTTGGAATGAGAGTGTATTTAAGGTCCCTTCCAACCCAAACCATTTAATGATTCTGTTATATGCATTTATAGGCCTTCCAGCCCCATAGACACACGCTGTGTGATTTTAATTTTCTTTATGCTTTAGTTGGCTCAAGGATCCTTCACTTTAGTGGGGATAGGACCTGGATGCACAAGAACAGTCTGCTGCAAGCAACAACTGTTTCCCAACTTCGGAAGTAGCAGGTTCCTCTGCATCCTTAAGTCTAGTCCTCAGTTCAGACAAATTAGCATCTCTGAAGGTTCCAAAGTTCCCATTGTTGATGAAGCCTACATGTTCTCAGAACTAAGCTATCTACTCCAGCTGCTCACACTGGAGTATTCCTTCATGATAAAACATTTTATCTGGGGTCTACAACATACATTCTCATCAAGCCGGGACCTTGAACTGAGCATGGCTGTTCTCTATAAGCAGAAGCAGAGCAGTGTTGATGATAACAGGTTTTCCATCCATTCAGTTTCCTTTTTCTGCAATAGCTGCAAGGAGAAGAACAAACCTCACATGTTTCCTAGACTCTGCTTACCAATTCCCATACTCTTTTCAATAGCTGCAGTAGGTCTGCCCCTGTGCCTCTGGAAACTTAGGACTGCACAGAAAGAACAGGTACTTTTAAATTGTTCAGAACTTTGCTAAACACTCTTATTAGCTTACCTTTCTTAATATAGTATCAATTAACTACTTCATAAACTTTTATCATTCTGACTCTAATGAAAAATGCTTAAAATTGTACAAACTGCTTTTACGTGAGAAGAAAAACCAGGTGATGAGAGGAGGATTTCTGCTTGTCAGACTCAATGGTCAGACATCCTAGACATTTCCAAACCTTGTATCTGAATCAGCCAGGCAGTCAGAAACAACCATTTGATTGCCAAGTCTATAGATGTTACAATGGGTTTTCATGACAGTTGTCAAAGCTGGATGGGAATGCACTGTTGCTGTACCCAAGCAGAGTGTTTCATCGCAAGGTATGAACATGGCAGCACTTTTCTCTACAGTATGGAAAGCTAAAGTCCCTTTCAGTATTTCCCACATTGGGCTCAACAGCTTGCCACCAGTTCATGGTGAACAAGATGCTTTATGTGAGAGCAGCATCTCTCTGCTAAGACATGTCTGAGTAAAAGGGGAAGCAATTGCAATAGGCCACATCTCATTTTCTGCTCTTACATTTTCTTTTTTGCTGCAGTTTGCAATTCAATTAGTTTTTTTAAATTTAGCTATAGTCAGAAAACAAATAAAAGAAGAGTTTCACCAAGCAAAGTCTCTCTTCTCTCACCAGGTCAGGGAGTTGAGGCATAAAATAAAGAGAAGGAAATTGTTTCTGTATCCTGTGGTACATGCACCCCTTTCAAAGAGGAGATGCTCAGCTCCAGGATCTTTGTGTTTATCAGCTGTGCTCCTAGGACTTCGCCAAGGAGAAGATATGGATACTGTGCCTCTTTTTCTAAAGCTGAAGGGGAAAGCATCTGAGTTAGCAAACATGGAACAATCCATACACCTGGAAAGGGAGCAGGCAGGATTTCTCTTGGGAGGTAAGAGAGCAATACATCTGCTCACCTCTGATCAGTGATAACACGTTCTAACAGCAGTCAGAAGTGGAAAAGCAGTTGCACGCTTCAGCATCTCTTAAAATATTGACACAGATAATGCTGATTAACCACTACTGCACCTGGAAGCCCTGGTGCCCCCTCTCCCTCCCGCACGACACAGGACTCGCACCCTGCACAAGTTAAGGATGCCGGGGAAGGGGACGTGCTGCCCGAACAGGAGTGACTGAGCAGCCACACGCCTGCATCAGCTGCT
>NW_009970725.1:9208022-9220163 GCF_000747805.2 Chaetura pelagica
AGATGGTTCGGAGAGGCAGGGCAGGAGCCCGACCTCTTCGGTTTAGGAACAGGGCAGGTGGTAAAATAGTTCGCTGCCCTTGTGCCGGCCTTCGGCCCCTCCGGCGATCAGCTTTAGAGATGCTATCGCAGCGCTTTATTGGGGGGGGGCTGAGGCACTTTCTTGCATCTTCCCGTCGGTCGTGGTTTCACAGATCAATTAGGCATTCTCAGATCCCTTGGATACAGTGAGCCTGACCTGATCTAAAGTGGCCCCGCGGTGAGAGCGCCTCGTTGAATGCTTAATTGACTGAAGATATGCATATTAAGAGCATTATGACTGTAGAAGGCGTGCGCGTTGCCACAGCCTCTCAAGAAACACTGAGACCGTAGCTTTCCTCTTCATCGAGAAGAGAGTAACTTGGTTGTGGTGAGCGAAGAAAGGGGCAGGGTGAGGTGGATGTAGGTACCCCTGCTGCTTTGTGCAGTTGTTTCCTCCAAGGCATCTGCTGTTGTGCTGGTACTGTCTGCGTGTTGGAGAAGAGAAGTGTAAGAAACGTGGTTGCTAAAACGTGAGTTGATTGGTATGCAGGGGTTTCCCTGTTAATTGGTAGGCAAATGGAAGCTGTAAGAAAAAAAACACCTCTGTATGCAAGGTGTTGTTAGAGGTGAGTAACCAGTGCAGATGTGCACCATAATGTGAGATGGGAAGAGGAGTGTCCTGCCAAATTAAAGTAGGTATTGCAGGTGCAGATAGATTTCTGTGTGGTGCAAGAAAACTGCATCTTTCTCCCCGACTGTGAGGCAGTGTGGTTTTGATTCCCCAGTGAAAGGCAGGATGCTGGTAAAAGCAGAGCTAGAACAGCATGTGCTTAGAAGTAGGTAAGGAATCCATAATGTTTAGTGGGTTTCACTTTTCAGTTGGGCATTTTGGCACTTTGTTTGTTTTTTGTTTACTTACCTCTTTACCCTGAAAGGACCAAACATTGCAAATTATTATATTAAAGAAATCTGTTTACTGAAAGAGCATTTAAGCAAGGTTTCTTTATTTATTTGCTATTTTGTTTTATGTGAATGCCCGTGCCTGACTGTAGTCTCTCTCCTTAGAAACCCCGGCTGGTGGCCAGCAATGACCGTTTCTGCCGCTTCCTCGAGGAGTATTGCCCTGTTGTGACAGAAACTTACTATCCCACGATTTGGTGCTGGGAAGGTCGGGTGCAGACACTCCTGCGTCCCTTTATCACCTCTAGGCCCCAAGTACAGTACAGGAAGTAAGTGCCTTTCTTCTGGAAAATGACTGGTGTGGTAGCCAGTCTATGGTTTCCTCTGTGTCACAGCTACTGTCATTGCTCAAGCTTGGGCCCATTTTTTTTTTCTTTTATGTCTTTACAACTCCATTGTAAGCTTTTATGTCTCTACAACTCTTATCCTGGATTTGAGATGCAGTAGGTTTAAAAGGTCAAGGTTTCCAAATGGCCTCATTTTAGCTCTGAGAGTTTTGGAGCACTGAAGAATTGATGACAATACAGGAGCTGATGTGGTTACATGTTCACTGAATCACACAAGGGTTGAGGTCAGTAAGGACCTCTGGAAGTTGCCTGGTCAAATCCCTCTGCTCAGGCAGGGCCATCTAAAGCCAGTTGCTCCAGACTGTGTCCAGACAGCTTTTTAATAGCTCTAAGGATGGCAACTCCATAACCTTCCTGGGCAACCTGTGCCTATTCTTGGCACCCTCACAGTGAAAAGTGTTTCCTAATGTTCAGAGGGAACCTCCTGTGTTTTAAGTTTGTGCCCATTGCTTTTGATCCTGTCACTGGGCGCCGCTGAAAAGAGCCTGGACCCATCCTCTCTGTAGTCTCCATTTAGGTATTTATATGAATTGGTAAGATCCCTGAGCTGTCTCTTCTCCAGGCTGAGCAATCCCAGCTCTCTCAGCCTTTCCTCACAGGAGAGGTGCTCCAATCCATTATCTTTGTGACCCTTTGCTGGACTCTCTGCAGTATGTCCATGTCTCCCTTGTACCAGGAAGCTCAGAACTGGACCCAGTACTCTGAATATGGCTTAATCAGTACTGAGTAGAAGGGAAGGATGACCCCCCTTGACCTGCTGGTAACACTCCCCATAATGCAGCCTAGGAGGCTGTTGGCCTTCTTTCCTGCAAGGGCACATCTCTAGCTGATATTCAGTGTGGTGTCCACCAAGACCCCCATGTTCTTTTCTGCCAAACTGCTTTTTAGACTGTCAGTTCCTACCCTATATTGACCAGCTTGTTCCTTCCTAGGCACAGGACTTTGCACTTCCTGTCGTTAAACTTAATGAAGTTGCTGTCAACCCATTTCTCCAGTCTGCTAAGGTCTCTCTGGATGGCAGCACAGTCACCTCATGTATCAAATATTCTGGTGTTCGAATGCCATCATTTTGCAAGGGCCATACAGTCACTGTATCTGTCCATTGAGCCCATGTGTTCTTCCTTGACCATAGCATGGCCACATTCAGTCTTGTTTCAAATATGTAAAACAACTGGGATTTTCAAAGTAGCTTTTATCTGTGGGTTTTATGTTGTTTTCTTTGATGCCTAAATTCTAAGAGGGAAAAAACTTATATTTATTGTTTGTCCTCAGCTGATCTCTCTCACACAGAAATGAGCCTTAGTCTGGCACATGAGGCATTTGGCACAAGACCTAAGGAGAAGTACTTTTATGCGCCGGAACCTGGATGCAGCACAAGTTGTTTCAGCTCTGTTTGCATGGTAGAATAGATTTAGCATTTAGCAGCTTCCCTTAGTTTTAGTAACTAGGAAACATTTCAGTGGTATGGCCATGTCCGTTTTTTTTTAGCCCTTCTTGTATACTCTCTTATTTCAAGGTTTGTGAGGGAAGAAACATAGTTCCATGGGGCAATGCTTATTTTGCACCATTTGAGTTTGTGTTGGCAGTACACACCCGCATTGCATCTACTTCTCATTACTGAAAAAGGGCAAAGCTGAGCTAATGAGTCCAACAAGGCTGACAAGCTTTAAAATCTGGAGTAGGTGCTATCAAGACTTTCAAATGAAAAATCAAATGCAAGGTAGGCTTACGTTTTGGTAGTTCCTATACCAGCTCTCTTGTACAATGTCTTCATTGCCAGAGAAGAGGGAAGATGCTGTATGTTTCTAAAAAAAGACTGAATCTTTTAATGGTGTAATGCATGCTTAGCTTCTTGGGATATTACTGTGTTTGTTGTATTCTTAAGATACATAGTTTAAGAGTGCATTTTAGTAAAGTTTGTGGAGATAGAGGGTGAAAGATATAGTAGTGTGTGTCTGTTTTTGCATGTTTTAAACATATCAAAGTGCCATCCATTAAGCATGCTGCTTCTTTGGATAGAGGGAAAAAATGTGATACATTTTTAATGCATTGCCCAGTGTGCTATCCAAAGATTCTCAGATGATCCAAAGGAAATCTACAGTACACAAGCCTATATCAAATAGAAGGCAATGCCAAAAATCACATTAGTTACAAGCTTCCAGAACATCAGGAACGATTCAAGAAGGGCCCGTCTCTCCATTAACTGTAAATGGGAATTACTCTGCAAAGTGACTGTGCTCACTCGTGCCAGCTGGAGGTGTGGCTCTTTCTGAATGGTAAACATGCAAACATATCGAGTTGGGTGGCACTTTGGGTATTAAAACATAATAAAAAATGCAGAATTCCTACATGGTAATTTGTACGCTCTAAGCACTCTTGATAGTATGTGTGTATTTTTAAATCTAATCAGTGTTCTCTTGAAATGTGCCTTTCAGTGAGCTTATTAAAACAGCAGATGGAGGACAGATTTCATTGGATTGGTTTGATAATAACGACAGCTTATATTATCCGGATGCCAGCACAAGACCCACTGTCCTGTTGTTGCCTGGACTGACAGGAACAAGCAAGGAATCCTACATTCTTCATATGATTCATCAAAGCAAAACGTTGGGATATAGGTGCTGTTGCATTTAGTTCCTAGTATTTCACTTCTTCTAATAAGATCAAATATAAGAATGTATAAGATGCCTTCTTAAGGCAAATGAGATCTAAAGACACTAGTTCATGTAAGAAAGTATCATTAGTAATAACAGTAGTAGAGGTAATGTAACAGACAGTACATTTGGAAGGGCAGTTTTAGTATCTTCAGAGGTGCCCCAGAGATTGCAGAGGAATCAAGCTAAGTCTGCATAGGCCTGTGCTGCTGCTGCTTTAATTATAGTATCAGTGTGTGTGTTACCTTTACACTTTCTAGAGAAGGGGTTCCTGTTCAGCTCCAAGAAGACTCTTGTGGATGGGTTGCTGGCAGCAGACCTCAGAAGAGGTCAGCTTCTGGATGCTGAAATTGCTTATTCAGCAGCCTCAAATCCATGAGAGCAGAAAGGGGAGCTAGACTGCTCTTACTCATGGTGGTGAAGAAAAAGGCTTGTCACCTCTTAATTGTTGCTGCTTAATTTACTTTTGTTATTAAGGCTTTTTGGTCTGGGTTGGTTAAAATAAGTGGATTAGTCAATGAGTAGATTCCTTTACGTAATCATATTGCTGCTGCTGTGCATTAAAATAAACTGTCATTGTTCCAGGATCTGTATTTGGAATATTACATTCTGTCTTTGGAGATTAGCTTCTGATACTGACTATAATAAGTTCTTCAAATATGTATATATGAGCTTTTATCCACATGTCTGGCCATCTTTTCTCTCTTTGGAGGTTTGGTAACTGGTTTACTAAAATTATGAAGGTCAAATAACACTATGATGGTTCAAAGTACTTTTAAAATCACTTTAAAACTTAATAGTAGAAAATATCAGAGGAGGAAAGCTCTCAAATCAATAACATCTTACTAATAATTTTTTAAGTATTCCTAAAAGAAATACCTGCATTTGATTGCCTGAGAAAAGAAGGTATAGCATGAAAAAGGTGAACCTTAGATCGGATTTCAACAGAATGCTGTATTTTTTTCATTAAACAGCAACATTTGAGAAAAAGACTGAAATAAGTAATTTTTCATGCCTTTACCCCATCTAAAATATGTATATATTCTTTAATACAATTATTACAGTGAGAATAGTAGAAGAGTAACAGAAAAGCAAGATTTATTAAGAAAGCATAGATCCTTAAATCAGGGTAACTCTGCTAGAAAACTCAGACACTCCCACCAGCATAGAGAGAAGAAAAATTTCTGCTATAGCAGCCAAAAAAACCCACACAAAACAAAACAAAACAAAACTCCCATCCCCAAGAACCTGCAACTTAGATGTAGCTGTTCATTATAATTTTTATTTGGCTCATTTCTTGCTATGTAGCATCAGAGGATGTCTACATATGGATCTCTTGATGTTCTCTTTCATAGCACTGCTTTAACCTTAGCCCTATTTGGGCAGAGCTTATGGCTCCATATTTGGCCAGCTCAGAGTGCAGACAGAACAAGGTACACGTACCACCCTGAGGTAAATCTGACCTCGACTGGCAAATCACAGAGCTCATATAGAGTCCCACTGACTCAGTGAGATCCATCTTGGTGCACAGGTTCTTCCACACAGGTCGGAGCTGAACGTATTCATAGAACTGGCTTGTTTTTCTTTATGTGTTTTCAGTTTTGTTTGTGTTTCAGTTACCTTTTTCAGTGAAATGAACTATGTGTATAATTGAATTTACTTTCTCAATTTTTAGATGCGTGGTTTTTAACAATCGGGGAATTGCTGGTGAGGAACTTTTGGTAAGGATGACTTTTAAGATAAATGTCTCTGATGTATAAGCAGCATATATGGAATCATACATGCCTACTTCTACAGCTGGATTTAAATGAGATAAACTCACAGCATATGTTGAAAATGCAAAAAAGAGGATCTAGTAGATCAATAATGTGCCAATATTCCCCTTTTACTTTAAAACTCTGAGGCCAACTGGTCAACACGATTTTTTGATGAACATTTTATTTTAGGAAATAATGTAAATTATTGATGTCTGTTACATGAAATGAACAAACCTTACACTTTTCTTTCTAAAAATACTGCAGCATCTAAAATGCATATATACAAGACATTCTGTTCAATCAGTGCAATTTTCTCCCACTCTTAACATGCAAATCCAAATATAAGCAATAGTAATTACTTTCCCAGTTGCCAACATGGGTTTAAAATAGATTTTGATGTAGTTAAGAAATCGTGCCATTAAAATTTATCCGTATTATGTGTTATTGAATTAATGAACCAGATTTATATGGATAGCCATATCCTAAAAGTTAAATATGTTCTGGTATTTTTCTCAGCAATTATGACACAAACTCAGCTACGAAAGACATTTTTTGTCTTTGGGACAGACATATCTTGTTCACTTAGAAATAGCTGGCAGTTCCACAAATGACCAAGTCTTGAAGCTAAATGTTTTTTGTAGCTAGGGACAAGGCATGATGAAATATTGCTGAATAAGCTTTGTTTCTTCATATGTGTTTTGTTGATAGTTCTGCAGCTGGAATGAATGTGCATAATAGTTGGTATTGTTTAGCATTTTTTAATACCCTGGTTTCAAACTGTAAAAAGCTCAGAATGTTTTCCCATAATCAGATAAAACACTTCAATGCAAATATTGCCATGTTAAGAGTAGTTTTCTGCATACTTTTGGAGATGGATCTACAAAGCAGTTTTGTGACACACAAAGTCCTTATTGATACACTTCTGAATCAGTAAGATAAAAGATCTCTTGTTGGGAGATATTGTGTGTATTTTACTGTAATCAGATTTACATCTTTAAGCTTTATACAATCTTACTGTGAAACAAACCAGCTGAAATGATCACATTCTGGAAAGGGGTTTCTATATTTTAATAGCAAATCCCTAGTTAATGAGTTTGAAGCATAGTTAAGCACCACAGCAGAAATCAGTCATGCAAGTAGTTATTTTTCTAGTTTCTTTAAATACAGATTCAAATTTACACCAAATAATAGCTCTTAAAGAATCAGTTGTAAAATGCTGTTCTTGTTTGTTATTGAAAGTTACTGTGACTTATTATCGTGGAATAACAGTAGATAGACAGTAAAGTGTCAGGAATTAACAAATTAAAATGCAAGGAATCTCTGTAGTTTTGTAAACTTTTAAACAAATACACTTTCACTTAGAATACATTAGACCCTAGTTAATAAAAATAATTTATTTTTCCTTGTAAACTTGAAAATTTAAAATAAAACACATTCACACTGTTTTTAATTAGTAGCATGTAAAACAGTGAAGAGTGATTCATGTGGTTGAGAACTGGAAATGCAACATAAATGGAAATTAGAAACATCTTCAGTTTTAATTATCCAGCTTTAAGTTTTCTTTCCTTTTAAAAAAATCTTTGACTTACACATTTGAATGTTCTTGTTAAATGTATTTTAAGTAATTAATTTCATCTAATTAAACTTGTTAAAATTCCCCACAAATATCCAGGGTGTTTAATCAAAAGCAATTTGAAAAAACATGCTTAAAATACATTGTTGCTTTAGGCAACAAATAAGTTCAGTTAACTCTTAATTAAGTATTTTATATCCAGTCTTAATGTTTATACTGAATTTTGGCAGGTCTGCCCCTACCTATCATAGAATCATAGAATGGTTTGGGTTGGAAGGGACCTTAAGGATCATCTAGTTCCACCCCCCTCCATGGGCAGGGACACCTCCCACTAGACCAGGTTGCTCAAAGACCCATCCAGCCTGGCCTTGATAGTTAAGTCAAGGTCACTAATACATTAGTAGCCACTTTATAGTTAAAAATACCTTACTGCTGTAGAAGAAGTCTAGAGAAGACCATCAGAAAAAACATGTTTTACTGTGATTCTTCCTGTACCCAAAAGGACTTACCTCCCATACAGTGCTCCAGATTATGGCCTGTAGCACTTGTCTGTGCAGGTGAGGCTCAAAAGCTGTTGTTTATCCTTCAAAAGCAAGGAAGGGATTACCCAAATCTCAGTGATGGCAGTGGAAGTCATTCCATGTCTCAGGTCAAGAGCTGAAGAGACACTGATGGCAGATATGCAAGGGATGACGTGTGTTTCATTGCTTTAGTTAATAAAATATTTTAGTAGAGTAGGTAAACAGGACTGGTGAATTTATTTAATTTATTTGCTTGTAATGTGTGTAGCTGTTAAATGTTTGCTATGCTGGCAGAACTCGAAATCTAGTGTTTTCCTATGCATTTGAATGTGGGTGAAGATGGTAAAATTGTCATTATAACTTTCTTTTCTGTAAATTGCAGCCTTTATGATATGTTTCCATTTCCTCAGGGTATTTTAAAAATATCTGTGCCTGTCTAGTTCTGATCTTGTTCTATTTAGTTTAGCTCGTTGCTCTGTGTTCAGATTTTGTCTAATGACCTGGTGCAGATACTGAAGATATTTGTCATGTGTCTTATTTTGTAATGATAACAAGTGTAACTCCTTCCTCCACATCCTTCTGAAATGCTCTGGGTTTATACTTGCCATTTGCAGCTTCGCGATAAAGGCTAAATTTATATCGTTACATAAATGATCTGCTGCTCAGTTTGCTTTGCCCTTAAAGGATGACACAAAATATCATGATGCCTTTTTTTCCCCCCTCTGACTCCTTACAGACCCCAAGGACTTACTGTGCAGCTAACACGGAGGACTTGGAGGCTGTTATCCACCATGTGCACAGCCTGCACCCCTCGGCTCCGTTCCTGGCAGCCGGTGTTTCTATGGGAGGGTAAGTTATTGCGTAACACAAGCTTCAGCTTCACTTAGATTGTAAGATAGTAAGACTGTTGTGTCCTGATGGTAAATTACTACTCTGCAATACTTTTATTTGTCACTGAACTGCAACTAACTTGGGTCTGTCTCCAATAGGCAGCTTTCAGAGGACTTTTTAGCTCTGTGTCAAAATTCGCCATTGTTCAAAAGTTGAAGGGGGTGGAGAAAGGAAACACTGACAGACAGATTGGCAGCCAAACAGTGGGCAATACAATCTTTGGGAGCTATGGAGGCTGTCTTTGGAACAGAGGGATAAAAAAATAGGAACTAGAGCTAACATACCCGGTTTCTTGCCACATCAACCTCTGGAAATGACAAGATTTATCTTCACTCTGTTGGGGTTCTGCAGTGTGTGGGTAGGTTAACCTGGAAGACATGTGGGTATTTGTTCTGTCTGGCTCAGAAGCAAGCAGTAGTATTGTTGTTGAAACCAGTATGGCTTGATATAGCATGTGATGTTAAGACTTGCTGTGTCCTGGCTTCTCTCCAGAAAGGACAACTAGCACAGACAATGGTAGCGTGGTTGCTTGGAAAAATCACTGCTGGAATCTAGGAGAAATGTTCAGACAGTCTCTTTAAGGAAATTCACAGGAAAGGGAAACTTCCATTAGAAATGCTGCAGACACAGCAGTAACTTCCTGAGACTTCCCTTCCTTCTGAGAAATTTTAAGGGAGGTGGGAAGGTGGAAGGTGCCTTGTATATTGACATTAATCTACTAACAACTTGTAGGCGCTTTGGGATAAATACAGATTTACTCAAGCAATATAGTTATTGATAATAAAATCAGTAATTAACTTGGAAGCCTTTTAAATCGGGCCAGTCTTTTTCCATTTGTCATGTTGGGATTTTCATGTGTCTTCAGGATGAAGGCATGAATCTCTCCAGTATGTCAGTGTCTATCTTGCTGGGAAGCCAAAAATTTGGCACAGTACTCCAGATACAATCTCCTAAGTGCCAAATACAGGGAAATAATTTCCCTAGACCTGCTTGTTTTACTGTTATTAACAGAGCACAGCATGTTCTTGTTTGTATTCGTTGCTGCAAGGATGCATTGCTGAGTCCTGTTCTGTTTGCCCAGGTCTTTTTCAGCTGCTCTCTATGCAGTCATCAGTCTGTCCTAGGTACAGGACTTTGTGTTTGCCTTTGAACTTCATGAGGTTTCTAGCAGCCCATTTCTCCTGTTGAGATCCCTCTGAATGGCAGCCCTGTCTTCCATTTCACCAGTCACTCCCCACAATTTGACCTGCAAGCTTACTAAGAGTGTGTTCCATCTCATCATTCAGTTAATGAAGACATTACAGAGCATGGGTCCCAGTATTGACCCCTGAGGAACACTGCTAGTATCTGGTCCAGCCACTCCAGTTGGACTTCCAAGTTCCTGATGACAACTCTCTTGAGTCTAGGCTGACTCACATTGCAGATCACCTATTCAAACCATGTTTCTCCAGTTTGGCTACATGGAAGACTGCCAAAAGCCTTGCTAAAGTAAAAATAAGCAACATCCAGTCCTTTTCCCTAATCAGCAAAAACAGTCAGCTCATCATAGAAGGTGATACAGTTGCTCAAGAATGTTTTGTTCTTGGTAAATCCATGCTGGCTGTTAACAGTCACCTTCTTTACCTTTACATGCTTGGAAATGGCTTCCAGAGAATATTTCCAAAGTTCTGAGGTTAGTCGGCCCAGCCTGTGTTTCCTTTCCCTTGCCATTCTTGTAGGTGGTTGGTTGCTTTTCCTCCCAGGTATTGCTTTTTCACAGTTGCTGTAACCTTTCAAAAGCCATAGAGAGCAGTCTCGTAATGATGTTGGCTCCCTCCATCTGGAGCTTTGGTGCACTTCATCTGGTCCCATTGACATGTCTATGTCCAGTTTGCATAACTGGGTCCTAACTTGATCTTCCTCTGCCATGAGTAATAAAGTACTTCATTCTCTCATACTCTGCCACTAGACACAGAATCCTGGGAGGCCTAAGAACAGACCTCAGCAGGGAAGACAGGGAGCCTCAGCCTTTTACAAATCTTTTGTCACTATGTTCCCTGCTCTGTTGAATAGTGGTCCCAGGAGAGAAGAATGGCTAGTCAGCCTAACCTCAGTTCTTTGGGAAGATCCTACAGAAGTGAACTCCAAGGATATGAAGGATAAGAAGGTGACTGGATTCACCAAGGGCAAAGCATGCCTGAGCAATCTGATTGCCTTCTATGATGAGATGACTGGCTTCACTGATGAGGGGAAAGGAGTGGATCTTGCTTGTACAGAGCCTTTTTAGTAGCAGTGTTCTTACAGAAGCCTTGTTACAGGAGCCCTTTTCTTGTCCTGCATATCCCCTGCTAGTTCCAACTCCAGCTGAGCTTTAGCTTTTCTAACTGCACCCCTGCATGCTTGGGCAATGACTGTTTCTCCTAGGCAGCCCTCTACCCTTCTGCCTTCAGGGCACTTCCTTCTTGAACTCAGGCAGGAGTCTTTTGTTCCTCTCTGTGGTCTTCTGCCACTTTTGCTCCACTTCCTGCACATCAGAACGTACCACACTTGTGCTTTATGTTCAGTGATCCTTAAGGTCAAACAGTTCTCCGAGACCCCTTTTCCCATCAGGGCCATCTTACATGGGATCCTGCCAAGCAGATCTCTGACCAAACTAAAAGCAACTCTTTTAAAGTCCAGTATTGTTGATTCTGCTGCTTGCCTTCCCTACTCTCTTTTGATCTTAAAAATCCATCATCAAATAATCTCAGTGGCCAAGGCTGCTCTGCACCTATCCCTGATGGGTTCTTCCTTACATGTGAGTAGCAGATCCATAGACTGTTTCCCCTGTTTGGGTCATCAATCATGTATTGAAAGATTGTCCTCTATGCTTTACAGAAATCTCATCTGCTTGTGCTTTGCTGTGGTGTTGTTGCAATTCATGTTGGGATGGTTACAGTTCCCTGTGCCCAGTGATTATAAAGCTTCTTTTAGCTGTGTGAAGACTTGGACTCTCTGATTCCTCCTCTTGATCAGGGGTCCATAGCAGACATGCACCATGATACCCTTTGTTGACCTCCTATCTAATTTTGACCTGATAGCTCTGAACTGGCTTGTAATCTGCACCAGGGAAAAGTTCTGTGCATTTAAATGGCATCTTTGTCTAAGTTGCAAACCTTCCTCCTTGCTTTCAAGGCCAATCCTTCATGAAGAGTCTATTTGCATCCCTCATACCAGAGTCTTGTCTACACTGTGTTCATGCTTGTTCTGGCACATGAGATGGGCCACAGTTGTGTTGCTTTCTCAGGGAAGTGTGAGAGACTCCCCCACTATGCTGTCCCTTGAGTACTGCCAGGCCTCCACTTCTCTGCAGGCTTTGTACTCCATCCCTTGACAAACCTGGTATAAAACTCTTCTTCACAAGATCAGCAAGCCTGTTGGCTTTTATCTCACTTGGCAT
>NW_009970725.1:9220324-9237925 GCF_000747805.2 Chaetura pelagica
TCCCTAGCTCATACCTTTTTGCATGCAAAACATGAAATAACATGATGTGTTGCAAAAACTTGTTTCATTGGAAGTGGTGAAAACAAAAGGAGCATCTGATGAGATTCAATGATGAGATACAGATTTAAAGCACAGTAGTTCTCCAAGGGTGTCCTCATGCATGGTGCACCATTACAGCAGAACTCAGAGAGCCAGGCTGTAGTAGATGAAGCACCAGCTTTTCAGGGCTGAAGGTGCAGTAGAAACTAGCTGTTCTGCTACTGCTGCAAAAGGCCAGTTTGGCCCTTAGTGTCATTTCTGTCCTAGTTTTGGTATAGTGCCTAGTGGCAAAGTCTGTTAGTATGGCATGGAGGTTCTCTTTTTGTTCCTGGCTTTTACTTCATCAACACCACTGGGTGGTTTTAGGCAAAATGTTCCACCTTCCTCCTCCAATGATTTTTTTGGAAGAGAACCACAAAGAGAAAGCATATGCTGAATTTTACAGAAAACTGTAAGAGTCTCTAGTCATCCACATGAGAACTGTTACCATGCTTCAAAATTAATTGGAACATTTGCATGTTTAAAATTAAGCAGTAGTAGAAATCTCACCAGGGGCATATTGTGAAAAACATCCACTTTTCTTAATCTTACAATAGTTTTTATTATCTATTCCTTTTCAAAATTTCCTGCATAGCTATTTTATCTATATAGGACACATCTGTCCAATTAAGAAGAAAAATAAACTGTCACTTCAGAAAGGTGTAAACGTAAATTAAAGCCCACTTGTTCTACTGATCTCCACTATGTCTTATTTTGGAAAGGGACTTTTCTAACATAAAGATTCTTAAACCTTCCCTCTACCTCCTATCTTCTGTGAATTCTGTTAGAGAATTGGCTCCTTCTATTACTGCAACTTTTCTTAAAACTATTTTATGGCTCAGTGTTCTTAGAGCACTGGTGATTCAGTTTTCTCCTTTTTTGTGGTGAGAGGGAACATATGTTACTTACCTCCTGTATGTGCCACAGGTGACTTTCCTTATTTCACTCAACTGTGTGAGCTGATGGCAGGAGCCCACTCCCAAGTGCTGTTTGCTGTTCTTTTCCTGCTGGTTCCTACCAACTGGCAAGTCTTCGGTAATACCAAAGACTGGTTTTCTTTTTGTACTGCTGTCCTATCACCTGCTAAGGTCATGCACAGGGATAATGTCTCTGTGATGGTAGGCTGCTTCATTATGTCTTTCCTAGAAGTTGCTTTCTGCTGAAGTATGGTAGATGAAGCCAAGGCACAGTGTATTGGTGGCCCAGGGAGCTATATTAAGTTGTAGAACTTAATGTTTTGAGTTAAAGGCTTGGTATTGAAATGCTGATTGTAAACTTTGGGGCCTCAGGCAGTAAAATAACTACACTTTTCTGATAGTATTTTTCTTTTATTCTCTTACTGCTATTTTTTCTACACTTGAAGGCTTAGGTACTGGTGAACTCTCCCCATTTCAACTCAACTATACATCAGCAATAGCGACTGTAAATTGTAATTGGTCAGAAAGGCAAGACTTAAGCCATTTATTTGGCTCATAATTTTGTTTAGTTAGTTTTATTCATTAGCTAACACATTCTTTACAAACTTGGTGTTAAAGAGCAGCTGTGTTCTCTCATACATGTGAGGTGAGGTAAAGGCATTACCTTCAACTCAAATGACAGCTTCATGGTGAGGCAGGTGTGCCAGGGATGTCTTGCTTTTGTCAGATTCATCAGAGCAGGAAGACCAAGAGTTTGTAAAGTGGTAAAACTTACTAACAACTTGGAAAGGCCTGTTCCATGAGTAAGATACTTTTATGTGACCTTTTCTTCCCTTCTAGTGATCTAAATATGACTAGTATGTATCTACCTATTTCTAAATGCACTCCTACCCACATCCTACACAGTGCACTTAGTTCCTCTCTGACAGCAGAGAAAGAAAGCAAACTTTATGAGTCATATGTTGATCACAGTGACTACCTTTTAGAAGTATGAGGCACAACTGTAGAGCTGGCAAAATAAACTACTGAAAAGCAAACAAAAAGGTGGCTGATTGTTGTATTTGCTTTAAATTGAAGCGAACAGTTTGATAGTATATATGTTTCTGGTTTTCATTTCTGTTTGTAGGATGCTTCTTTTAAATTACCTGGGCAGAACTGGCAGAGACACTCCTTTAATGGCAGCTGCAATTTTCTCTGCGGGTTGGAATGTTTTTGAATCTGTAGAATCTCTGGAGAAGCCACTAAACTGGCTTCTTTTCAACTATTACTTGACTACTTGTCTACAATCCTCTATCAGCAGGTGAGTTGCCGTCTAAACTATTTAGCAAGGTGGAAGGAAGTTACCATAAGATCTACAGCAGGTATAATAATATTGGCAAAATGAACACTTCACATAGTTGTTCTGTGTGCATTCTTCTGTAAATCTGGAAATCAAAAGGATCTTTGCAAGAAAGGTGATCATTGGTGTGACTAAATTTCTTTGCTCCTCAAGACCAATTCCTCTCCTTGGCACAATAGGACACTTCTATATTTATGGATTAAGTGAATGGACTTTTAAAATTTCTACTACACATGCAAATATTTCCTTTGAGTATATATGAATATAAACTAATTCTTTTCAGCCGATCTCAACTGCAAAAGCATGGAAGGGACTAGTTAATTCTTTGCTTTGAAAAAATAGGGTGCATTTTGTGTTCCCAAATACGTAATTCTCTTTAATTCTTTTATCTTTGGCATCTTTCTCATGGCTTATGCACATTTTTACTATGTTGCTGGATGTGCCTGCATATGAATGAACAATTCTGCTGTTGGATTTCAGGCACGGAACTGGATTTTTAATAGGACAGAATATTAAATCCAAGCATGTTCTTGTTAACAAGCTATTTCTATAATTGTATCTATAAAGCAGAGTATTCTTACATCTGTTTATATAACAAAAACAAACCCTGCAATTTTTCTCTATTTCTTTTTAGGCATAGACAAATGTTGGAGAAATTATTTGATATGGATCTTGTGATGAAGGTATGTGAAAATCACAGAATCACAGAATATTAGGGGTTTGAAGGAACCTCTGAAGATCAGAGTCCAACCTCCCTGCCAGAGCAGGACCAAAAACCACACACAGCTGGGGCAGATGACTCAGAAAGGCATCCAGAAAAGTCTTGAAAGTCTCCAGAGAAAGAAACTCCACAACCTCTCTGGGGAGCCTGTTCCAGTGCTCTGTAACCTTCACAGTAAATAAGTTCTTCCTCATACTGAGGTGGAACTTCTTGTGCTTGAGTTTGAATCCACTGCTCTTCATCCTATCACAGGACACAAGTGAAAACAGCTTGTCCCTGCCCTCTTGATGCTCAGCCCTCATGTATTTATAGACATTAATTAAATCCCCCCTCAGTCTTCTCTCTAGACTGAAAAGCCCCAGGTCTCTCAGCCTTTCCTTGTAAGGCAGGTGTTCCAGTCCCTTAATCATCCTTAATCATAATGTTAATCAGTAGCTCAGAATTAAAGACTAAAATCAGGTATCACATACAAATCAGAAAATGTTACTTCTGCTTTAGCTGGGTGCTGTTTCCCAAACGCTGACATGGTTCCCTATTTGAATTCTGCTCTTCAGGCTAGAACTATTAGAGAATTTGATAAGCAGTTCACCTCAGTCATGTTTGGCTACCGTACAATTGATGATTACTATGAAGATGCCAGCCCATGTCGCAAGCTGAAGTCGGTAGGAATTCCAGTGTTGTGTCTAAACTCTGTGGATGATGTTTTCTCACCAGGTCACGGTAAGTCTAAGCTTTTAAAAATATTTTTATCTGTCTATGGAATTATTAATAAAAACGATAGAGTGTGGAGGTGTGTTTAAATGTTACTTGTATATAAAAAAAACTTGTCCGTATCAAAACCTCCAGGGCTGAATCAGTCTTGCAATTGACTTCAAATGTAAGATGCATAAAAGAGCTGATGATGGAGAGATCTGATTAGTACAGAATGCAGAAGCAGGTGGGGTGGCAATTGTTAGCCCTTAGTAGACTCTTTACAATCAAAAGAAAGAAATATGCAGATTTAGAGTGAGAGTTATCTCACTATGAGGAAGATAGCAGATATGTTGTCCTCCTAGAAGCACCCATTTCTGTTCACCAAGTATGAAGAGAGCCTATAATGAAGAACTTGGATACAGATTCCTGGATTGTAGACATTCAGAGTTCAATGAAACTTTCTGAAAAAGAGTATTTTTTTACTGCCATTTTGCAATCCACTCCCTATAAAGAATGTCTGGGAGTTGCTTGTGAGCTACTAGAAGTAAGCATGCTGAAATTAGTAAGAATCTAACTAGAAGGTGAAGCAGACAAGGGAAAACAGAGTTTTTAGCCATTCTTCACATTTTCTGCAGAACACCTTATCATTACAAACATTCTTTGCTATTGATCCGAAGATCAAGAGCCTGTTTCTGACTGTCTTAAAAAGATGTGATTGTTTCTGTGGTCTGTGTATTGGTTAGAGTGTCTGAGTAAAGAGGGAGAATAAAAGTGGAAAAGTACTATCATGAACAGCTGGTTAAGGGGAGTCTTCAGCAGTGAATACCTGATATCTTTAAATAAAATAATAATAAATAAATAAAGTTCATACACTGGACTTATTTCAGGGATGTTTTCTTATGCCACCACAAGTCAAGATTTTTGTAGAATCAGTCACAGAACCAAAGTGAGTAGGCAAAGAGATTAGAACAACAAATGGAAGAATGAAGGAATTGGAAGAGACTCTGTGTTTGTGTGTGCTGTTTGTGCGCAGATGTACAACACACGAGAAAGATCCACACATTTATGTTACTATTTATAGTTCTAAGACCTGTTAGAGACAGATGGGACACCAAGAAAAAAGGGCCACTCCAATAAAGTGCACTAGAAAAAGTCAGATTCCTTCCTCTCTTGAGCAGCCATCATCCATGCTATGCATGAACAATATGAAGAGGTGACAGACACCTAATATGAAGGAAAAAATTGTGACCCTGGATTAGCCAAACTACCTATCCCTTACATTTCCCAAAACAAAGGCTTAAAAAGTAAGACCTGGTCAAACATAGCAATACTCCTCTAGAATTCCACATCCACCTTCAGCAATTTGTAGTCTAGGGACTTTCTAAGCCAGATTTACTCCCTTTGTACTTACTGTCTTCTGTGGGATTGATTTGATGTTTTTTTTTCTTTGAAATTGCCCAGTTGCTGTTCCTGTCATAAGCATATAATGTCCTCAAAATGAGAATGGATGGGGTCATGACCCTAAAATCAGTGTCCAAATATGAAATCTTGCTGGTGATTCTGAAGCTAATTTTTTATGGGTGACCCCAAGCATGACTTTCCCTCTAGGTGGGTGATCTGCTGTGCTTCTGCAATTAAGTATCTTAGAGAGGGAACAGTAGCTTCACCTCTGTGTTTAGTTTTAGCTCAGTTTGTGGTTTATGATCCTAAGTGAAGTAGTTTACTATGGCAGGAGTAAGCTAGACAGTTAGCACAAGTAAACCAGACAGCATCTCTATCCCTGGAGGATTCGTTAACCTTTTTCAGCCTATTACCACTGGGACTGGGATCTTTGTTAGCTAGATTAAAGGTAGTGCAGATTCTACATCCCTTTGTCTCTTCATTTTAGAATGTAACCTCCAGCTTTTAAGAGCCAACCATTGACTCTGACCCCATGAAATTCAATCTGAACATAAGAAAGCACTTCTTTACTGTGAGGGTGTTCGAATACTGGCATAAAGAGGTTGTGGGGTTTCCATCTAAGGAGATACACAAAATATTATTGGATACAGTCCTGGGCAGCCTGCTCTGGATAACCCTGCCTGAGTAGAGGAGTTGAACTAGATGTTCTCAAGAGGTCTCTTACAGCCTCAACATTTCTGGGATTGTGTTGCTTGACGAGCCAAAACATTGAGTCCCCTAGAGTAGAGCTGTAGCAAATCTCTCCTCTTTTGGAGCTGGTTTTTAAGAGAAACACAACTCTTGGTAAACAGTGGGTTATAGGAGTTGTTTCTTCTATAAGATTAAGTGTGAAACCTATTGTTAGAATGTCTTAGAAGTCTTGCAGTGTAGAGAGGGGTGAAGTAGAACTCCAAGAGATACCTGAAACAAGATGTATTAAAGCCTGTTGCAAAGATTGTCGGTCATCTCTTAGACTCTGACCCTAACCAGCTCTTGTCTGTGAAAATATTGGGGTGGTTAGGCATTTGTTTATTCTTAGTTCACAGAGTTACTGCTGTTGGCTGTGAGCAGTTTACCTTAGAAAGGGCCATCAGGACAACGTTGATTTTCAGCTAATGACATGTCTCTGTATATATCCTTGGCACCTTTCTTGTATGTGATGTGCATCCTCAATGTGAGAAGTTGTGCTGGCAGGAGACATAAGGCACCCTGATTGGCAGCCTAGAAGTTGTCTGCTGCCATCAGCTACTGGAATTCATTCATCCTGACACTCTTGTGGGCTGTTTTATGTTAGCAAATATAAAGGGCTGGTGTTATTCTGGGAGGTGACTTTATTCTGGCAGCTAGCTTGTTTTTTCTGATTAAAAGTTTGTGGACTATGTAAGCCTGTGGCAACCAGAGGCAGTTTCCACTCACAACTGTCTGATGGATTCAAAGCCACAACATTTATTCTAATCCAGACCCCAGTATTTTATTGACATTGGGGACTGGTTATTTCATGCCTCATTTCTCCCAGTAATACCTACCAGCCTTTAATGTACCTTCCACCTCTGTTGTAGATAGCTGTAGTTTCTGACAGCTGGGAAACAGGCCTAGAAAACTCATTAGGGAGAAAGCTGTGCCAGACTTCCTTTGTGTTTATATATCCTTTATAAAACCAGCCACATCTCTCTTCCTATAACAGAGCTTGGGGGATACAAACCCAAGTCTGCTTTGTCATTACACAGTATGGACATAAAGACACTTTACTTAAAAAGTGAAGATGCTGTCTCTGTTGCCTCTTTCTACCTGATCATTTCTTCTCATATAACTTTTTGGTACACTTTGTACTTTGCAGCAATTATTTTTTAATATATTGTGAAAGTGTGCCCTTTGTTCTCAATCCAGTATTAGGAAGAAACAATTCATTTTCAGTCCTTCCTTAATGTTGCTGTTTAAAGTTCATAGAGGTTGACAGCTAATGGATCTGTAGTTTCAATTCTGGAATGCAGTTCTCATATTGCATAATACTAACAAATTAAAACAAATGCTTTTTTCATTGCATGACACTTCTCTCACCATAACTAATTTAAATGAGTCATTGCTTCAGGAAATACGTAATATAACCAAGTCAAGCCCTTTTATTTTGTAAGTGTGGAAAATAAATCAAGATGGAAAGACAGCGTTCATTATCAGTATCACATTTAATTTTTCATCTGAAGTGGCATTTTTCTCCTCAGAGGCTTTAAGCAGCATATTAGGTGTCTGACTTAAATTTCACTAGACTAATGCTTAGCTAATTGCCACTGGTGAGTGTTGTGCCCAAGCTGAAAGCCTGCCCTTGAAGCAAAGTACCATGCCAACTCTCTCTTGAGCCACCGTGCCAATTACGTGTTTCTCTCAAGCTCAGTTATACTTTTTATTGAACTCTCTGAACTTTTTCTGTCCCTCTGAATCCAAACTTAGGAGTAGTTGCTCTTCAGTGTTATTTTGCATCCTATTATGTGAACAGCACAGTTGAATGAAGCTGACTAAATGGCCAGACAGATAACAAGTAGGGTGTAAAGGCCTAAGAAACAGGGAGAAATCAACCAAACAATGGAACAGAAAGTCTGACAGCAGTGACTTATTTAAGGCAACAGTGCTTCACATGTGCACATGCACATACGTATTTACATTGTGGTTCTGTGATCACAAATAACAGGTCTGTGCCTACTGGATCAAACAGTACAGATTTTGGTCTGTTCAAACGTTAAGTTTGTAACGAGGTTACATGTGGACAAAAATGAACAGTAGTATCTTTTGTCATGCCACCTAGAGTGGCATGTCTATCCTAGAGTGTATCACATCCAGTGCTCCATTCATGTGCCCTTTACAGTGCAAAAAGGGCACTGTTTTTTTGCACTGTTTGCGTTGTGAGTTTATTTGTGGATGGCTAACAGGCCCTAGAAACAGCTTTGAGAAAAATACCACACCACTGCCAAGCCTAATTTGCATTTTGGCACTGGAGAGCAACACAGCATTTTAAACTGTCTCCTGAGAAGCTGCAGAGCAAGAAACTCCATTGGGAAGGAATTATACAAATGGTGACCCAACTGTATCAAGACTGACTATGCCAAGGGCAGGCTCTTCTGTTCGCCACAGGGGAGCTAAGAGCAGAGAGGTACCAGCAGGTCTAACTTGGCACTTGCTAAAAATCCTCACTGCAGATGGAAGCAAATGACTGCATATTCAGCACTGTGCTGCAGCTTGTGGTAAGAGCAATGATCTGTGGCATAATTCTGCTGTAAATGTATGTTAGTTATAATAGGGAGAACTTCAGGATGGGGAAGATGACTTCTGTGAAGACCTATGTGTGGCTTGCACCTTACCTGGCACAGAAGATAACCAGCATCCTGGTGCTGGTAGGCTTGTAGGACAGAGCTGCTGTAGCTGTTTGGAGGCAGGCAGCATGTAGCACCTACTGCAGTATTTCCAGTCAGTTTGGGAACTAAAAATTAACCACCAACGAACTTATTATGGAGGTATCATTATGTTGGCAACCTCTGAATCATAGGTGTGCAGACATGACAGCAAGCCTTGCCTGTAAGGGCTTCACCAGCTGAGCTGGCACAGCAGAGCAGACATTTACTGTCATCTTCCTTCCACACCCCCAGCAAAGCAGTTTCTCATCAGGAAAGGATAATTCTCTCTATGCTTTGACAGTAGTCAGACAACAACCATCAAGTTTTTTCACAATTTTAGCTAGAGAAGAATATGTTCAGATCAGTATGCAGCTGATCCTGAATCCATTAGGATCAATGGAGTTCTTATGTTACCTCTGTTTTTTGGAGATCAAGTCTGTCTCTCCTCACACACTCCTCCCCATACCCTTGCATCTAATCCTATGAATTAGTCCCCACAGTGATCAGGGAAACAGCTGCAGAACAGCCATGGAAAGTGTGTTTCACTGCCTGAAGCTGGAGTGGGGGACTTGGGCTTGAGTCTGATCCCTAGTTCTTTATCAGCCTTCTGTTTAACGTGGCCTACATGCTACTAGAGGGAAGAGGAGCAGATGGCTTGGTACAGATAAGTGGGCAAATTCCCATGCAGTTGGCAGAAGCTCACATGAATCATAGCTACTGTCTTGTACGCTGCATTGTATTTATCCACGGAATCCAAGGGAGGCAGAGCTGAAATTGTTGGGCAGATTAACTTGGGCAAAACTCCAGACAAGTGCTTGCTGAGTCTGGAGTCTGAAAATGATGCATGTGTTGGATTCCAAGAAATAACACATTGTTTTCTGCATTTCTTGTTTTCAGCCTCTGCTATTTCCCAGTCAAGGCTGGCAGGCCCTAGGCTTTTATTTCATTAGCTTTTTTTTTTTCAGTCTTGCCTCAGCATACTTTAAAAGGCCCAGATACTGCATATAGTGTTTTCAGTTTTTCAGCTGAAGAAGAATAAAGGAGAGACAGTGAAGAGCATGGTTTCTTCGACCTAGTAAAGAATCAAAATGCTGGAATTACTAAATGCTGGAATCTATAAACTACTTAAATGCATGCAATTTCGAAAGGAGGGAGAGAGTGAGAGAAATTAAATAGCACTGAATAGCAAAGAATTTCACATTCTCTGCAAGAGAATCCCATTGCTGTCTGGAGCTCAGTCTGTGCTCCATTCAGGGCACAGTCCATTACCTTATGTTATGTGCAGGAACCTTAGAACACAGCATTCATAAAAGACACTAACCCTGCCATTAATATGGTTATTTTAGCATCCATGCTGAGGTCGTGGAGTGGAACAGAGCATATTGTTGAAGACACTGCAGGGAAGGGCCTCTGAGGCTCAGACTGCTTCTCTGGCTCCACAGGTCCAGTGCTTCTGCCCTGATCTATTTTAAGTTGCACATTTGTTCACCACAGTCATTGCATTTGAGATCTCCTGTGACATTCTCTGGCTGTGGGTCCTTCTTTGGCCAAGGAGTGGGTGCTGTGCTGCTTCTCTAGTTGCTGAAAGTGAAGGCAGATCTGCACCTGAAGCACACACAGCAGCAACTCTGCCAGCACCCAACTGCAAGTCGGGAACTTGGGTAGTGATAGGCAGGCATAATGGCTATTCAAGGGTAACTTGAGATAGCAAAAGTATAAAGTGGTTAAGGAATACAGACTTCTGGAAATAGAATTGAATGGTGGGTATCTCTGCAAGAAGTTCAGTCAGAAAGGGATGTTGGACAACTAAACCCCCACCCGAGTGAACCTGATTAAAAATCTCCCTTCAAAAATACTTTTAAATGAAGCAGCAATAGAAATCCTGGAAATTACTTGCTAAATTGTGTTGCAGTGCTGCGGCATTTTTATTTAGCAGCTTATGACCTAGAATTAGGAATTTTTTCTTGTGGAATCATAACTGGTTTTAGATGATGCAGTGGCATTCATGCTGCTCCCTTCAATCTGGACAAAGCATGTCTTCTTTTGCTATTGTTTTTTCTGTCAATTCTGAGTAGTCAAAAAATATGCATGAATTTTATTTGTTTCCCTTCCATTAGGTTTATAGTTTGAAAACTGGAACTCTAAAAGGCATTCTTAAGGGAAATTTATTGAGATTTCTGCTTGTTTAGGAGTAAATAATTATTACATCAAAAGCACAAACACCACAATTCCTTATGGAATGGAATGTTGCTCCAATGTTGTGTCAAACAGATCATATGATAATAGTGTCATATCCCACCACGCTAAAATACCATTCATGAAGTCTTATGCATGTCAGGTTGTGCTAACTGAACTACCCAGGTGCTAGCATTGATTAAGACCCACATTTCTGCATATTCAAATACGATGCACTGCAGTCTCCCTTTCTGCACATTTTGAGATCAGCAGGTGCCTCAGGTGCAGTTCATGGATGACTTTCAGCTACCTATAGGCTGTCAGTGAGTCTCCTACAAAAAGAATGGGATTCACAATTGAGGTCCAAGTTCCTTGGTATTCCCAAAGTTGAATATTGCAACACAGGTTAACAACTACAGGCATGATTGTCCTTTCACTTCCACTATTTATACCAAAATGTAAATATGCATTAACATGGGTGCTGTTCCATCAGTGGGACTGAAAGAGAGATGAAGTCGAGTGATTTCTGAAGCTTTTACACAGACAAGGTGAGTTAATGATGAAGGGAGAAAGGCTTCTAATACAGCTATGGTTCTACATCCTGCAGTCCATTAATGCAAATGTTAATATTGTGCATATTTATTCCTATACAAGATGAGAACCATTTAAGAGAAATTATCCAGAGGCTGGCATTTCATAGAAAAATAAGGACTTACATTTTTTCTTCTACTCTCTTTATAGCTATACCCATAGAAACTGCCAAACAAAATGCAAACATTGCTTTGGTTCTGACTTCATGTGGAGGCCATATTGGTTTTCTGGAAGGCATATGGCCAAGGAAGTGCACTTACATGGACAGAGTCTTCAAGCAGTTTGTGCAAGCGATGTTTGAGCACGGAAACAAAATCATGTAGCTTTGGACCAGGATTACAGCACAATGGCACATTCTGACAAGGGCAGTTAAGCTTAATGCACAGATTTTAACTCCTGTTAAGCCAGCAAGTGGATAAAGTCCATTACTACATGCAAAAATATTTTTTGCCTAAGATTTTGTAGCAAGAAACTAAATATTATGTTGTCACTTTTGTATTTTTTTTTAATATGCCTTACTAAGAATGACTTTACATGAAACTGAATTCTGCATACATCAAATTGCACTTAACCAAAACCATCAAGTAAACAGAATATAATTCCTCAGGATTCTAATTTAAACCAGTACATATTTAGGAGACTTAATTTAGATGGCTTTTAATATAGAATGGCAAAATTCAAAATAGCATATATTACCCTGTCACACATAATAAGTTGGCCCACTCTTCAGGGCACTGCTGGTCAAAAATCTTACAATACAAAAACAAAATGGGGAGGGAACACAAAGAAGCACTGTATCTTCAATTAAGTCAAATTTTCAGCATGTTATTCCATAGCATTAGATTGATACCTGCTTCTGCTGTTCTATCCTGAGAGTAGTCAGATTTAGGGCTAGTTATTGTTTTTTAAACTATGTCAATGCCATACTTGTCTTACATGATTATTTTTTAAACAGCTAATTTATAGTGTTTACATATAACCAAAATATTTCTTTAAAACAGTACTGTAATAACTTATGTAATTAAAAGACATCTTGCATTTCAAAGTTCATGTGAAGCTGGGTGTTGCCATATATGTGAAACATACTTCATATAACTGATAGAATAATTAAGTTTATCTGTTGTGTTTATTTTACCCTGCAAGCACATTTCAGTTTTAAAGAATAAACATTAGAACATCAGGAAATTATTATATAATCTGCTTTAAATTAAAGAAAATAAAATTAAAAATCAGAACCCTTTGTCTCTGCTACTGTTTCAGATAATTTCTAAAAAGAACATACTAAACTCTTTAAAGAAAGCTGGGAGCTGGGGTGGGTGGTCAACCCAAGTCTCTCTGGTTTGTTAATATGATCATTTGTCAGCACTTGAGCAATAGGTTGTCAAATCATTGAAGCCTTTGCAAGTGATTTCTGCCCTAGGACTTACACGTCTGAGGGTCTGACTGAGGCATCACTGTTCTCCTCAGCCCTGAAACAAGAGTGAGAGCCAATGTGAGATCCTTGAGGAAAAAGGACAGTTGGACAGAATGTAAATTGAAACTGTTGGGAAGCTCTAATTTAGGACATATCAAAATTTTTAGAAAGGCTTTTAAGCAGCTTCTGTGGAGCTGCCACCTTGTGCTGATCACTGATTTAGGCCCGGCTACACAAGATAAGACAGAAAAGATGCCTTTGCATTTTTATTTTTATCTTTCAAGCAGGGTCAGCACAAGAAAAAAATGCAGATAAAAAAGCAAGTCAGGTCTTTTGTCTCAAGCACTACGTGAACAGTCCTCTTGCAAGGCATGTTTCCTAGTAACAGCAAAGGAAGAACAAAAATACTTTTTGTCTTTAGAAAAAGAAATTGGGACATGCCATATGAAAGCTAGCTTTGTAAGGTGCAAGTTTAAATAGAAACTAGTAAATGCTTTCAAATTGTGAATTCTCAGACAAGCATTGGCTCTTCCCCAAATAATAAAACCTAAATTATTTTTCTCTCATAAGGAAAATGAGAAAATTGACTTGCAAAAGCAAAACATAATGTTGTGCATGTTACTACTGGAAGTCAGCATAATAGTAGGGTGCCTTATTCTCACATTAATTTCCAGTTTTAATGTTCATACAAAACCAATAAGCAATAAACATTGTATTAAGCGTTATATTTTTTTTGTTTGGGTACAGTACTGTTCAACACTCAGCATCAAATATCAATAAATGTAAAACTACTTATATTTAAAGCACTCCTTACTGTTTAAATAAAAGTAACACGATTAATGGCAGAATTTCTGTCTCTGCACTTATTTCATTCAGATCTGATCCCATATACAAATTCCACTGAGACATTTCTCTTTCAAGCAAATGTCTATAAAGTTCAGACTTTTTCCTCCAAATATGGAGTGCTTTTCCTTAGGGGAAATGCATTTCCATTAGGGAAAATGCATTCTTCAAAGCACAGTGTGCAAAGTGGCAACAATCAACTTCTACTATGGATATTATCAAGCTTATCCAGTCAAATTTTCTAAAACACATGAGGTAGACACCTCAGTTCTTGCAGGGGACACACAAGCTAGCAAACAAGTTTAAGGCATTTCTTGCTGTCTATTATCTTTGTACCTTGTAGACAGAGTTTCACCAGTCAATCAAAATACAGACTCCAGGATTCAATTCAACTCTATTAAATGTGAATTCATGGTGCCTTTATTTGGCTTTTCATGTGATCTTAAGTATTTACACAGCAACAGGGATATGAAATGTTGAAGGTGGGAGAAAACAATTAGTTACCAATGTAGTCATTACTGGAAAGATGGAGAATAATGAAAATGAAATTCCAAGTCACAAAGCTTGCGAACACCTTTTAACTTTCTTCCTGGTTCAGAATCACCTAGCAGTCAGAGCAGACCTCCAGAGATTGTCCAAGCCCCTTATCAAAGCAGTTGTCCTACATGCCAACTGCACAGGAATTTCATAGAGGAACTGCCATTTTTCACCCATAACTCATACAGCTACCTGGCTCATGCCAACAACTCAAGACCTGCCAGGAAGAGGCCTTTTAGTCCTGCATGTGCTGCTCATGAGCAAGCACATCCCAGGCCACTTCAGCTCAATGCACCATCACCCTGAGGAAATAAAAAAGAAAAAAAAGAGGAAACATTAATTCCCCGAGTTGCTGTCACAACAGGCACCCTTCAGCCTGAGCCATGTGCTGTGGTTCTTATCCCAGGATGCCAGCTGGTCAAAAAGAGCCCTATAATGCTCAAGGCAATCAAGAAGAAAGATGAAAGTATAAAAAAGCTGGATCCCTTCCTCACAATAGGCTAGCAATGCTTCTTGCTAGCCAGGAAAATACCTCCCTGCAGCCAATCTACAGTAGAATATCCTAGCAATGTTTGTTTTGGTCTTGTTTTGTTGTTTTTTTTAAATTTTCCCTCCAACAAAATAAAGGAAAAACCTGCTAAATGCCTGAGCAGCCACAACAGCCAGCAGTTCTTCGTTAGCAAACACCTCTTCCTCTGAAGGATCCTGTTTCTCTCTTTTTTCTACTGGAGACACAAAAATCCAGCCTCTTCCTGTATAGGGATAAAAGGACTTGTTGAGTTGCTGAATGGATGGAAATCAGGGCCTATGCTGCTTCAGCTGCTCTTCCAGTTAAGTGAAGAATCTTCACATATAGTGACTAGTTTAAATCAGCTTCACCTGTGGCCTTGGCTAATCTGGCTGAGGTGCACCTCTGATGCACTAAGAGTGCTTGCGGAGTTAATTACAGATGAGAGGTTTAAGCAGCTGCTTCCTTACTCAGAGATGTCTGATAAGCAAAAGGGCAGGTTGGGAGTGTGTTAGCAAGTCAAACGGGGCTGCAAGATCTGGCATGAGTGCTGACTGAGAGTGGGATCAAGAGCTCAAGAGCCTCTAACTATGCAGCCTGCCCTAACGCTGCAGTTTCACAAGCAACTGCCAATGTTAACAGCTCCCTCGTGCCAAAAGGGGAAGGCTCGCTCTTCCTCCTCCCCTGTCTTTTCTTATCCTCCCTGATTCCAGTCATGTGGTCCTCACCCTTTTTTTGTCCCAGCAGAATATGATGCAGCTTTCCCATCAAGTTCATTTTTTTGCTAGCTCAGTGAGTTAGATTTGCATGCCTACAGGGGTCCCTCAGGTGATGGAATGGTGTGAGGTAAAGAGTTGGAGCAAAGTGGAGAAAAAAGTGGGAGAAGCTTTCCCCTTTTGGTGAGTCAGCTCTTACACAGGGTCACCCCATCTCCCAGAACTATAGCCCAACAGGACACTCTTGGATGATCCATGTGTCAACTGAGCAATTACTCCTGTGAAAAAAAGGCATAACCTAGAAGCAAGTAATTTTTCACTTAGCTGCAGACAAGAGGCACTCCAGCAGTATTACAGTAGTGGTAGACAAGGCTAAATTAACATAAACCCCGTTTGGGGTTACATTCTGTCCTGTCCACATACTCTACCTATTTGAATGCAGTTTCTCCCCCCCAGGCCCCCTGGTTCTACAGCAAATCCGTGCCCCAGCCCTGCTGTTCACATGCATTGCAGCTTCTGAGGAGAGTAACTTCCTGTCAAGTTTGTGTTCTTTGAGCAAGGTGACATTTGCTAGCAAGTTCACGCTGGCATCAGTGCTTCAAAATGCTGCCATCTCCTGTGGAAAACTGGAAATGTACTCATATCCCTCTGTGCCAAGAATTGAGTTTTCCCAAGTTTTGGAACTGAATGCTGTATAGGAATGCCTGTTTGTTTACTACTTCCCTGATGCAAAACAAATTACAATTCCATGGAAGGATGTGAGAAAATCTAGTTTTGCTTGCTTCATGCTCCTAAGAAACGGGGATGGATGGGAAAATACCACGTTATAATTATGAAGTGAGCAATAACTTAAGGAAATACTCTTATCACCCTCCAGGAAATTTACAGGCAACTCAGTGACTAAATTCTTCTTCAACTGGAAAGTATTCTGCAGGTTACTTTAGGAAAGCAGGCCACATGTTGCTATATTCATTGTAAAGTCACAGCAAATTATCATGTATTAAAGAGGAGCTGTTATGAGAAGTTATAAATAACATTCCTCCTATCAGCTTTTCCAAAAACTTCAGCTGCCAAAAATTTCCACTGGACTAGGACAAACTGTGCTTCAATGAAGCATGTCCAGAAAGGGGACTCATCAGGGAAGACACTTCATGAAGAGATAAAACAAATTTACAGGCAGAACAAAGTATCTTGCAGGTAGTTGGATCTATACATAAAAAGTTTTACACTATTTAGCAACTTGACTGCAATTTCCAACAATCGATCCCATAAATATAGTAGCTTTAGAAGTCAATAAAATGTTCAGACAAATAGAAAAAAGCCTAACTTTTTTTTAATACAAAATAAAACAAAACAAAACAAAAAAAACACTTTTACAATACTTCAAACATTAACAAAAGAATTTTTGCAGGATGTTTATGCTGTGTAGCTTCCAAGTACTAAAATATTTGTGTGATCTCTGTTAGGTCAGCAGATCTGTACAAGAAATCACCTTCCCCAACATCCTTCATGGTCAGTTACTGGTTGGCTAATGTGAAGGTTCATCATGCTGTTCTCCAGTCATGCTGATGTAAGCAACACTCACACATCCCTAGGTAAAATTACAGTCAGATGAGCTGAGACTGTGTCTGTATTAGCAAGTAGAACTTCCCAGCAGGAGCGGATGTGAACAGCAACGCTACTATATACACAGACCATAGGTAGGGCACACTTCAGGTTAGCCCCAGCCCAGTCAGGTGGGTGGAGGGCACCACACAAGGGAGGTATCTCTAGGTTAGTATCCTAATTAGGCTCAGCAGCACCTTGCTGAAGGAAACCACCTGAACGCTCCCACTTGTCATGCGGGGTCGGATTCCTTTTGAAGGAAACCCACCCCACAGATCCATCTCCAGAACACACCCGGTGTGTCCCAAGTCACTGCAGCCACGGGACAAGGCCCAAGCTGCCCTGGACTCCTCTCCCCTCCTCTCCTGCAAAACCTTTTACTATTACTTGCCGGTGCAGACAAAGGCTCAGGCCTAGAAATATCCTCGGGCAGCGAAGCCATGACGTAAGACCGGATGGGGTACAAACCCATCACCCGCTGTAGCAAAGACGGAAACATCCCAGGCAGTTGACAAAAAAATAAAACACAAACAAATCACAAGCACAGGGCCGCGCTGCAGCCTCAAATGTGAAGTGCCCGGATGTCAGACCGGCCGGGGGCGTGCGCGCGCCGCCGGGACCGCCGGGACCGCCCCGCCCTC
>NW_009970725.1:9238486-9256357 GCF_000747805.2 Chaetura pelagica
GCTGCAGAAGGGCTGTCACGGCGGGGAGCTGGGGCGGATGACACTGGGCCACTCTTGGACGAGGCCTTCCCTTTTCCTCCTTTCTCTCTTGAGTTCCGTCGTGGGGTCGCAGTTCCTCCGTGGGGTCTCGAGCTCTCGGGAAGGCTGCGGGATCCTGTCGTGGCTGTCAGCAGGGAAGGCTCCAGCGCCCTGTCAAGCCGCTGAGCCCCCCACTGTCAGCAGAGAAAAATGGCTTTTCCCCCCTTTCAGGACTTGAGGGTGTGGGAGTTGCGTGTTCCTGTTGTTCCTCTGCTTCTTGCACCAAAAGCTTTGACTGTTGTTTAGTTTGTTCTTGTACTTCCGTGTTTTCCCTTCGTTCCATGGTCTGGTTTTTACTAGAGGGGACTTCTCTAGGGCAGAAACTGCCAGTTCTTGAACGTCTGGAAAAGTCCTTGATCTGTTGTGCAAAGTATTAGTGGGAGAGCTAGTTAAAGAGCTAGTCCTCGTTCTGGGGGGAGAGTGTATTTGTCAGTATTCTGAGAAGCAGAATTGGTAAGGGAAAAATTATATTTTCTGATTTGTACTTGAAAGTCTTGAGTATGCCATATCATATGGCTTGAGAAGTGACAGTGATGTCTCTATATGTCTGGAAAAAAACTTAAGAAGGTCTAGGCGTATGCAGTATGTGTCATGGTGTTCTCAAATTCTGAGAGTCAACGATGTCCTCTAAAGTAAGAGATTATAAGACCAAAGATTTACTCAGCAATTAAAGCTGTTCTTTCCAGTGTGAGTGGCTGTACTCTGGTTCTGATGAACAGTCTGGCTAGTGGTAACCTGCTCCTTAGGGAGAGACATGGAAATAGCACTACAAAAAGTACTCTTAAGGATTTCTTCCCTGGATATGTTTTTTTAATTCTATCTCAATATGAGTTGCTGGTCATGCACCTTAAAAGAGAAAGTGAGAAGCCAGCACTCGTATCTGGAATTTGAGCATAATCAGTCTTATGTGGTTAGAAGTGTCTTGAGAAAAGGCTGGATACATGAAAATAGGGTTAAGGACAATTTAAAGTCTGAAAGAAAATTAAAAGTACAGCTTTTTACTTTTTCCTTTTGGATAATGCATAATTATTAACCAGAAGCTTATTGTAAGTATCTTTCAAATTAATGAAGAAAGACACACATTTGTCAATGCTGGAAGGGTAACTGTAAGTGTGATGAAACTATCCAGCCTATGTTATACAACTGGTAAGTTCCTGTTTGACCTTAAAATCTGTCAGGTTTAACATCAGGTTAGTTAAGTTTTGAAAAGTAACAATTTTTTTTACAGAGATCTTTCTTTGTCAGTCAGTCAATGGCAAAATGTAATAATAGATAATTCTTGACCTAAAAGGCAATATGGAAGTTCTGAGCACTGTGTCTTCCATTAAACTTCATTTAAAAAAGATATTAGTGAAGCTTAGCTGAACAATTATTACTTATGCCATAATACAAACACAGTGTCTTTGAATAAGAGAACTTAAAAGTTTCAGAAGCTACAAATAGATATGAGAGGTATAATCAAGCAAATCTGTGAAGACCTTTTACTGAGGATTTCTCCTAGTTTTCAGATTCTTTTGCAGATTTACTTCTGCATCATTAACATAATTTCAGTTCTCATAAAGACTTCATCTTTAACTGCCCAAGGCAAATGTCTCAAATAATGCTACTTTCTAGGCTTCCTGTGTCTGATTTGTAGCTTAAGTTATATGAGAAGTAACAGTTATAGACAGTTACTGATGACTACAAAGTTCTTTAGTAGCAGCCACAAACTTAACAGAATCTGATAACAAAATTGTCATGTTTGGAACGGACCTCTGAGATCACAGAGTCCAACCACCAGCATAAAAAAAGAATAGCCAAAAAACCCCAAAACAAACAAAAAGACAAAGCAGCCAAAAAATGCCCAAGCAAACACTACACATCACCAAAAAACCCCACAACCTTGGCCACTAGAGCATGCCCTGAAGTACTACATCTACATGTTTCTTGACAAAGGTGGTGACCCAGTCACCTCCCTGGGCAGGCCTTTCCAGTGCCCGACCAGTCTTTCAATATAGAAGTCCCAATAATCAATGTAAATCTCCCCTGCTGCAACTTCAGATAATTTCCTCTGGTCCTATCATTATTTACCTGGGAGAAGAGGCCAACACCCACCTCCCTATAGCCTCCTTTCAGGTAGTTATAGAGGGCAATGAGGTCTCCCCTCAGCCTCCTTTTCTCCAGACTAAACAACCCCAGTTCCCTTAGCTGCTCCTGGAATGACTTGTTCTCTAGACCCTTCACGAGTTTGGTTGCTCTCCTCTGGACACGCTCCAGCACCTCAGTGTGCTTCTTGTAGTGGGGGGTCCGGAACTGCACACAGTACTTGAGATGTGATCCCATCATTGCCAAATGCAGGGGCACGATCACTTCCCTATTCCTGCTTGCCATGCTATTCCTGGTACAGGCCAGGATGCTGTTGTCCTTCTTGGCCACCTGAGCACATTGCTGGCTCGTGTTCAAATGCCTCAGTTTAAAAATAAAAAAGCATATTTGCTTTGAACTGATGTTTTCTATTGATAGTCAGAGATTTTCAGTGAACATAGAATGCATTGTTTTATCATCTTTATTTAAAAAGGTTTTTTTTCTATAAAAAAAACCCAAGGCATTTTTCTTAACCTCTAATGATTTCTACCCACCCCTCCACCCCCCATTATCCTGCATCTCATTGTCATAAACTAATCTTGGTGGAACAGAGTATGAATGCAGTAAAAATATTGAACTTGCAAATCATCTAGTGCTGTGAAAACTGCAGACTTCAAATATGGAATGATCAAAAATGATTTTACTCCATTCTTAAGGCAAAGCCATTTAATTAAATATGCAATTGAGCTAGTAACAAAAGTTTCTCCAGAAATTTCTGTACTGCCAAATGGTGATATGTGTACTGTAATTGCCTGAAAAACAGTAGAAGAGTTTAGCTACTTTCTTATTGAGATAGCCTGATGCTTTGCTGATGAGTGCTTTGTGTTTTGTTTTCGTAATAGTGCCTGAATGAGTGAAGATGCTAAAGTGCTATTTATGTGTATAGTTACTCTCTACATTGGAACTTTATATCTGTACATTTTCTTTTAAAAATAAATTTAATTGGCCACGCTATGCTTGATGCAGGCCAGGAGGCTATTGGCTTTCTTGGCCACCTGGGCACACTGATGGCTCATGGGTTTATGTATTATTGTAATGTATTTATTCACTGTGGCTGTGGGGCACAGAATTGACAGCAAGCCCACTTTTTTTTTTGCAGGCTATGAAAGACATCAGCATACAATTTTCTGGAAAAATTTAAAAGGCTGAGAAGCTTCCTTTCAAATTGTACTGTGTCTGCCACCTTTCAGAAAGTAAAGGGTAATGCTTAAGGCAGCAAAATGCCAAAAGTTGATGGCTATATGTAGGCTTTTAAAAAAATTGATTATCAAAGAAACTTTACAGCTAATCATTGTTTGAAGGGATGGAAGAGGGAATGGCAAATTCAGTATCTGAGAAGGAAGTTAATAAAGTGCTTACTGCATGAACGTTTTGTGTTTTTCACAGGTGGCATGAAACGTCCTGTTTGTAAGCATATACATAAGGAATGCTCTTGGCACACCTTGATAAGTTACTTTGGCCTAAACATCGATTGCCTCTTGTAAAAACCTGTAAGTAAAATAAAATGTAATTGAGATTGCTTTGATATTTTGCTTTCTGATCACAGTATGATCTGTCTTTACAATGAAAAGAGAATATTATTTCTTTATTTTGTTAAGATGGGCCAATCTTTGTTTGTATTAACAGAAGCTGTAACAACAGTTGCCAAAGACTCTAAAAGCTGACTCAATTATTCTGTTTTACAGAAATGGCAGCTCAGAAAAGAAAGTCTATGTTAGTAGAGCCCTCTGCTAAACGTCCAAAGCTGGACAAGAACAGCAAACAATCATCAACGAAGAAGGAAAAAGAGGTGTCAGATACAAAACATGTTTCAAATAAATCAAAGGCTATTCACTGTGCAGTGCAGGAGAAAACTGTACTCAAAACCTCTGTCAAATCAAACAGGTCAGTGAAAAAAAAGTAAGTTCTGGGTTATCTTTCTAGAATAGATAAGCGCAGAAACAATCTAAGCAGAATGAAGTTGAGTTAAAGATACAGCAAAAAAAATAGTAGTATTGGGAGTATCAGCCTTAAATGATCGAGTGTATCTGCTACATTATCTTTTTCTGGACCTGTGTTAGTGTTTTGAAATCCAGAAAGACTTCTGAAAAAGTTTCTGAAGCAAAAATACATCTAATACTACATAAGCTAATACTTCATTTGAAAGCCCCAAGTGTCAACAATTAAAACTGTTAGAGATGTTAAAAAGTATTCATCTGGAGTTCATAGTTCAGGCTTGTCATGCATAAAAAACATTAAATACTGGATTTAATAGTAACTGGGTGGAAGTAAAGTCTTAGAACTATTCTAGAGAAAATTCTTCTAAAAATATTGAAGGTGTAAGACCTAGTGTTTAAAAATAAAAAGGGAAAAAAGGAAGAAGTAGGGGTTAGTCGGAATGAGAATAATCTTATGACAGATTCTACTTTCTGGATGCTGAAAAAGTAATTACTTGAATCTTTCCAGCAACAGCACCAACGAATCTGAACTAGGAATGCGCATGGCTACAAGATCATCAGGATTCAATTTGAATAATAAAACAACACCTGACAAAAAGGTCCAGCAGCAGCCTAAATCTGCAAAAAATAAGGAGGTTTGCCAGAAAAAACCTGTGCAAGAAATTCCTAAGTCAAAATGCATAATTGCGCCAAATGAGCCAGTGATGAGGAGATCACAGAGACTGCAGCAGTTAACAGGTGTACATGTACCAGCAAGATCGCTGCGCAACAGAGAAGTTAAAGAAGAAAAACCCTTGGAAGTTAAACAAAGTAGTCAGACAAAAAAACGTGCTCCAAGTGTTGCAGCAGAAGGCCTTAAATCTGCTAGAGAGAAAACGGAACAGAAAAACACAAAAATAAAGCCAAGCAATACAAATGAGAGTAAAGAAGTACACGTGGAAGTGACCAGCTCTCTGAAAGAGAAAAAATGTGAAGCAAACAATGAAAATTATAATTCCAACAGCTTTCAACACAACCTTCAAGGGTCATCATTATGTCCTGATGACAGTCTTGAGGAAGTTAAGAAAGACCAAATGGGCACTCCTATTCCTAGCAACACAAAGCAAGTGGAAACAGATTCTCCTAAGCCAAATTCTAAGACAGTAACTAAGGAAAAGCAACAAATGCACCCGAACGTAAAAAACAGTACAAAACCTAAAAAGATTTCACAGCCAACTGTAAGTGAAACAAATGTGTCTGATCAGCCAGAGAATGATGCGAAATCCAAAAGGGTAAGCATCCTTGAACTTTGTGAAGAAATTGCAGGTGAGATTGAGTCAGATACAGTAGAGGTGAAAAAAGATTCCCCTAATGCTGAGTATAGCAAAACAGAAGCAAAGCATGCCAGCACACAGTTTCAGCAAAGTGAATTGCTTACTCAGAAAGAGCCTGGTCAAAGTAGTCAATGCAAACGTTTTTTCCCTAGCAAAAAAGGAATGCCTGTCAAATGCACTCTGAATGGCAGAAATAGCTCATCAAACAAGAACTCTAAATGGACCAAAATTAAGTTACTGAAAGCTAGTAACACGAAGCAAAGTAACTTAAATTGTGCAAATACTCCCAGGCTTTTGTTGTTAAAAGATTACCCTGAAGTTTCAGAAGCGAGTCAAACACCTGCCAAAGCGGAGCTTTTGAAGACACAGGGCAAGCCATCAATAACAAGACTCTCCGAGAATGAAAGTGCTGGTTGTGTGCAGGAGAAATCAGATCTTTCATCTGAAAGATCTGGACCTAAAGAAGTGACATTAGAAACAAAACAGCCTACAAAGAGAGGTGCAGAAAATGGTTTGTTGCGTAATTTGACAAAACATTTATGTGAGCCAAGACCAGATGAGGTAAGTAATTTTAATTACAGTGTATGGTGGGGAGGGTGTTCTTAATCTGTTCTGTCTTCTGAGACTACCATGCTCAGAAAGTTCATTTTAACAATTACTTCATTTTAAAGTAACGCAACAGTTTTTAACTGTATTAAAGATCCTTTACTGGTGTGTTACTGTAGACAGGAAAATGAATCTGTTTCACTCTCCTAAGTTCTATAGTTAACTAAATGTTGATCAATAACATTTCCTGCTGGGGCTGCAGGGTGTACAGATTCATATGAATACTTTTTAACAACTTAGTTTGCATAGCTGTTCTGTTCTGAAAGGTATATTAAAAGTAATGGGGGGGAAGTGTTCTCTGTCTGAATGAGCTTCTATTACAATTTAAGTTTTTAAGAACAGAAGTGTTCTATAGAAATTATTTTACAAGCTTATCTATAAAATGAAAAATATTTTTTTCTAAATTAATACCACAAACTTAATTATGAAGTAGCTAACAGGTTGCATTTTGTTTGTTTAAAATAAGGTAGGAATCGGAAAACTGGTGCTGTATTGAAGATGTTAATACTTAGTCAACTGAGTGGTTTTGTTAATAGGCTAGAGGTGTTAAATAGTCCTGTTTTTTTATTTAATGTTTTCTGTTGTGTTCAGAACTTTCGATTACATTTGGAATCAAGTCCAGAAAGTTCTCCAGTAAAGTATGTTACAGCTCCTAAACCACCAAAACAATTTAAAACAGAACCTGGAGAAAGTGAACCTCAAGGTAACTGTTCACTACTAATTTTTATTCTTCTTCTGACCCAGTTATACGGGAAGCATAAGTCTTCATTTCAGAGGAATGTTTCACAGAATAAGGTACCGTTGGTGTAGAGCTGAACTTCTGGGACTGGAACTGTTTGCTAGGGCTTTAATTTTTCTTTGTGTTACATCCGTGGCCACTTTAGTAGCAGTTAATGTCCTTTTATCTCAGGGCTGTGTAGTGGGAAAGAGAGGTGTCTGTTTTCTACTCCACTCTTACTTCAGTGTGTCTTTGTACTTTGTACATTAATATTTTAATGCTTAACTATCCTCCATTTGCGAAAAAGTGATAACTCTAAAAAAAGACTAAACAAACAGAAAAAACCCACCTGAAGCCTTTTCTGTTCCATGTAGTAAAGTAATAAAACTTCTATATTTCAATTGGGTTTCAGTTTCTGTTAAGGATTCTCTGTTGATTACTGCTTACTTTGAATAAGTATCTGCATTTTTGCATTTCTTTCTCCTAAATTATTATACTCGGTATTCACCAAATTATTATAGAGTAATCGCTCTCCTGTTTTTATTACTCCATCGTCATTTATCAGCCTGTGAGGGCTGTTTGTCAAATGTTATGAGAAGAGTGATTTGAATATTTTGAGTCAAGTATACTTGACTAAGAAATATTATTGATGGATCACTAAAATATCTCTTCATAAACTTCCATCTTGATTTTTCATCCTTTGGCTTTTGGGTTTTTGTGTTTTATTTTGGGGTGGTTTTTTTGTGTGTGTGCTTTTTGTTTGTTTTGGGGTTTTTTGTTGCTTTTTTGTTGCTTTTTGTTTGTTTGTTTGGGGTTTTTTTTGGTTGGTTGGTTGGGTTTTTTAAAACTTAATCTGAACCCAAGTGCACTGTTCAACCATCTAGATTTATGAAATAGTTTGGTTTTTTCCATGCCCCTACAGGGTATTTTTGAAGGGCAATATACTCTAATTGTACTGTTAAGAGGTTGTAAAATATGTTCTGTCCTTCTTTTGTTATTCTTGATTGTTTCTTTTCCATAAGTGATACAGAAGACACCTTGGGTGGGGGCATAATATACATTTATGATTCTAGTACTATACATAGAGCAATTTATAAGGGGTCTAGGACACCTTTATGCCAGGAGAACTCTTCGTGGGTTGGCAGATGACACAGGGCTGTGCTGCTCCTCATCTGCCAATCCATGGAGGGCTGTCCTGGCAGCGAGATGTCCAGCAGAGAGTTGTCCCAGTGGTGAGTTGGCTGAGTAGTGAGTTGGTCTATGGAGAATTAGTGGTGGAGAGTTGTCCCTTCCTGGTGCATATGGGTGTTGGTTTAAACTGATTTAAACTTACACGTAGTTTCACTGCTGATGTAGTTTAACTGCCCTGGCAAACTGCTCTTCAGAACCTCTGAAGAAATATTGAATAAAACTGCATGGTTTTTTAAGTATTTGTGGAGAAACATATAAATACTGTCTCAGGGTTGCATCTTTTTATATTGGCCATGAACAAATTGCAGCATTGTCTTGGATGTGTTTTTGGAGATCACTGTGTAGCTCAAATTTCCATTCCAACTAATAGCTTTATAATGAAGTTACAATCTTTGATTAATTGTAGGTTTGGCTCCCAAGCAATTGACACAAACTGCCGTTACAAATCAAACTTCGGAAACTGAGAACAGGTAAAGTAACTCATACATAATGAAATTGCTGTAACCCTCCATAGAGTTATGAGAGGTTTTGTTATAAGACTAACTGTTCTATCATCTATCAGCCTTGACTTTCAATTTCAAATAAGTGACTTGTCCTTTATATAAACAGACTTTGACTTTACGTGTTATTAAGGGATGGTTTTATTACATAAATAAATTATTAAGCAAGATATTTGTAACTGAACGTTAATTTTAAAAAGCAGAATTTAACAGAGTTGGGAAAATATTTCTAATGTTTTTTTCCTCAGATCAGATGATAACCAGAGAGTATGGGAAGGGTTTATGACATAATTTTCACTTCACTGAATTATTTTGCTTCTAGAAGAGTGTTGTAATCCTTAAATTATGGAAGTCATGTAGATATTAAAATTTTAGATGGGGAAAAGAGGATTTAATTGTGATTGCTGTGAAATGAAGGTATCAGCTGTCACATAAAAATTATTCCTGTTCTTACTACTAACAGTTCAAACTTAGATTTTATCCTTGATCCTGTTGAGTGTTGACCAATTCTGACATAGTCTGGTTTTAGCCAGTCACATGCTAAAGACAGTAATTTCTTTGTACTTGATACCTTGCACAGGTATTACTGTTGGCACATTGGTTAGTATATTGAGACTATATTTCTAATGGAGAAAAGAAGAAATTATTCAGTTAATTTTACATAGATCTATCTGAGGCCAGATTAACAATTCTGACTAACCAGCCCTTTGGTACATGTTGAAAACTGTACTACTGTGAAATTTCACAGAAAATGAATGATGAGGTAGATGTGAAACTAGTTAAATGAGTATTTTTAGAAATAGTAGAATAACTTAAATTTTTCATATTTTTGTTCTCAGCTGCCAAATAGCTTTATGGTATCTACTAAAATTAATTAACTTTATTAGCTGAACAAGCCCATATTGCTTTACTATGACTTGGATATAAATTTTTCTGGAGAGCTGTTTTGCCCTGCTTTCCATATGTTACGAAGATTTAAGCTGTCCTTTCTGTGGATACCTGCTGTAACACAGCACACGGATGTACAGCACAGCTCTCTTCAGGGCCTTGTCAGAGAAGGCTGCGGTGCAAAACGGCAAACCTTGAATTACCTACTTAGTGCAGATTTTGGGGCACATGACAGGAATAAACTAGCATTTTTTGTGCTAATAAGAGCTAATTTTAAAAACGTCTGGCATGGTTTAGTTTTATTTTTTGGTGGGGTTTTTTTTGTTTTTAAAAAAAGCTCACTGAATTAACCTGCTACATGTACTGTGGCAGCTGCTACAATTAAATGTTTGGCCCTATATCCTTAGTTTGGTCAGAAACAGAAAGTACATAAATACCTAGTTGAAGTAGAAGTATTTTGTGGTATTTTGCTTTGGTTAACTCCAGGAGTTTTATCCAGACCTGAATTTGATGTTATTTTTCCCCTGAATGTAGTCGCAGGTTCATAGAATAACTTGGCTGGTGATGCGTTTGTAGTAATTTTACAGGATTTCTTTCAGTATTGACAAGGGGAAGCTTGGGTGAGAGAGATTCCCCTGATACCTATCCATGTGTTCTCCCTCCCTTCACTGCTAGCCATTAGAAGATAATGAGTTTGAATTGAATTTGAGAGATTTATGACATCTGTCATTCCCACCTATGTTTGTGGTAATATTTACATGGTCTGCTGTAGCAGCCTGATGTATGATACCTTAAACTAGAAACCTAAACCTTATGTAGGAAATGCATAGCATTAGACACCATCAGTCATGCTACTGAAAATGCTTCAGTTATATGTTTGTGTTATTGGTCGTGATTAAGCTACCCCACTTGATTATAAAGTCTAATTACTTTTTTAAATTTAAAAAAAAATATTGTAATTAGGCTAGTCACAAACTGTATTTTTTGTTAGTATTTAGGTTATTTTTTTTTAATTATCTTGGATTTGCATCTCATTAAATTTTAGTTATACTAATCACAATGGCTTTGAATATCTACAGTGACATGGGTAGGCAGTCCTTTTTTTTAACATGAAACATATTTATATTTCAAGGGTTCCATTGTCAAATCCTTCATTAGCATCAAAAGGCAGTAACTTGTTACCAACTGAGGAACATGTTCAGAAGCTAAAAGAAGCAGGAAAAGATACCGAAAAGCAGATTATTATAGTAAGTAATACCCTTTTAATAAGGCTTATAGCTTCTTGAATATATCCTTTTTGAATTTGCAGTGCTGTGTTTTTATGAAATTGTCTGAAAATCATTACTTTTACATACAAATTGCCGTTGTAAATTATTTGTGAAAGAACCTGTACTTGATTGTCATTCAGGGTTGATGGAAAAATGTTGGCAGACAGATTTCATGTTTAAAGCTGATTCTTGTTAAACTAAATTTCTGCCTTTTTTTTAATAGAATGGTTGTTCAGTAAAAATACAGTTGTTTTAGGGAGAATGAACTTGCCTTTACTAATGTTCAAAATCCAAGTTTCTTAAAATTTCAGAATTACAGGGGGAGATGCATCTGGCAGATTGTGTGCAAAATTCATATCAACAGATTTATTCCTTCATTCAAATGTCCATTGTTCTGAACAAGCTGAAGTATTTTCCTGTGGTTGCACTCATTTTCACCATAATATTTAAGCAACAATATTAGTTTGATTATTTATTCTTACCTTTATTTGCTATTAGCTACCAAATGCTAATTTCTCTTATGACAGGAAATTGCAAAAGGAGAGGGAGGGATTGATGCACAGTAGTTTTTCCATCTTGTAGAATCCCACTACTTGATAGTGAAACAATCAGAGCTTTTGGTTGTGTTTTGTTTTGTCTGTTTAACAATCCACACATCAGATAATCCTTGAGAAATCCTTGAGAAAAGGCTGGAGCTAGGAAGCTGCAGAGGTAGAGGAATGCGGGCCATTAGAAGTGCTCTGTAGTAAGCTTCTTAGGATTTTTTGCCAACAGAGTTAAAATGCATTATTAAATATCTCAACTATGTTAAAAGGACTGTAAGAATATTGCCTTTTCACTTCAGTACAGCTAACAAATTTTGCTCATGCAGTAATGGAAGTTGTCTGAAGAGTTCCTAGGATCTTAGGCAAGAAGAAATATGTAACTTTCTGGTCACTGCTGAGGAGATGTATAGCTCTCCTCTACAGTATTCATATAGAGACGTTTTTTGCAACTTACTGACTGTGCTGTTAGTATTCTTGTTTTCAACCCAAATTATGAGAGTAGAATTTTTCCCCTAGGTATTCCATGGTAAAAGTTCTCAGTTGTTTACCTAACCAAATTTAAGAACATAAAGAATGGAACACCAATGAAGAGCGCTAGGGAGAAAGGGAGAGATGTAGTTTGTTGTTTTCTTGGTGTATTTCTGGAAAATTGCAAGTGAGCACTGTATTTAATTTTTCAATGTGAAAGTTACGGCTTCATAATATCTAATATATTTCGGCACTTCATACAAATCTTAATTCGCCTTGATTCAGTTCAAAGTAGGCTTTTTATTGTGTTGAAAGGGCATTTTGGTAATGGCTGTAGTTCACTTTTCCAAGGAAGCATTGGGTGAGGAATTGCTCTGTTACTCTTTTACCTGGGGGGAAAACTGCTTTTAGCATTGTTAAAACATACATAGGAATCCAAATGTTTGTTAAGTGTCTTTGTAAAATACTGTCCTTCACATTAGTTACTGTGGAGACAAGACATAGTTATGCCTAGAGTATGTTGTGCTAGCATCTGGAGGGGAAAAATCACTAAATTGACTTCTGTAGTACCAGACTTCACTCATTAAGTCCCAAAAGATTGGGGATTAAGTGCATGTAATACAGAAAAAATATTTTGTAATTAATAGCGTTGTTTGCAAAAACCATGATGAATTTCTTAAGGGCTGATTCTGAATAGCTGGACTTGTTTTAATGAAATATTTTCCAAGGTGCTTACATACTGCAGTGAACCTCTGAGAACAGAGGAAATATTCATTTGGTTTAAAAGCTGTCAAGGCTGAAAATTCTCCTGTACAGAGAGCAGTCTTACTACACACAGCCAAATCACTTAAATTAGCATTTATAGTAAAATTATACAGTTAATAGCTGTATAACCAAGTTTTGAGTGTGTTGTATTAAGACAAGCAGTTTATTATTCTTCTTTACCTTGAGTAAAGTTGGGAATTCATGCTTTTATTTGTAGCAAGAAGCATGTAACTTGCACTTTGTTACACTTTTTTAAAAAATTAAAATACCTGTTAGGTGCAACTTGGGCTTTCTGCTGTGAGAACGGATTGTTTTGGAGATCTGTGAAGTCAGTCCGTCTTAATGTATGTACAGAACCCTTTTTTTCTTTTTGTAGTCAAAGGGGAAAAACTAGTTTGGCTTGGTTTGACTCACCCCATGATAAATTATCTTTGTTTTGCTAGGTTATTTTGCTGTTGAATTTTCATAGTATTTTCTCTTTGAGTTGACACCTGTCCTTTTATTTGTCTTTACAGTCTCTGAGGCTCAGAGTCTGAGATCTTACAACATTGTCCGTATATTCTAACCTTTCAAGTTCATGAACTATAGTTAGAGAGGTTTTGTGGTGAAACCAGTCTATTTTCAGCAATACACTTTTCTTCTTTTTATTTAATCCTTAAGTGTGTATCTTACCTTCCTTCTTCTCCCATATACTTAACTACAATGATGAGATTTATTTTCTATTTTTCTTAACTAATAGATTCTTTAACAAACTTTAAGGCTGTTTGACTGTAACAGAAGTAAAATAATACAGCTTCCATTTATAGAGGAAATATTTAGTAGCTGTATTTGTCCCTTTTTCTTTCCTGGTGCATGTTACCTAGTTATCTGAGCAGCTTTCAAACATAAAATTGTCTTCATTTTGTAGAGTTACAAGTAAGACAAAAGATGAGATGTTTCTGTTTTCTTCGGATTTGCTTGCTGTCAAACACTTAAAAAGCAGGTCTCTTCAGAGTGTAGAACTTCAGCTGAAAACAGCAAGGAATCTAATGCTGCAACAAACTTTGTTAAACAAACAGTGACAGGATGTTAACAGTGATGTTTGAAGTTACCTGCAAAGATACTTTGAAAAGTAGGATCTGTTTTTCTGCAGGAAAGAAATTATGATTGAGGCTAAAAATAAGTTCTCTTCCAAATCCATGACTTGGTGTTTAGAGAGGTAGCCTGTTCTGAATATTTTTTAGTTGTACTGTCTTACATTTAATTTAAATGTTCAGTTGGTAGGTTGACAGGTTATGTGAAGCTCCATATTGGAAGTTTTATAGAGTAATGCACTAAAGTTATTCTGTACTTTCCCAGAACTTGAACCTGATGTGCAAATATGAGAACATGAATATGAAATCAACTATTTTTTCAACTTCTGGAATTGAAAGAAACACAAATATGCAAAGCATATGTTTTTAATTTTCATAAAATGAGATATGCTTTACATCCAAGACAGGGAAGGTAATTTGTTTGCTTCTTGTAAAAATTCTGCTTGCTTGCCAGATATAGGACAAAATTTTGACCATAAGAATTGATAAAAGCCTTAATGCTACCATGTTCTAAATAATGACCTGTGAGGAATAGGGAGCCTTCTTCCTTTTTATGCCTCTAGGGAGATGTGTTCCCTTGAAAATTAAGTAAGGCTTTTGAAAATGCTACTTACCAATTTTAGGAAAGAATGTGTGAAAAGAATGAACAGCAAAAAAAAAGGAACTGTAGTGATAAAAATGTAATATAGAACTATAGAGACTTTTCTGCCTCTACTAGAGACCTGAATTAATACCTGGATGCAAGCAAACGTGATTCAGTGCAGATGGTCTTTATCAGCAAATGCGTGGATCAGGATTGGTTGATGGAAGATGCTTTTAATTCTGAGGTTTGAACTGCTGCTGTATGTGGAAATGGTGTGCATGCTAATTCAGTTTACCCACTTGGATATTGTACTTGAATTTTTCCTTACATGTAGTTTGGTAAACTTGAATATAATTTTCTGTTTGACGGAAGTAGGTGATACAGAAAATAACTATTTTTATTTAAGCTGAGAACACAGTCCTCAGTGGAAATAATTATTTCTTGTGAGCCTGAAGGAAGTTGTTTAGTGATAATTCAAAGTTGCTGTTTCCTTAAACTGGCATCATCCAGTTGGCAGTTTCTCTGAAGAACTGGAGAATGGCTTTTAGGCAATGTTTTGTTGTTCACAAGAGCAATCACTCTTCCTTTCTTCCCACACAAATCATACCCTTTGGGACAGCTCTGCTCTTAGAGGGACAGTAATGGCCATCCTTCCTTATTGCCACTCCTTTCTGCTTTCCTGCAGCATCCCAGCTTTCTCTAACAAATTCAGGTTGGTTGTGTTTGGTGTCCTTTGACCTGAGGGTGTGAATGTTTTGCAAGGTTAGCTGGGCATCTGATAACAGGAAACAAGCACCAACACTACTAACATTGTGTTGTGTGTTAACTCGGGCAGGCAGCTAAGCTCTGTGCAGCTGCTTGCTCACTCCCCTCGGGTAGGTTGGGGGAGAAAACTCATGGGTTGAGATAAGGACAGTTTAATAGTTAAAGCAAAAGTTGTGCATGCATACAAAGCGAAACAAGAAATTCATTCACTTCTTCCAATTGGCAGGCAGGTGTTCTGCCATCTCCAGGAAAGCAGGGCTCCATCATGGGTAACAGTTGAGAAGACAAATACCCTCACTCCAAGCATCCCCTCTTCCCCCCTCTTTCCCTGCCGAGTATGATACCATATGTCAAGGGATATTCCTCTGGTCAATTTGTGTCAGCTGTCTGTCCCAGCTATGTCCCCTCCCAACTTCTTCTGCACCCCCAGCTGACACAGCAATGAGAGAAACAGAGAATGCCTTGACACTATGTAAGAACTGTGCAGCAAGCACTGAAACATCCCTGTGTTACTAACACTGTTTTGGTCACAGACCTTAAACATAGCACCATAGCAGCTGCTGTGAAGGAAATTAACCATATTCCAGCCGGAACCAGTACATGTTGGAAAACTCTGTAATATACTTGATTTATGTTTTTATATGGATTGAGAATGGATTAATCATCCATTGTAAATACTTTGTGGATTTGTTTTTAAACTTTATATTTTTATCATATTGATAATAACCAGTGAGGACATACTTTCATAATAGATAGTGACCCTCCAATTAAATTTTTTTAAAATGTTGGATAAAAATAGATAAATCACAATTTTGAAAGTTTGAAGTCATTTTATATCCTTTTGGCTAAAATAGCTTATCAGAAAGATGGGTACTGGTGATGGTTTGTTTTTTTGGTTTGGGTTTTGGGGTTGTTTTTTAATTGTTTGCATTGGGTTTTTTTGTTTGTTTGTTTTAGGTCTGTTTTTTTGTTTGTTTTGGGGTTTTTTTTTGTTAAATTTCACAGCCCTCATTTTTAATTGAAACTTGTTTCTGAGTTGGGTCATGTCTTCTGATCCTCCTGGTCAGCAAGGGTAATACCCATCAGCTTCAGTCTTAAATGCATCTTTCATTGAAATAGCAGTATTTGACCTTCTTATTTTCTGTGGAGAGCCCAAAAGTTTTTGTGTTGTTTCTTCCTGCTCTTCTTCTATTTCCTTTCCAGCCTGCCTGTTTCTGTGGCTGGGTTTTATTCCTTTTTCTCTGAAAAGATGAGAGGAAAAAATAATCTTCCTCTAACTAACACTAGGTAATCAAGAAGGAGGTGACCTAATCTGTGGCTGAAGAGAAAGGGAAAAAAAAAAAGGAAAACAAAAAAAAAGGCCCCCTTTTCATCTCCTACAGAGGCACCAAATGCCTTTTTTGCTTGCAGGGCTCCTTATTCCACATATGGAGGATCAGCAGACATACACCTTCTCAAAGAAGATATTGGTAAGACTTTTCTTTCTGTCTAACACAGAATTAAGAAACCCTTCTGGAAATTAAAACAATATTGTCTCCATATTCAATTAGTTAGCCTTGAAACACTGGATCTTGTATCTCTTGTGCCTGTATTCATGTGGACTGCTTGAGATGTTGAGAGTGCTTATCTGCCATCTACCCATGCAGAATTTGCTTAGAAAATAAAAGTATCATTGCTCTTTATTGTCACTGTTCAGAAAATTCAGTTTTAAATACAGCAGCACATTTTTTCTGCCTGTAACAACATGTTTTCTGAAATATTGCTCTGAAAACATTTATTTGAAAGTTAATCAGCTTCCATCATCTTCTAGTTGTGACAAGTCAACAGTTTATTCTCCAGTACCCAGTATCTGATGTTTGCTGTGAAGATTTCATGCCCTCTCCCCCAAATTCCAGTTTTAAGTTTTTGTTTACTCTCATACCTGGTGCATAAGGTGTTCTTCCAGTTTTGTTTGTGTTTTTTGTTGTTGTTGTTCTTCCCTCCCCATTAGAACGAACTGGCAATGTTTAATGCAGTATTATTATTTGAGGGCACTTTTTCACCCTTGATGCATGCCCTTTCCACTTCTGCTTATGCAATGACATAATGTTAAAAACAGTTGGATTCTGTAGATATTTTGTTGAAGTACAAAAATACATTCTTCATAGTTCCTGACTTTATATTGCATGTCCTGTTTTCTTGGGTTTTTTTTGTTGGTGTAGTCTGCACTGGATTTACAAAGCTTCTTTTTTTTCTTTCTGTCTGAAGCATTCTAACCTGTGGTGTGGCTTTGAAGTTGTGCTTCAGTTGTACAAAAAAGCTGTCTTTACTACCCTCAGGATACTGTAAAGTATTTGAAAAAAAGTACAGTCAGCATTATGCAGAGTTCAAAAGATTACTTTAGATACTAAAGTGTGTTTTTTTCTATATTCATGTAACATGTTTTTAATATTCACCTTTGATACAATGGAATGCATGCAAGATTCGTAATATTGGTAAAATCCTTAAAGCAAAAACTGAAAAATTCTCCCCAAACCAAATGATACCAGAAACATTAGAAAAAGTCAAACTGTAAAATGCAATATGGCAGTACTATTCCAGGGAATGTATCTGTTCCTGGAGACTTGTAAAACAGCATATGTATTTACAAGGCAAGATGGGAAGAGCTAAGGAGCCTGACAACTTTGAGAATATTCTTGCCCCATTTTTTTTGTATGACTTCCTAGATAGCTAGGCTTTTTTTTTTTTTCTTGAGATTTTTTTGTAGTAAACTAATAAATATTTTTTGCTTAAATGCCTTTAGCTTCTTGATCATTTGAACTCAAAATGTTTTGTGAGACTCACTAAGGTACTGATATGTGCGAAATATTTTAAGAGTTGCTTTATGTAGCTGATTTTCTAATTTAGGTATCTTAATTTTTTTAAGTATATTCCAAGCATCAAAATAGGCTTTGTCTTCACTTATCCTGCCCTGCATACAGGGGATATATTCTCCATCTTTGCAATAGGAATTACTAAGTTTTGTTCAATTGGTTCATCTTAAGATAATTGCAATACATCATCCTTCCTG
>NW_009970725.1:9256591-9289118 GCF_000747805.2 Chaetura pelagica
GCTGAACTACCTTTTCAAGTCTTTCATGTATAAACCGTTGAAATGCAGTATATTTTGCTGGCCGCAGGGGCACCTCGTTTTGAACTATATTGCTGCTTTAAAAGAAGTCTGCAAGTAAAATAAAATGTGCTTGATTCAGTTTTTACTCTTTTAGAAACCTCATCTTACTCAGACTTTGCAAATCTAACTTCAGGGTTCATCTTTTCTTTTTCCTTCAAGAAACTTAGTGTAGTCCTTTTTCTCATTCTGTATACGATAGAAATGTATAAATTGGTGTATGATTGAAACAGTGACTTCTCAGATTCAGCTTCTTTCTTTTGATTCATTTCCATCTATGTGCTCTTAAAGAGAAGTTCCACCCTGAGTTTGCCTCGCCAGTTATACCTTTAGTCTGTTTTTGGAAAGAAACTGATGCCTACATTTTAGATTTCACTAATGACTACTTGAATAAGTTGTTGTTCTGTGAAGAACTTAGCTAGCTCTTAGATTTACTCAAACATATCTTTGAAGATTGAAGAAGTAAATAACTTGTTTGTAAACATTTTTGCTCTGTTGCAAAATACTTCTGTAAAGTAGGCTTTTTTTACTATTAATATTTTCACCTCTTAGGAAAAAAAATTAAGTTCAGGTGGTCTGTTTTCTTGCAAATTGTGCACTTCCAATTTGTACACAGATCAACTTACTTTTAAAAAACACCTACAAGTCTTCTTTAGCTTACAGAGTATCCTATTTTAAAGTATAAACCAACATTTTGGTCCTCTGTTACTTGTGATATATATTAAAATAGAATAATAAATAGAATAATAGTGACTTTTATTGCTGCTTACATAAACTCAATTTCCAAATGTAGTTAAAGAAAAAAAAAACCTGTTTGGGCATTAAGCCATAACTTAAAACATACCTTTTTGGCTAGAGACTTCAATCTAACTGGTATTCTTTTGCTCTTTGCAAAAGGTACTCCCTGCACCTGACACTTCACTATTTATTAGGCACTGAGCACACTCCCAAATTAATAGCACTGTTTTAATGTAAAAATAACAAAATAATAGGTACTGATTAATGCTCTTCAGTTTGTAATGGATGGTTATAGAGTAGGAGGATAACCTAAAGGATCATGAGTAAAATGCTATGATCTTCATTTGTATTGTAGCTGTTCTTCAGTGTCTGAAAAATAGAAGCTATGAGCCCTGTGCAATTAAGATAACATTTCAGGCATCATAGTTAGCTGTTTCCAATTAAGAGTTAAGATTTAAATCCTGAGAGTATATTAAATGAGGCTTTAAATCAATGAAGAGAGGGTTAAAAAAAAGCATAATGCTATTTGATTGCCTTGAAAGATTTTGTTTTCATAAAGAACATAAAAAAGGTAGTGATCAGCTGTTTCAGATATTTTGCTGATCTTAAATACTATTTCTGTAACTTTATCATATCCTTCCAAACATTCAGGAATTGGCTCACATTTGGCCCACCTCAAGACAACTCACAACCAAAAGATGGGAAGCAGTAGAACAATTGGGAAAACCAGATAGTGTGGGGCTGGATATGTACATTTTCTTATATTTACTGCAAATAGGGTAATGAAGGAAGAATCGTCTATTCTTTGTATTTCATAAAATAAAAGAGAAGTAATTTATTCAAAACTAATGGGAGGGGAGCTAATTTTAATGTTTGCTCTGTGGTTGATGCTTCTGCCTTTTACAGCTGTGTGGGTTTTTAAAATATTAAATTCTAAATTATTTTACTTGTTTTCTCCTGTTTCATTCCAGTTTAGCCTCTGTGTTGAGTTTCCAGAAGATATAAGAGGAATGTGTGATTAAAGTTCTTTTGAACTGTATTTGCTATGCTTGCAATTGACAAATAGCTTTTTTTTTTTTTTTTTTTTTTTTAATAGGATGCAGGACAGAAGAGATTTGGTGCTATTTCCTGTAATATTTGTGGAATGCTTTACACTGCATCAAATCCAGAAGATGAAACCCAGCATCTGCTCTTTCATAACCAATTCATAAGTGCTGTAAGATATGTGGTAAGAAAACTTCATCTTTTTAAAGACACAAGCATTATATTTTATTTGCTGGTACTAGTTAAAATTCATATTGCATTAAGGCATATTTAATAGATCAGTATCACAATAGGCCATAAATAATCCACTTTGTGAAATAATTGGGTTTTAGAGCTGTGGTAGAGAGGTTATCTGTAATATATAAAAATATTTAGTAGGATAGTGGTGTTTCATTTGCATTGTATTCTTTCTGTTAAAATTCCTCAATCCTGGAGGAGGGTGCAAACGTGTTAGGAAGACAAAGGAATGTCACTGTTCTGAAAATGATAAATACAGGTTTCAGTATGACCGGTGTTTGCAGCGGTTGCCTTAGTAGTCAGCTAAAGAGTTGATTGCACTATTTTTGTAATTGTGTAGTCTTAGATGACTTCTAAATTACCTTTTCTTAAGAAGCTAGGAATTCAGCTGATACCACTTTATTGTATATTGAAACTTTACTGAATTTATAGTTCGATTGTAGTCTTTAAGTATGAAGTCCAAAGTATTATTCCATAATTTTATTACACGTGCTCTATCTGAGTATATTTATCATATTAAAGCTCAGTTGTAAATTTTTTTGTGCAATTTAAAGTATATTGTAAAATCAGCTACTTCACACTAGCTGATGTTACAAGACTTACAGGAAATATCTGTTCACATGTCTGAAATCCAGTATAGAATCCACAAAGTCTATTTTCTTTATCATACATGTTACCTTCAGTACTCTACACTCGAGTAGATAAGACCTCCAGGATAACTGAACTGAGGCCACTAATTCATTTCATGTAGGTGCTAAATGGCTGTTGAGCTGCTCTTAAGTCTCAAGCTCAATTTTATCCCACTGTTCACAAATATAAAGATAACATCTTCATAGCTGAAGTGTTTGAAACCATCTGGTAAATAGTTCTGGTATTTGTTATGTTCTTGAAAGATTTAATCTGATAGACCTTAGCTACATTGTAGGGTGAGCCTGGGCAGACAGTATGATGGAACACAGTATGTTGTAAGGGCAGCATAAAACACATTTCCCCATTTTGTTCCTGTTTGTCCTTTTTCAGTCCTCTCCCATCTCCCCCACCCCTCCCAAGCACTCAAGTACTTTCAGATCTTGCATGTTACCAAAGATGTAACATGATTTACAGGAGATGGTGGTAGTTCTTTGGGACAGAAACTCACAGATGAGTTCAGTAGTTACTTAAGCTGCTATGTTCACGTAGGTGGGAAGTTTCATGGAAATTTGAATCTTCTGAAAGCTGAAAGAGCTGAAATTTCTCATTTGCATGCATGTCTAGAATAACAACATGATTACAATAAAAATGAAAGAGTGGACTGCCTTAAACCGCTTGTAGCTATATGTAAAGTCAGATATGCTTTTAATTTGAGAAAAACTTTCCCTGTTGTTTTCTCAGTTGCTAGGCATCTTTTAAAAACTTTACACAATGTGTACTCAAGAAAACTATTTGTATTGTCTGTTCAATGAGTAAACTGTTCTATCTCTGAAATCTTCTAAGACTCTAGTTACATTTTGCCGCACTGTAGACAGCTATAGAGCAATGATTTAGATGGTTATTCTATAACAGAAACTGTGGAGTTAGAGGCAAGGGAGGGAGTCTTATGAGTCTTTAAATGCCTCTCTGATTATTTTTTTTGCTTGTAACAATTTGATTTACACCTGTTTTCTGCATGGTTAGTAACTTTTGCCATGCTAAATAGATAAGTCTCAAACACATTTAATCTGTAGTCAGCAGTTCTTGGTTGATTGTACTGTGGTAATGTCTGTGATAGAAACTTCCTGTTTTCTGCATGGTTAGTAACTTTTGCCATGCTAAATAGATAAGTCTCAAACACATTTAATCTGTAGTCAGCAGTTCTTGGTTGATTGTACTGTGGTAATGTCTGTGATAGAAACTTCCTCTCCTCTTAGAAAATAATTTGAATTTTAGGTAAGCCTTCTTGCCAGTGGGTTAGTACACCAAGGACTAATTCTTAGAACCAAGACTTAATTCTTAGTCATCCAGAAACACCAGAAGAATCATCGCTAGTTATCCTATTTTTTCTAGGTTTCTAGTGGAGATTGTTGGAAGAATGACTTGGGGATGTGATGTGGTTGGTTTCTAGGTATTTATATGTAGTTACTGTGTTGAAACTATAACAACCTTCCTTTCTTAGACAGAAAGTGTTAACTGGACAGTAGCATCATGGGATTATAAAAATTGTACTACAGGAAGTCTTGGTAATTTTTTGGTGAGACTTTCTGGTCGAGGAGCATCTGTTCTTAATGACCTTGGTACATTACTTTATTAGCTCTCCAGATACTCTTTTTTATGTAGCTAATGTATTAGATGTAATTGTCGAAGGCCGTTCTAAGGTAACTTGGAAGCATTTTTCATTCTCTTGTCATTGACATTCTTCATGCTGTATGATGCAGTCCCAGTCTGACTTGAGAAGAATTTTTTTCAGTTTTTCTCCCTTTTTAGTGTCTAGTTACATGCCTAGGAATTCTGTTGATGATGCATTTCACAGAATCACAAAAAGAAAGCCTATATACTTTAGCATGCTAGAGATTCTTGCTGTGAACTGTGAAAATGGTCTTCATTTGGTCTTGCCTACCTGCATGCAGCTGCTTTAAAAGTACTGAGTAGCCAGAAGATAGTTTCCATGTGAATAATAAATTGTTTACCATCTGCAAGTATATATATTTTTTTATATTTTTTTAAGGCTTACCTTGCTTCTTCTGTTAAAAAAAAAAAAGAGCTTTTTAGCTCTCTAGAAATTCCACAATGCCCCCAGAAGGAGGACAGGCTAACAAGATGATATTGGGATACTTGATTGGTCATGAATGGCTGATAGGCTCAGTAAGGAAATTGCTGGCCTTGTGTGGAGAGAAATTTGGCAAGTTTCATGATGTTTTCAGGATATGGGAACAGAAGATAGGCAGTTTTCTGAAGGGTGCTGTTTGCTGCAAAGTTTGTGTCCAAATTTAGTAAGCAATAAGGTAAGGTGGTCAAGGATGGTACTGGAGCAGGAGTAGATTAATGAGAGGTGTCCTTTTCAGTAGGCAAATGTAGGAATCTATCTCACTGTCCTTCTGGTTTCAGACATCTGAAAGTCTCCAGAAAAAATACACCATTCTAGCATGTGTGCACATTGAGTGATGATATGTATATCATGTGTTAACTCCAATGGGATGGATAGCTTTATGGGATGCATACATGGTGAGTTTTATAAAATCCTCTAGCTATGATACCACACAATATAAATGGTGTATCCTCTCTGTGATACCACGTAGTATCAATTTAATATTTCTGCAGTTTTTTCTTCTAAGAGCGAGACATTATTTTTACGATGTTTTTAAGTTGCAAAGACAAATACTTAAGTTAGAAAATGCCTGCGGATTCAGGTGCCTGATGTGAGTGAAGCTAATGTGTTTGTACTTCAAGCTTATCCTCTTAGTTGAGAACATCTGTGGCTGAAGAAAGTGGAAGAAGGTGTTGTTTGATCTAATTTGATAAGTGTTAAGTTGCTATTCTGTTATAATTGCATCCAAGCCTGTCTGTGAAGTTCTTAGGATTTTTGTATTAAAACAAACAAAAGACAGCGTTTGACTTCTAGAAACCTAAGGCTAACAGGTTATCAGGATTGAAGATGATGATGAACTTCATGTCATCATAGAAAGTTTGATGGTTGTCTTAATTTTAATTAATTTCAGAAGTGATGTGTCTGTACAATAAAAAGCTTAATAAACTTTTCAAATAAAGTTGTTAGCATTAGCTATCTGCTGTAAGAATCTTAGTTTTAATTTAGGAGAAGGTAGTATTTAATAGTTACATTCAAGAGTCTTAGTATGTATTACAGCCAAAACCTTATTCTCTGTAGTATGCATGTGGGAAAGAGAGGCAGAATATCTGTAACTTGATGGAGTCAGGAGGAGGAAAGCAGTACAGCATTTCTCTGCTAAAATTATCAAGGGTAAAAAGGCACAAAATTTCATACTAAACTTGATTATTAGGGGGAAATTTCACAAGTGTGAAAGATAAGAATTATACAGTATTAGCCATGTTTCTTCACTGCTTCAATATTTTTGAGGAAAAAATAGTATTAGAAAAAAACACTGATTTTCTATTCATTTGGGAAATAGGGAGTGCAGAGAAGCCAGAACTAACATATACATACATATATATATATATGTATAATATAAAAATACCAGATTTGCTGTCCCATTTCTTACCCTTACATAAGAACTTCAGAAACATGAGGAAATGCGTGGGAAGCAGGCTTTTGTGTCTTCTCACTTAACCTTTTAAAGGCAAATCTACATCAGATATTATTTTAACTGACAGGCAGAGCACAGGTCATGTGAAATGGAGTGCTGAGCATTTTGGCTACCGTGCTCCCAGTGTTTGAGCCATCTTCCAACTACATGCTGCATCATTCATTATATACATGTGTAATATGCAGTGAGAGCAATGTACCACACAGTGTAGTTGTAATTACTGTCTGTACTGTTTCACAGTGCTGTAGCAATTGCTTGTCTGGTTGGCACTTCTTTGAATTATTTCTTTATTTTGTAATTTTATTGCCATTGCATCTTAATAAGCAAGAAGGAGCAAATTTTACTCTTGCTTGAAGTGGGAGGAGGTAGATTAAAAATTAATTAACTGTTCATTGCAAAGTTGCCTTATGTTCTCAAAAAAATACCTGTAGGATAAAGAGCCAAAACACAGATGGGAGGAGGATGTTGCGAGTTATGACACACCAGTGGGGCTCTGTACAGCACCAGTCTGCCCAGCTGCGGTGATGGGGCTGTATGTGCCTTGCTGCTCCTGGCTGTAGGTCATGTGTTGTTTGGCACAAACTCCCAGTATCAAGGAGGAGTGCTCTGGTTTCCTGCTGTAGTGAGGTGTTCTTGTCATCTGCGTGAATGAAGGAGCCCTACTTTAGTTCTCAATGATTGAAACAAAATACAGCAGTCTGCAAAATACTTTAAAAAAAAAACAGCAACCATAGTTAGGTGTGTTAAGGGAGCCTTCCTACCACATGCAAGATACTGGTACTAAAGCATATTCTGTGTATCATAGATATCTAATAGGATCAGTCCCAGTTGAAGCTATAGCACATTAACAGCGTTAATGTTAGAATATGAAAGAGCTGTGTCTTATCTTGTGCTTTACTTCCATTTGGTTTATAGGAAGCACAATTTCTTCCTTAGTAAGACTGAATAATAAGGATACTGCAGATGCTTGTGTGAAATGTTATTTTTTCATTTTGAAACTCTTAGAGCTGCTTCAATAACAAAGGAATATGACTTTAAAATGTATTCTCTGATGGAAACCAAATTAACTGCAAATCTTGGATAAACTTACGGTTTGCAGCTTTTTGGAAAACTTCATCTAAAAGATATTTCTGAATAAATTCCAAAATACTTTTTTAGAAACTGCCTGTCCTATGAATAGGATCAATCCGCATAATATACTAATAATTTAAGAAAAATCATAGGTAGGCAATGAAAATATGAGTTCTAAGTATTAGAGAATCAGTTATTGAGTTTTTATGGAATGTTTAAACTTATGCTAATACACTGTATCATAAAAGTGCAACAATAGTAAGCCATTCAGAAACTTTTTCTTCCATCAGATTTAATTTCGTTGGAAATACTGTTACTTTAGCCGAATGCCTTAACCTAAAATTGAGAATTGAATTTTTTGCTTTAGGCCTGCAACATTCTGGATTCTGTAACAGTAGAGTTACCAAACACATTACATTTATCTGCTAAGTGGTAGTCACGGTTGGTTTGAAATAGTCTATAGATTACCAGGCAGCAAAAGACAAAAAAGAGAGGACAGTGTTTGCAGTTGGAGAGTAGTAAATCTTGCCTGAATTTATTTACACCTTTTCTAACAGTCTCAAAAGGCATGTCACAATCCCACAAATTGCACTTTTCCTGCTTACATTAATATTGTTACACTGCTGTTTATGTCCTTTTGTGTTCAGACCATGATATATAAAAATTCAAATAGGATCTTCAGCTGTTCTGGTATTTAGTGCAACTATACTGAGAAGAAAAGCAGATAGGATTGAAATGGTGTCTGTGTTGCAACCATTGCCATGCTGGGTGCTAAAATTGTACATAAGTAGTACCAGGGCTGCCAGTGAGTAGATAAATTTCTAAAATTGTTCTCTTCATATCTTGTTTGGGATAAGGGAGTAAAATCAGCGTTATTAAAATGAGGTACAGATCAAGTATTAAACATGTAAATTTGTCCTTTTTTGTAGTAGTAGTAGTACATATGGCATTCATTCAGTGCCATATTCCATTGTTTGGTCTTTAGTTGAACATTATTTTATGGGAAGGTACAGATTTCAATGAGAATTATTCCATCAATATTGTTTCTTCAAAGGCTTTTTTATATGAAGTTGCTTTGAGTAAGACTTGTAGATCAGCCTTTTTAGTGGCTGAAGTTACTTCTGCATTCAGTATTTTTAGGTCCCATCAAAGCAACTTGAGTTCTATTATCTACCAGTCCCATCTTACTAGATTTAAGTGGCTTTTTTGTTTTGTTTTTTTCCATGCAGGTACTGCTCATTATTCACCACGAGTGTGGATCTGAAGAAGAGTTAATTACCTCTATTTTTTTGAGTATGTTTATACTTCAGATACACACAACGTAGCCTCCTTCCCTATTAGATTCTTAGAAGGTAGTTATGAAATTTTTTCTAGTATCCTTCTTGTGGCTTTAACAGTTATGATCAGTAACAAAATAAGCTATTCCTTACATTTTGGGCAACTGCATGCCAATCAGTTCACTTAGAACCTCCTGGAGGTCTTTCGCATGCCAAACTTTTAAAACTGAGTGTGTATTTGCGGAGGTAACTATGTTAAAAAGAAATACTTTATTAAAACTTAGGATTTTTCCCATTCAATTGACTTTGGAAAAGAAGTTTTACATAGGTTTGGAAATCAGTTATGTGAGCTGAGCTTGCTACTTCTATTTTAAACTTGAGTTTGCACTGCGGTCCTGGGGGAAAAAATCTAGTTGGGAATTTAGAAGATGGTTTCACAAATTATTTCTAGATATAGTTAGGCTATTGTATAAATCAGATCATATTATATCTGTTGTGCTCATTTTAAAAAGCTAGCTGAAGTTTTCTTCTCTAGCAAAGCAGCTGCTAAATAGTGTGAAGTCTCTGCATTAGTTCAGTGTATAGAACAATAACGTGGAATTTCTTTTTGCGAAAGTACACCTCATGTATGGTTTAGATAAATGTTTGTTTTATTTAGGGTTGGAAAAAAGAGAGAATTTTGGCTGAATATCCTGATGGAAAGATAATAATGGTTCTTCCCGATGACCCAAAGTATGCACTTAAAAAGGTAAGGTGAAAAGGACTTGATTTGTATATCTGAACTTGTTTGATATTTTAATAGAAGTAATGAGAATACTCATAGAAAGACTAGATAATTTATATTTGAGTAGTTGAAGGTGGGCTCAAAACTGCAGTGATTCCGTAGCTTTTTCCACAAAGAGGTCAGACATTTCACTCTGATGCGCTACTGCTCTCTTGATGGAGAGGAGGAGTCTGAGAAGGAGTAACAGGCAGGGGTGAGAAGAGCATCAACCAACTGAATCATATTTTTTTTTAACATTTTTAAAAATACACTTGCTGAATGTCAGCCAAGTATTTTATGCAATATAAAATTCCTATTATATTTAAACAAACTGAAATGTATTGACACTATTACACAGCATGAATATGGCACCATTAGTTAAATGATTTATGGATAAAACCAGATTTAGTTGGAAATCTACCTCAAAGTCATCTAGTCCATTCACACACCCAAAGCAGGATGAGCTGTGGTTATGATGCATCTGGCAAGTTTCTAAAACTTCAGCCACTGGAGGTTTTTCTGACCTCTTCAGACTGTTACAGTGCTTTGCTATCTGTAACATTAGGAAATTTTCCCTAAACTGCCAGCAGAATCTCCATACTGCAATTTAAGCTTATTAGTGCAAGTCATACTGCCACAGCTGTAGAAAACGTGCCTCTTTTTCCTCTTTGCAACAGCTTTTTCTGCCTGAACAAGCTCTGCTTGTTTCGCCTTAAGGAGATGGATGGGATGTGCTGTTATTTAGTTTGTACTGCTGATTTATACAGCTCTGATCATTGTCATACTCCCCATTATTTGCATTTGTGGCATGTCTCATCTTTTGAAACTTTCTCTAAAACTGAGCACAATACACTAGTGGAGACTTGAAGTAGCAGGGTGCTTTGGTGTCTTGCTGTTTAGCCTGTGTTCATGTATCTTAATATGTCATTACATTTATTTTTTCACTAGCATTGTATTGATTCTGTTTAGCTGGGGATTTGCTGTGACCAATAAGTACTTTTTTACAGTACCACTGTGACAGGATCACAGAATGTTTATGTTTGGAAAGGACCTCAAGAGAATTGATGAATTGATGCCTAAGACAGCTCTTTCTGAGAGCATGACCTTAGTGGGTTTTCTTTAGACTAACAGAATTTTTAAATTACTGAGTTCAAAAGAAAGTACCAATTTTCCCTTTACAATATTGAATGCAGTTAAGTTTGTTTATTGTGGGTTTTTTTCTTTGCTGGTATTATCTTAATTTTAGTATATTTATTGCATAATCATGTCTTACTAAATTGGCTGTGGAAAAAAATTACTTAAAATACCTAAGTTAGGCAAATAAAAGGAAGGCTGCAGTAAATGAAGTCATTTAAGATAGAGTTTTCTGTAGTTCTGTCTGGTTAAACTCAAGAGCATCTACAGCTGTCATCACTGTGGATGAATGACATCAAGAGTGGTTACCCAGAGTTTCAATGTGGCTAATTGGCCCTGTCATTAAAAAGCTGGTACCTGGCGGTTAGATGAGAAAGTAGAGAGTAACTGATACCATGCCTTTTAAAAGTTATTTTTAAAGATATTTTTTTACTACAGTTTTCATTTGATCAGTACTAACTTCATCTATTCATGGCACCTGTAATTCTAGTTTTGTTTTACTAATGTAACTACAACATGTGTTAAAGAAACTGATGCTGTTCCATGCCCTGCATAGGAAAGGTCACCTTATTTCTGTCTGATATGGGAGGACAGAGGCTGTCTCAGCGCCCCTTTGTAGGTACAATGATCGCCCAGTAAATTCTCAGCTTACACCTAAGCTTTTGTTTACACTCATGCTGGAGTTTATATATTTGTTCTAAACTTGTTAATATGTTGTTTTGTTAATTTTATGTTTAGTTTCAGTTTTTAGTTTTGGTTGCTCTTTGCAAAGCTGATGGAAGAGCAGGAAGTCTGAGGAAAGAGACAGCAGTTACTTATTCCTTTACAACAAATGCTTAAGTTTTCTAGCCGCCTTGGCACTCTGCTTGCTTTAATCTGCTCAGAATCCTTAATGGATTAGTTCTTGAAAGACTTAAAAGATAACAAACAGGAAACATTCAGCTAAGCTAGCTACCTTTTGGCATTGATCTCATTTACTTCTAGAATATCAGAGTCCACACTCTGCATTATCTCACATTATGCACACTCTGCGCACTCACGTTACTTGCATTCTCTCTGTTAGTGTTTGACTAATTTTGGGGAGCCATGTTTGTTATTTTTAGAAGTAGGTGAAGAGTCCAATTAATAAAATAAAAATACTGCTAATTTATTTTTTAATATGATTTTTATTAATTTAGCATTAATAAACAAGAGTTGCTTCTTTGACTGGAAATAGAGCTACTGGCAGGGACCAGGGTTACCAAAGCTAATCCAAAGTTAATAGAAGCTGACTTAGACGTGTCTACTCTCCCTGTTTCCAGCCAAGTATTATTTAAGAATAATTTGTGCAGACTGATGCATTGCAGGTTGCTTAGGGTAATTTTAAACTTCTGGAATAGCTTTTAGTGTTTCAGATACCTTAGCATGTTTTTGTAAATATATCTTTTTATGCAAATGAATATTTACCTGTGTTTCTTAAACAGCACTTAAACTTATTTTGACAGGTTGAAGAAATTAGAGAAATGGTAGACAATGACTTGGGATTTCAGCAAGCTCCACTCATGTGTTACTCTAGAACTAAAACTCTCCTTTTTATTTCTAATGACAAAAAAGTTATCGGCTGTTTAATTGCAGAACATATCCAGTGGGTAAGTGACTGAACTGAAGGAAGGCACTCTGTGTCAGTGCTTTGTGACTGTTTTCTTCAAACATTCTGAAACTTGATTATTACCTCAGAATTTATGTCTAGCCATTTAGCAAATTAGTATTCTGTGTATGCCTTTTCCACAGAGGAAAAGACACTTGGTGGCAGACCATTGTGAAATGTAGCTACTCATTTTTGTATTCTTGACCTGTGGCTGAGACACATGTATGGTATCATACTTCGCTCAGACCTGATCATCTAAGAACTTGCTGCAACCAAAGGGTCAAATTTTCCTTCCTCTGCTCTGTTTATGCTAGCTCTGGCCCTCCTCTTTCTTGTTGACAAGCAGCTTTGACTCCATGCATGGCAGAAATCCAACATGGATGAAAGAGTGGAAACTCTGTAGGATTGATTTGAATCACCGAGGGGTCAAGCATCTCTGCAGTGAACTGAAGCAGAGGGCAGAACTGTGCAGTGGAGAGCAGGACAAGAAGCTGTGCTGCCACTTGCAGCACTAAAAACTGGTGTCAGAACTTTGATTACTTGTTGCTGTTATTTTAAATTGGATAAGCTTTAGAGGGGTTTTTTTGTTTCTTTTCTCATCTGTTCCAATTTTGAAACTGTTAAAGAGAAATTAAAGGAGACAGAAAAACTCTCTTTTTGGTAAGGTATTTTAGCAAGTAGCTATGTTTAACTGAAACAAATGACACAATTATTGTTTTGTCCAGTCATCAGTGATACTTTTATAAAATAACAAATCTTTTTTACATCACTTGCAGGGCTACAGAGTTATAGAAGAGAAGGTTCCAGAAATCAGTTCAGAAAATGAGAAAGTCATATTTGAAAGACAGAAAGCCTGGTGCTGTTCAACTTCTCCAGAGCCTGCTATTTGTGGGATTAGTCGAATATGGGTATTCAGCATGATGCGTCGGAAGAAGGTTGCCTCTCGGATGATAGAGTGTCTGAGGTAGTGTTTTAAAAGTTCCTCGGTTGCCTTTGTTTTAGGTAGAACTTGGTCCAAGAGATTTATTGCTTTGTATGTCTCAAGCTTGTATTTTTAAGCTGCTGGTGAGAGTGGGGATGTAGATCTGAGCAAAGTTGACAGTTCCAGCATTATGCAGAGTTCAGTAACTAACCTTGGTGTTCTGCAGGTCTTTAATAGAAGTCTTTCTGCTAAGTGCAATTGCAGTCAGTCAGCCTAGCAGACTGCCAGTGGGCGTGGGTAAATTCCTCTGAGGTGATGATGAGTGAAGGAAATGAGACTGTCCTTGGTTAAAGCGTGAGATTACCGGAGTGTCAAGTACTGTGACCTAGTCATTGGCTGAATGTCCATTCCTTAGAGGTAGAAAGGGGGAAAGAACAGAGATGAGTGCACTGAACTATTTGATATAGTCTTGTGGCTTCCAACTGTGGATTTTTTTGTTGGGGTTTTTTTTTGGGTCAGGTTCACTGAACCTTTTGAGATATTTTCAATTTCTGTGGGGTGCTAGTAGCTAGTAATTAGTGTATTCACCTGAATGCTAAGTGCTGGATCCATAAAAAGAGTCAACTATCTGTTCTACTGTTTAGGTAAGTGTTAAAAGTATGGAATGTCCAGAACTCTAGGTTTCTTCCAGTGACATGTTCAGTAAGTTGGAATGCCTGTTCTGAGTGATGCCAAAGGCTACCTAAATCTTAACTGCTGCTGGGCTGTCAGGTTTCTGCCAGGTGCCAGGCTAGCTGCATCTTTCTGGGAGCTCATGACTCAGGTGCTCCTGTGTCTGCCAATCCTCACCCTCTTGGGTATTTGGAGATCCTAACAAAGCTGTTCTGCTCTGCAGAATGCATCTTGCTTGGCTAGTGGAGCAACTGGAAAGTTCTAGTGGATCGCGTTCCATCTGAACTATCAACTGTAAAGTTGATAGCATATTAACTTGGTGATTTGGTTTATATTTGACTGTTTTTTAATGGTGTATTTAGTTGCTTCCTAGTAACTGTTCCTAAAGGAAAGATTTCTTCCCCAGAGCAATGCAGAAGTTGCTCTCTCAGTTACAGCTCTAGAGGATCGTTAGAATCAATGGTTTGTTGTGACTTAGCAAGATGAGGTCTGTTTTCCTCTTGGCTGTGTGCTGCATCTTTTCCTGTCCTCAGGTGCCAGTTTGGCCTTCCATTAGCTCATTGTTATGTTAGTAGAAAACAGACTTGCCAAGAAGAGCTTTGTGTTATTCTGGTGCTTGGCTGGTTTGTAGAAAGGTCTGATGAGCTCTAGACTTGGTGTAGACAGAGAAGCCATGAAAGTTAGAAAAGGCAAAGGAAAGGAGTGTGGTTTGCTTCTTGACAGCAGTGAGCAGTTACCTCTACTCAGCTGCCAGTGAAACTTCAACCTAAATAAAAGTTTTTTGTAGCAAAAGGTAGTTTGAGTGGCATGATTCTGGTAGCCAGCTGAATTTGACTTCAAAATGCCAAGGGTGTCCTAGCAAACTTTTAAGTCCATTTTGAGAATGTCTGCCATGTTTCACCTGAGCTTTCACAGCTGACCTGCAGTCCCCAAACAAAAAAGTCAGGCAGTCCTGAGAATCTTGCAGAATCATCTTCCTAAATAAAGAGAAGGGAATAAAGCAGATAATTACAAAGGATTTTGTTGTTATTTGCATTTCCTCAAGATCTAATGGAGGCATCGATGTGATTGTAGTTCATACTTGCTCTCAAGTAAGTTTATTTTATAGGAACTAAAAAACTTCAGTGGGCATTTTTTTTTCCCCAAGGATGAACATTATTTCTCCTTCCACTTACCGAGTGGAACTGAGATCAGTTTTCTAAATTTGCTCACCCAGCCATCCAGGAAAGTACAATGGTATCCCTTGACTTCTCTCCTATTTCTTCAAATAAGAATAAAACATACATGAAATATTTCCTGAAGGCGTTAAGCAAATGGAATCTTCCTTTTTGTGTAGTTATTGCTGAAAGTGTATCACTTAGGAATTAATGCCTTAAGGTTGCGTTCTAAATTAATGTAAGATATGCTCTCATCCAAATGTCAGGTGTTTTTTTTCAAACCAGGAACACAGAATTTCATCAGGTCCTTCAGCACCCTAACTTGTTTGTCCCTTACATTTCCATTCCTAGTGATTGGTGCCAGTCCCGGCAGTTGATTTTCTATGAAGAAGTAGTTGGAATTAATTCAAACTTTTTTTTAAACGCTGAAATTGAACTCCTAGTGAGCATTTCTTTTAAAACACCAGAACTTTATAATACCTCTCCCAGCGGAAGTGCTTCTCCTTGCTGTTTGGAAGGACAGGAGAGCCTGTGCAAATAGAACCATCAGCTGATAAAACTTAATAGAAGTTCTTCCTTTTGAATGCCTTTGCCACCCTAATAGCATGAATATTCTTGCATTATTTCCTAAGGGCAATTATTAATTTATTTATTTTTTCCTTTTAAACAGGAGCAACTTCATATATGGCTCATACTTAAGTAAAGAAGAAATTGCTTTCTCTGACCCCACTCCTGACGGAAAACTCTTTGCAACACAGTACTGTGGCACCGGCCAGTTCCTGGTGTACAACTTCCTCAATGGACAGCACCAGACTTAACTGCTCCTGAAGGAATTCCCTTTTTACTGGGAGACTTCTGCCAGAATGCACCTTCAGCAGAAGCCAGGGCCATTTTTATTAGTGAACTCAGGACTGGTAACAACCAAAAAAGGTTGTATACTATTTTATTAAAATTGTAAACAATGCAGTAATAGGCTAACTTTGTTTTTTTAAAAGAAAGATATTTTATTAACTTTTACAAAAGTTTGATTGTATTTTATCTAGTTAGTCATGTTTACATGCAGCAGAAAAATTGTTCATAGTGGACTGTAAAACTAATGCAAAGACGAGTACGTGCTGAAGTTCTTAACCTGGTGATATACCAGTGCCTGAGGCTGAGCTGCTGCCCCGGCCCGGGCTGGGAGGGGCCCTGCCTGACTGGGAGGCAGCAGCGTGAGGGTGCAGCCCTGCAGGGGCACGGCCCTCCCAGGGCCTCCTCCGCCTCCTGTGCCCCCTGGCTGCGAGGGAGCCTGTCCGGTGCTGCAGCCCCGGAAATTCCTTCTTCACTCCCCCCACAGTCGCAGTAAAAGGTGGGACGCGAACGCCGAGGGCCGGCGCACTCGTTTTCTTCCAGTACTGTACTGAGTATATACCTTTGTTAGTGGACTTCACTTTGATACTTGTCACCCCTTTGTAAATCTCTCCTCTTTTAAAGGGTTTGTATGTTGAAAAACTGCTGTGGCCTTTCTCGATCTGTACATAATGTAGATAGATTAAAAATAAAATACTTGATAGCTTTTTTTAAAGTTACTCTGTACTAAGTGTGAGTTAATCTTTAGTGTATCTCTCAGTTTTGCATGTGAAATGTTACCTTATGGCTGAGGGCTGCATATTTTGAAGCAGTCTCTGGACAACACAGTTGCTATATTTGTACCTGGCTGAGATCAGAATTCCCTTTGTGACCAGGCATTTTCCTCACACCCCAAGGATCAGTGCCCAGTAGCAATACCATCCTGGTTAGACGGCTTACAGTAAGCTGAGAGGTGATGCCTGCAGCCTTCAACAATAGCTTAAACCCCTAATATAAGATGGGAAAGATTTAATTAAATTGAAACTTAGGGTTCATTTTAATTTTGGAACCTAAATGCAGCAGGATACAGCTTATATTGTGCTGTCCTTAACCTTCTTCTAGAGCTACAGCAAAGAACTCAACAGCCCCTCCAAAATGTTGTTCAGAGCACTAAAAGCTGAAGCAGCAGAAGGGTGGCGATTTCTGGGCTGTAGAGGCTGCTGTTTCCAAGCTATGACTTGTCATTTTCAAGGGCAGTGTGGGCAGACTGTCAAGGGCTTTGTCACACCAGTGGTGTGGCTTCACAGAAAAGCCAAAGGAGATCCTCAGGTGGGACTGGAAAGTAGAAAGTGCTGAGGTGCTTGTGCAGCACTTGACATGTGGCTGGATCAAGCCTATTTTTTCAACTGCTTATACTTAAAGTGGCCCAAAGTTGGTACTTACAGCTTGTGCACCTCTGCTGGACAGAAAGCTGCTCTCCCAGATCACAAGTACCCAGTGTGAAAGACCTCTGGTACAGGCAGCACACCATGCTAACACGATAAAATCAACCAGTGGAGTTCCAGGTTGCCCAGGGAAGTGGATACCCCCTCCCTGGAAGTGTTCAAGGCCAGGTTGGATGGGGCTCTGAGCAACCTGGTCTAGTGGGAGGTGTCCCTGCCTAGGCAGGGGGGTTGGAACTAGAGGATCTTGAAGGCCCCTTCCACCCCAAACCATTCTGTGGTTCATGTGAGCAGTACGAGGGGAGGTTCTCAGGGACAAGGACCCTGCATATGAAGAGAGAAAAGAGCAGGGGCCTGTGCAAAGCACCAGAGAGGCACCAGTCTGCAATGGGAACTTCATATATTCAAATTTAATGAAAGCACAATATAAACATACCATAGCCACGACTTCAGACAGTTTCAGTTCATAAACAATAACATGAGGTAGACTGACTAGTGAAGCTAAATTCACCAAGTTTTTGGTTAAGAAAACTTTACACTAGGATAGCAACATTTTCAACCCTCTTCCAAAAGTCACAAAAAAGCAATTACATAAGTTAAGCAAAAAAAAAAAAAAAAAAAAAAGCATCTGCATATGATTCTTTAAATCTTAGTTTACATTCAAATTTAACCTGTGAATAGACAAGAACATCTACAGGTAAAATATAGCGCTGGCCGGCTGAATACATTCATAAGAACGGCCTTGAGGGTGAGGCTGGGAACCAAGATGGAACAGGAATCATCTAGATGGGAAAGAACATTCTCCTTCCCAGGGGTGCACAGGCAGCCAGTAAAAGTGTTCAGGGGGACAGGCCTGCACACCTGAGCTGGTGTGGGACGCTCTGGCCAGGCTCATGCTCACATGGGAGAGAGTGAGGGAAATGGATTTACTCTTGGTTAGGAAAGGTGGGACATTGACTTTCTGACTGCATTCTTGACCTTCAGGACAGTTTTGCAGGGCTTCACCAGAGGGCTAATGCCTCATCATAGTCTCAGCACCTGGAATTTTCAGAACTTAGTGCAAACATCAAATACTCAAACAAAAAAGGAAACCAGTTTTGAACGTCACACCTGAAGCTTCTGCACCACACTAGGACTCGGCCTCGGCCTGAAGCCCTTCTGGCAAAACCAGAACTACTGGAACACATTCAGGTGTGTAGCAAAAGCTTCCAGAAACGTCTTTTATATCTCTACTTCTATCAAGTGTCAAAATAGATAAGGCAGGTTCTGTCTGAAGGAAAAAAAAAATACATTTACAGAAACAGGTTGTTCATCTGAAATGTGCGAAACTTGACAGCAGCAGAGTTCAGCTACGCTAACACAGCCATATCAAGCCATTTTCCTTTCCTCTGTCAAATATATTATGTTTTTTTCATCTGTAAACATCTCTCTTCACAAGATACAAAAGGTTGCTTAATTAGCATTATGTGTTAAAAAAAAACACAAAAATGCAGCTTTGGCAGGTCCTTCTTTAATGACTTGCAGGTCAAGTATAAAGACGTGCGAATTTAATCTCTTTTTGGGGGGGAGGGGAGTAAGTTGATATTCCTGAATCATTTTTCAGAACATGCTGCATTTTTCTTTTTAATAAAGGGGTCATGATGTGCATGGAGATTATTACTTTTTTTTTTTTTTTTTTTTTTAATATGGAAACCTGAGTGGGGTGACCCACGCTCACAGCATGAGCTGGGATTTAACCCTGACAAGCAAAAGCTCCTGTACTGAGTTCATTCTGCAACAATTTAACAAGGATCAGTAACATGCTCCTAAGTACAACAATGTGAAACCCCAAACCTTAATAAAAAAAAAATAAAGGGCTGACAGTGGTTGGTGATGCCTTCAAAGCTCTTTGCTGCTGGACAGAGGATCTCCTGAGTGGTCCCAGCACCCTGGGACTTCTCAGCTACCCCCTCTGGAGCTATTTGTAACATCTCTTCTGTTTCTCTCAGCTCCTGCTTGGGCAGCATTGCACTCCTGCATTTTTTTTTGGCGTGTTTCTCCACAGATGGGTATGGTGACAGAAAAGGACACAGAGGGTACGTTGCACAGGGCCCACTGCAAAGGCATCAGGTGCGTGATGGGACTTGTCTCCATACACAAAGGAGGACAGACCACGGGTTTTGAGAACTCGGATGAGAGTGAGGAACTGCAGGTGTTTTGCTGGGAAGTTACTCTGGCCCCTAACTGAAGAGAGAGCATCTAGGAGGAATCATTTCCTTTGTCCCTTGAGTCAGGAGGTGTCTAAGGGGGGGAAATAAGGCTGCCAGGAGAACCTGTGCGCACAGTGCCTGCCACGCCTCCGCTGATTTGTTCAGGTTTAAGTAGTAAACTTTGAACACCTGTGGAAATTTTGCTAAAGACAGTTTCAATACATAACACAATTAAGAATTTTAAACTAACACTGCACAGAGAACAAGACTATTCCTTTTAATACAAATATCTAAGTTATATCGTAGTTTCAAACCCCTGAGTATTCCTGTACCACAGTACAGAGCTGAAGAGACACAGTGGGCTCTCCTCCACACATCCTCAATAAATTCCACATGCTGGGTTGCATTTCACATAACACATTCAAACTAGCAGCTGCTGGGAGCAGCTCCTTCCCCGAGCTCAGCGGAATATAAGAACAACTCTTCTTCAACCAAATCATGTCCTCTTCCTAGATCCTACAGCTTGGTTGTCTGTGTGATCAGTGTCAGCAGCTGTGAGACTGATGTGAAAATAACTGGAATCCAAGGTTGCTTTCAATCGTAACTGATGTGGCATTTTCATCCCTAGGAATAAAGCCTGCTTCAGAATTGTGAGGAATTCCCTAGAGCAGTCTAGATAAATATCGGTTGCACTTTGCTCCACAGTGATTGTACTTTTTTTTTTTTTTAAAAAAAAAAAGGTTTTTTTTTTTTTTTAAAAAAAAAAAGGTTTTTTTTTTTTTTTAAAAAAAAAAAGGTTTTTTTTTTTTTTTAAAAAAAAAAAGGTTTTTTTTTTTTTTTAAAAAAAAAAAGGTTTTTTTTTTTTTTTAAAAAAAAGGTCTTTTTTTTCTTTCTTTCTTCGTTAGCAGTGTCTTAGCAAAGCTTAGATATGGCGCCCGGTGAGGAAATAGAGCGGTTTGTCGTCGCTGCTGTTAGCTGTTTGAAACTCATCCCGCAGCCGGAACTGCCACTCATCCTCCAGCTCCAGCCGGACTATCGTCTGCCGTAAGGAGCTTCTGTCTTGACATATGACACACAGGGTGGCACCTTCAATCGAAAAGCACGTTAGGTTCTCAGGGCACAGTAACAACTCTCTTACCTTTGTTCGTTTTCCTAAGGTATTTTAAAGACATCCTTGCTGCGAGGTAGGAAAACAGAAGTATTAGAAGGGTCTATCAACAACCAGCCAGCCCAGACTCAGGTCAGTCCTGGGAGCCCCAGGACACAAGCACTTGTGTCCTCCTGCAGGAAGGCATGGACAGGGAGAAGCAAGTGTGATACCACAGGATGTCACTGCTTGACTGGTGCTGGTATCATCAGCTGGAGCAGAGAGAACACTAACTTGAATCCAAGATCCTTACATCACCACTGATAATTACACCATAAGAATAAAGCCTGCTTTTTTTGTTTTCTGTTTGCTTCATGGGATATTTTGGTTTGTACAAGGTCAATGATGAAACCACTAGGCCAAACCACAGTCAGGCCCACAAATGACTTCTGAGAAAATCTGCTGTAACTTCCCTTAAGTACAAGAGCTCTCCTTCTCCTTGGTAAAGCACTGCAAGAGGAATACTAAACCAAACCCCAATTCTTCAGGCTTAACCAACTTGCAAGCTTCCTTCCACCAGGTGTAGCCAGAATGTGTAGTCATTTAATGAGCAGGAGAGCTGGACACTTGAGGGCATTCTCTGTTCTGTGCTCCAGCCTGGCATGTGGGAAGTTCAGGTCCAGATCCCTACTCAGCCTGACCTGAGCAGAGAAAGGCCCCTCCTACCAGGCATCCAATGCTGTGCCTTCCTGCACTGCTCCTGCACTTTGGGGTGTCAGGGGTGGCCTTCTGCTTGAGCAGAAGCAAGCTCTGAAGTGTGGTTCTTGGTGCTGGCTCAGGGTCCGTCCCCCCCCCTGCACCAGCTTCACCTGGCACCTGCACCAGCTTCACTCAGCCTGAGAAGGGAACAGCTCAGCTGTGCCACCACAAGTGCCCTGGAGCTCTGTAAGGCACTTCAGCATCACTGAACACCTACGGCAATTTGCTCTTCGTTAGTGTTATGACATAAAATGATGAAGAAAGATTTTTAACAAGGTTCAGAAAGTTCCAGTGAGCTCCAGCTAAGAGCTGCCCCCTTCTACAGCACTTGCCATGACAGACAAGTCACAAGAGCAGAATTTCTCATCTTCATCAGGAACACTGATGCTCTAAACTCTTTCACGTTGCTAACTGCATGAGTCACGGACTGACTTCCATGCATCCCTGTTTTTCTGCACCTATTCCCATATGATGTCACTTTAAAATAATGTAATGAATTTAATTTATCAAAGCTCACCCGAAGTTAAATTACTTATTACAAAACAAGATCAGAAGTTTCATACACTCCATCTATTTCTTCCGAAGCCAGTGGCAGCATTAACTGTAAAAACATGGAGCTGTTTCATGAAGCTGGTTATTCCTCTACTTTTCCCTTTCGCTCCGTGTTCCCACGTGGCAGGAAAGCCCCCGGGATGCCCAGCAGAGCCATGACATTACCTTTCAGAAACCTGAAGCGCTTGAGGAGGTCTGCGCTGACGAAGGAGTCGCAGAGGTAGAGCAGAAGCCCACTGAAGAACACCCCTTCGCAGTTGACGTTGACCGAGTGCGGGCGGGAGCTAACGTAGCAGATCGCCACCTGAAACAGCAGGGGGAGAGAAAGGAAGCCCTTCTGTGTTGGGAAATGCCTAAGTAGGACTGCACGGGGATTGGAACTACCACAGCTTGGTGGTAACAGGTGAGTCAGGTGGTGCCGGTAAAAAAGCAACCATGAAGAATGCAGCGTTGAGCTGCATTCTTTCCCCTAGGAAATAACAGATGGGACAAAATTCTACATTCAGATTTAGTCACCACATCTGCAATATGTTATTTCAGGGCTCTCCATAATTCAGTTTGATTTTCTGCTTCACTGTGAATGACCTGCTCATAATGACTGTTAGGATTGTTCAGGTTGTTCTAGTAAGGGTACATTTGACAAATACAGTGAGTACTGAAACTGCTGAAGCCTGAGCTCCTCTGTGCTGCTGCATGTCTTCTCTTGCTGACTGCATGCATAAAGTGCTTCCCAGCCCTGTGGCTCTCCTGTGCTTCAGTGCTGTGATGGCTGCTCTGTACCAAAAGGCTTATTTCCTTTCTTGCCACTAGCCTCCATAAAATATGTCAGAACAAAACGCTTGTTTGACTTTCACCCTGCTTCAGATCCAGTTCAAACTGACCAGTGGGTTCAAAAATCCTGATCTACTTACCTACAGACATGTAGGACATACTTGCAATAACCTAGTTTCCCTAGAAACCCAGGTTCATAAAATGAAAAGCATCTAAAAGGAGAGCTGCATTACAAGGGATGAGCTTTGTCCATCAGACAAGGGATGTATCAGAAACTCTCAGCTGAAACAAGTTTGTTGCAAGGGGAAACCAAACACAGATAATAAAAAGCTGTATGATTTGATAGTGATCTAGAATATGTTGTGGGTAAGTTTTTGTACAGCCTATGCAGCACACCAAGTTCCATCAAAGATCTTGACAAAAATCTAAACAACAAAAACTTTGAGGTTTTTGCTTCGTATTAAATACTATTTCAAACAGACATGCCCAGTTCCTTTGCAAATCACATCAATCCATCACAGACCTCTGCTCTCTATGCACCCCAGCCAGCTAGGAGGCTTTACCACCAGCTTTTCCAGTGGAGTTTATCCTTTGGGTCCAAGAGCTGAGTCTCACTGTTTGAGACCAAAGTCTTCAAACGCTACCCATGCTGCTGAAGGTTCATAAAAGAAGGGGTAGAAGTAAAGGCTGAAGTAAAGGTTTGCATGCACTTGTTCCCACTCTCCCTGCAAAGACTCTGTACCTCGAGCCCGATGTTCAGGTAGCAGTCAATGGCCAACACTGGGTTCTTGAAGTTATGAACGGCCTTCGGGAAGAGCTTGTACGTCGCATGTTGAAGGAATTTCTCCAGGAGGAACTGAGATGGGGCTGCCAACAATGTATGCTCGCTGTCAGGGGCACAGACGTACTGAAGAGGCATTATTGGTGCCAGGCTCTCTGAAACCTGCAATGAAATAAAAGGAAACCCCTATTATCCCACATACCCATTGTATTGTCTCTGTGGGAGTTCCTCCAGCTGGGGAGGAGATCACCAGGGCAGGCCAGGAGGAGAGAGGAAGCTGCAGGTAAGAATCAAAAATCCCCCCTCGATTCTGACACAGCATCATAGCATAGAGATAAATGAATTACTTGTTCTCTGGTTGCTAAGCACCTCTGGGAGTATCTGGTTGCCTAAATAAGGGGCATAAAATAGGGAGCCCAAATTGTCATAATGCACTTCATCCTGCCTTACTCCTGGACAGTATAGGAAATAACATCCTCCTTGTGAGGAGTCATCCACACAAAACATTTTCTATGGATTTTTCTCATAGGCCAGTTCCATCAATACAGGTTCCACTGCAACCACAAGAAAAAGGAAATACAGAAAATTACCTCCCAAAATACTCAAATCCAGAGTTTACTCAGTTAACTCTGAAATATGGAGGTGACTTTTTAGAGAAGGATGGCAAGATGGTATGGGATATGTTTAAAAGCAGCAGGAACACAAACTATAAGATTCCTAGATTAAACCGAACTCTTTGAAATAGATCTCCATTTAAAGTCAGCACAGGTCTAACATACTCTATATAAAATATTTGGTATCCCCACACCAGTTTTCTGAATATTTGTATTTCCCAGGTGGATTTCAGAAGGTTCCAGTTTTCAGTGCCTTTCCTCAGGCCTCTTTTTGTCAGTAAATGCAAGGACTGAAAGTCATCACAAACCAGCAAACAGTAGGAACTAGTGGCTCCACTAAAATTTTTAAAACTGGGTCCAGAACAACTTGCCTGCTATGGATCAGAGTGCAGGTCTGGCAATTCTTCCTCCATCAGAATCACAGAGTTGTTCTGGTTGGAAACCAGAAGATCGTCAAGTCCAACCATTAACCCAACTCTGCCAAGTCCAGTGCTAAACCATGTCCCTAAGCAACACATCTACACATCTTTTAAACACCTCCAGGATTGGTGATTTAACCACCTCCCTGGGCCAGTGTTTGACAATCCTTTCAGTGAAGAAGTTTCTTCTGATACCAAATCTAAACCTCCCCTGGTATAACTCAAGACCATTTCTTCTTGTTCTGTTGCTTGTTACTAGGGAGAAGAGAGCAGCCTCCACCTCCCTACCATCTCCTTTCAGGTAGTTGCAGAGAGTGACAAGGTCTCCCCTCAGCCTCCTTTTCTCCATACTGAACAAGCCCAGTTCCCTCCGATGCTCCTTATAAGATTTGTGCTCCAGACCCTTCCCTAGCTTGGTTGCCCTTCTATGGACTTGCTCCAGCACTTCAATGTCCTTCTTGTAGTGAGGGGCCCAAAACACAATGTTGGAGGTGCAGCCTCACCAGTGCTGAGTACAGGGGCATGATCATTTCCCTAGTCCTGCTGGCCACACTACTTCTGATACAAGCCAGGATGCTGTTGGCCTTCTTGGCCACCTGGGCACACTGCTGGCTCATGTTTAGCTGGCTGTCCATCAACACCTCCAGGTTCTTTTCCACTGGACAGCTTCCCAGCCACTCTTCCCCAGCCCTGTAGTTTTGTATGAGGTTGTTGTGACACAGGACCCAGCACTTGGCCTTTTTGAACCTCATACAACTGGCCTTGGCCCATTGATTCAGCCTGTCCAGGTCCCTCTGCAAAGCTTTCTTACCCTCGAGCAGATAAACACTCCCTCCCAGCCTATCATCATCTGCAGAGATACCACTGAATACCTAGACCAAACTTTTTCCAATCCCAGTCCCTCTTCTAATAGATTAGGAGGATTATCGTCAGTAATTTATAGTTAGCAAAATATTCACCGTTTTCCATTTCTGATGTGGCAGCCCCACCACGGAGCAGGCCATGAATGTAAAATAAGCACTAAATAAATAAATCTAAAGAATTCACTGTTTCTAGGGGAAACAGGTCCTGATTTTACCCATTACATGTGACAGAGTGTACATCCACACTCACCATGATCTTTGGTTTAACAACAAAGTCCTTTTGTCCTCCAACCTGAATATGCTTCTTCATGACACTGAAGTTGTTGAAGCGGCAGATGAGGAGGCCGCTGCTGTTTGTCCGCAGATTGAAATCGACGTCTTCACAGAAATACCTGGGGATTAAACACAAGATCACTAAACCAGCTGTGTGGCTGCTGTGTATGAGCAAACCTTCACACACCCACTGCTGAAATGCACCAGAACGGGCTCAGCAGAGATTTGTGGAGACCAGCTGATGTGGTGCCTTTCCAAATTCCCTACATGGTTCTGATGCCAGATTCCTTCAATGTGCTCCTGGTGTAGGAAAAGCAATTTCTGGTCATCTTAACACCAAACAAGTCTTCACTTTTCTGTACATCTGTATGCTTCTTCCCTATACCAAGTCTAGCTAGTCCACTTATCCTTGTCACAAAGTGGCATCAATCACTTCCTCCTTTTAAAAATTATTTTCAAGTCTTTTAAAAATATGTATTATGGAACTGAGTGAAGCTCTGCAGTGACCAACCTCCCTTTTGGAACAAGTGAGTTCTATATGACATATTTTTCAATTAACTGGTATCAGGATAAATGTGGGTTTGACAAATCTCTGGCTAGGGGAGGCAAAGCAGCCAAGAACTAAGGCTTATTCTCTGCTATTTATGATGCAATTGCTCACTTCTGTGGGCTGATTCCCATCTCATGATTCAATCAGCCAGAGAATGTGAAATCAAGAGCCCTGGAAGCCACAGCAGACCCCAGCTTGTACTGACAGGTTGCAGTTCCTCACTCAAACACACAAGATCCCTGAAAACAGCAGCAGAAGACAAGGGTGAGCCACCTCAGGGCCAGTCTGTGGCTAGCACAGACAGGGATTTTTATAAACCTACTTGGTCAGGGAAGGAGGGGGAATTCAACATTGCTTCAATTTGTGATGAAAACCAGAGGTGAAGCCCCATGACAACAGAGCTTTAGTGAAAATGCTTTAGGATGTAATTAGGTGAGGAGGGGGAAAATAGGAAGAAAACAGTAGGAAATTATTTATTCATCTGTTTTTATTGCAAACCCAATAGGGAGGAATAGCCAACTGAATGAAATAGAAGGAATCTCTCCTCTTAGCATGATGTAGCAATGGCTCAGCCATTACCTATAGTCTTGTTCTTAGTCATGGAACAGGCTTCTCCAGCCTCTTACAGAGGCACTTTGGAAGCTCCACACTCTTCTGTGACTTGGCTTCTTAATTCTACCTTCAACCTCCCAGTTACTTTTTCTCCTGAAGTTTCTTCTTTCCCCCCTCCCTCTTCAGTCCTCCGTAGTCATCCTCTACCCTTGCCCCATAGTCTGTCTCCCCCAGTTTATAGTTAGCTGATGGTTTTATTTTGGTGCCTTATTCATTCAGACACAACGTTTATCACTCTGCGTTTTAGTTCTGTGATGGTGCGTTCATTACCTTAGACAGGATCCTTCTGTTTATCTCAACAGCATTTAGAAATATGGTGACAGGATTCTTATCATAACATACTGTTTTACCACATCTATATATATAGGGTGTATATATGTATATACACACACAGCCTACCTGTTTAGATCATATTGCACGTTCTGGGTCAGGTCTATGTTGAGCAGTATAAAATCTCGCACATGGCACCTGGAGAATGGAGCCTTTGCTTTCCTGGCATTCAGCTTGCTGTTCCATTTCTGAACACCCAGTATTGCATAATGAACAATTTTGGGGGTGGCTTCAATGTGTTGGAGGACACTCTTCAGAGACACATTCTTGCTGGAGCCCCCAGGCTCCAGGGACTGGCTGTAAAATGTGATCATACATAACATACCACCATGGGTTATTGGTTTTATATAACATACTCCATGTATATTCATATACATGTATACAAAGGACCAAATGTCCTGGTTTGAGCCAGGATGAAGCCAATTCCATTAACAATTGCAAGTGTTTACTCTACATGCTGCAAAAACATATAAGTAAGTGCAGACTTTTTAAACAACAGCTAACTACTCTTACCCCATCAATTTAGTCATGATAAGAAAATGGGCCTTTCAGCAGAATATGGTCTTACACAGCAATTTAGAAAGGGAAAAGGAATTGCGTTATGTACCTGTTCTGGAAGGCTGTTTTCTCCATAATGGACAGCATAAGCACTGAGAAGAGCAAGAGCTTAATGCATTCTAAAAAGCTAAAGTTTCCAAAATAAACTGTTTTCATGGAGACACACAAATTGAGTCAAAACAGATCACGGAAGTAACATACTGAGAAATCATTCAAAAAGTCACTAAAAGCAAGAGTGGCTTAGGGCAAAGAATAAGCACAAGCAGAGGTTTGTTGATGGCACCGATGGTGGGACATGGATGTAAGGGCAGAGCCATATGGAAGTGTCCAACAGCAGGAGGTTAGGTGTTGGTTGTCAACAAGACAAATGTACAGCCTTTCTACTGCTCCGAATGAAAGAGAATTTTTTTTTTCATTTTAGACAATATCACTAATGTCCAAATATAATGTTCCTAGGCTACCTAAACAATATTTGAGTGAATAATGACCTCTCTTTGGACAGGCAGCCTGGTGTTGCTACATCAAAGTCACTGCTGAAAGCTGCCTCTTCTTAGCATCATTTCAAGCAACATTTCAAACATTTTGTTTGGTCTTTCATACCCTGTCAGCTGCTACAGGTGAGCCTGAGAGCCAGGAGTGCTGCTGCTTGTGCTGGATCAGTGCATGGACCTGGCATGGAGCAGTTACTTACCTCGACTGCTCGTGGGCACTGTGCATGTTCCACAAGACACAGGAGTCATCCATGACCACGATGAACGGCCACACGCACTGGCGCTTGACTCCCAGTTCCTCCAAGCGGTTTCGTTCCAGTTCTAGATTATGGTAGGAAAGTTCCTTAATAAGAAATCTGGCAGCACCTAAAAAAATGCCACAAAGAAAACAGACAGAGATCTTTATTAGGCTTTATCACTCTCTCTTCCCAGAAAAAGGCTACACAAACATCCGCAGTCATTACTCTTTCTGAACTTAGTGCTCACTAACATCTTAGTTTAAAATGAAATTAGCATGTCCCTTTTTTCGTGTGACTAAAACCAGAAGGCAGATACCAAGAAGACTAGAGCTTTTAAGGGACTCTGCAGAATGTGATTTTGGGGGCATTTATAAAGTAACCTGAACCAAGATGGACACGATAATATAAAACTGAAGCTACTTAAAACTTCTTGCAGGAAAAACTGAGCATTCATGAAAATCAAGTCCAAAGTTCAAGCCCCCAGTGTTCAGCTGCAGTTAATATTTAGCTTCAGCTAACTAAAAAAGTTGCAATTTGAAAAAAATGTGTGTAAAATGTCTAGCATGAGCATTCACACAGCAGGTCTGAGTGAATATGGCCTATAAACCACCAGATTTTAAACTGAGAAGGCGGTGATTGATGCAAACATATATTCCAGGTCCCTGATGGCAGTTCTTACACACCATTCTGTTTTGCACAGATGTTGCTGCTATTATCACAGCACAAACGTGAGGAACTGCTGCAGCATTTCCTTCAACAACACGATCCACGTTGTCCAACATGGATTTTGGTATCTTCAAAGCACTGCACTGATGGTGTTTCTTACCAACGCCAGCATTGTTGAACATGCCAGGCAGGACCAGCATGATGTGGTTGGGCCAGTATTTGCGGTAGAGTGGCATTTCATACTCCTTGACTACCAGGAGGTGAAGGTGGCTGATGCCTTCCATGGCATGGTAGAGGTTCAAGAGGCCATGTTCATGACGTCCACTCGATGGAGTGAAGATGGGACTCTTGACTGCATTCAAATTCTGCTGGAACAGGAGATATTTTGGCATCATTAGGTAAAAAGAAGGCTATTATTGATATGGATTTTTATTTATTTATTGCATATGCTGGATTTTAAGATTATTGATCATTGTGACACAGATGAATTGGAAAGTAGGAACGCAAACAGGGATGATGATTCTCAAGAACTCCAGTTCTAAGGATAGTCAGGCAAGAATAATGCAGAGGACTTTCAAACAAAAAGAAAAGAGAAAAAAACCCCAAGCCAGCCAACCACCATTCATTTGCAAATGTATGTCAAACTGACTGCATTCAGCATATGTAGCCAGCAGATGGGTACGAGCAGCCCACGCACCTTATCAGAAACGAGTGGGAGACGCATGCTTTCCAGATGTTTTCCCTGCTTGCTGAAGACAAAGTGGCTCTCTTTGGACTTGGGAATTATAAAATGCAGCTGAACCTCTTCTCCTAGCATCGAGGATGAAAACGTGAATGCATGCAGAGTGGAGTCAGATATCTGTATGCAACAAAAAAGAAAGATTTGCAAGCAGGCAACACATGAGGAGTATATGGCAGCCTGCTCTTACAGTGACAACACTGGAAGCCATCAGAGAAGAATACCCAAAATATTATCTTTCAGTAACTGAAGTGAACTCCATCATAGTCTCCTTTTCCCCTACCACAAGCCACATTACTTAGGCATGTAAGTAGTCTTGCTATTGAATCAGTGTTCTATACCAGTAATGACCTTTGGCCAAGCTGGGCTCTTCTGAAGTTCATTTGAGCTGGAAATTCTTTATCAATATTTACAAAGAGAAATTAATAATAGATATGCTAGGAAACAAACCGTCCCAATAAATGTTCCTAAAAGATTCAAAGTGTGGTACAGTGTGGGAGTGATCCTCCACAGCAGAATGCACTGCCACTCAGACAACCTCAGCAGAGCACGGCTTATTAGTGTGGCATTTTTCCTGTGGCAATTCTCTTCCAGGCAGGCACCCAAGGCAGCCCACACTGTCAACAAGGCTGTGAAGAATATGGGTGAGCTTAAGTTTTGCACAGGGCTTCAGTGGATGTTTTAAGTGCCTACAAGTGCCTACGTATCTGGTAAGATTTCATCCCACAGAAGCATCTGTTTTATTGCAGGGTCAAATAATGTCCTCTCAGCAGCCATCTTCCTATAATCTTTACTGAACAATTGAAACAATTAGACTAAGTAAAGGCAAAAAATAAAAGGGGCTTTATTTAGGTTCTGTTAGAGCACTGAAGAATCTCTCTCTGTTCATAATGCCTGCTGTCCAGTGACTCCTCTTTGGATGTGAAATTTTTCTGAGTTCAATTATCATAATCCTGTATACACAACTCACACTTGCACACTTGCACAAGTAGATACTCATATTTATTACTAGTCATTATATTTGACCACACACACAAATATGAGTGGAGGAAACAACAGAGATGTCCTTAGGGAGGATTTTCTTGTGTCAAGGTACTTAATGAAGCATGAGGTTTAAATCAGACTTGCCAGTGTTGCTCCAAGGTGACTGACATTGTACATTGCAAGGTCAGTGTGTCAACACTATGTTAGGTCAGTAGCAAGCTGTTGGAAAAGATGAGCAAGCAAGGGAGAAGAACAACAATTTGATGTAAGAAACTTCCAAAGAAACCATTGGTGTTCGTGAAGAAATAATGTCTGAGCTATTAATCAGGAACAATATTACCCAACAGTCTCCTGTAAGCATAACCGTTTGTTTTAAAGATCAACAGTTTTTTAACTAAACAGTTCAAATTGACTGTTTTTGTCTAGTAACTCATGAACTACTGCTGAGAAGCATGCATAGTTACATACAAAGGGAGGAGGAAGTAGGCCTTCCAATCTCCTATCAGAGGAGTGGAAGGCTGGCATTTAGATAAGACAGGCATCTCCTGATTTTAGTCCTCTCCCATGAGATCCTGCCAAGCCTCTGGGCAGGCTGCAAAATGCTTTGGCTCGAGACAACTAGTCACAATATTCACCCTTTGTCAGAGGCAGCTGGAGAGGAGAACTGCTCATGCAGAACACAGCAGACACAGTTGATGCACCAGGGTCTGTAGCCCAGTATCTCCCCTGAGACTGGAAGAACTAAACAACTCCATCTCCAGGAAGGTGAAAGCAAGAGTCTTGAGACCAGAGCAGTACTCCTGGAGAGACCGCAATAAAATCAAGGATGCAGTTTACCCTTGGGCCTTGACACCAACCTGTGCAGCAGGGTTGATGTCCATATACTGATGGCACTGCTCACAGTGATGGAAGGTATTGTAAGCTGCATACTTAGTCAACATCATGGACACAGTCTCCCTTTTCTTAGGTTCCTCTGATTTTGTTTCTTTGCTTGTTTCTGTGCACAAAGAAAACCGAAATTTTACAAATGTTAAAAAAGGCTGGGACCCCAGCAACGATGGTAAAGAACACACAAATTGTTCTATTTAATCACATTTGGGAGATTAAATGCTCTTGTGAACTCATGTGTTCAATCAAACCAATAAAACCTGATTCTTTGTAGGAAAGTAGTCCTAAAAAAATCTACTTACCTTGTTTCACTCTTGACAGTTGTTCTGTGTATACAGGACTTATAGTTCTATACTTGGGGTCATGTACATTCAGGTCAAAAGGCATTTTGCTGAAGATCTCAATGTCTGGCCAGTGGTCATTGCTAGACTGAGTAATTTCACTGTTTTCTGTATGATCTGCAACAACACACTTCAGGTAAGCAGTATCAGATACCCACTGAGTGGTGTGTACATGATGTTTGCTGAATTACAGCTGCACAGAAACTCACACAGGTGCACACATTCACACAGAGACATCTTTGAACATCCTAAATATCACAAAAATTGAAATTACATAATTAAAATCTGCACAAAGCCCTTTCAAAGAAATGGCAATTCCTTGGAAACTGCATGTAGGTGAAGAAGCCTCATAGGCATCTTTCTGCCCTGCTCCTCATGAAGCTGCTGAGGTATAATTCACTCTGGTTTAAGCACAAAATGCTCCAATGAATGGTCCTGACTGTGCAGCAGATACAGGTGTGGTCTTGAGCCTCTCTATGAGGGAATGAGGAGCAATGGTTAAAGGAGATGCAAAAGTATCCAAAGGCAGAGGATGAAAGCAAGGAGAAAGAGGCTGTATACATTTATGAACTAGTAGCTGGTGGTACCTGATAAAGACAGTAAAAGACACATTCCTG